>NC_043979.1:16274111-16649111 GCF_902148855.1 Sphaeramia orbicularis | reverse complement strand
CACTATAACCTGTGATTCTAATGCCTTGTGGAGAAAGTGTGCTTTTCTTCTCTTTGCAAAAACATATCCCACTGTTAAATACACGGTTAGAAAATAGAAAATGTTTATTTCATAGGAAGAAAATCATCATAGTTTTTAATTAAAAAAAACAAAACGCAGGAAAACCCCTAATGTTGGGGCGTTTTTTTTGTTTTTGTTTTTTTTTTCCCCTGTTTGACCAACTTTGTTGTCATGTCCAGTTAAGTAAACTTACTCTTTACAAACTGCTGATGTGTGTACAATACCATCCAAATAAAGCAATGACAAGTCATTGAAACAAGCGAGAAAAAGGAGTCTCGCCACAGCATGAGATTACATTCACCCCTGTAATGCGGAGACTGCAACAACAAACGGAGAGAACAGTGTAAATACTCTGAAGGCACTGTGTATTATCCCTTGTTTTATCCCTATATTCAGTAGCTCTGGGGCTAATTACGCTATTATGATAAGGCAACCTGCCAACTGACTGCACTTACTGGAGTTTGTGACAATTCAAGTAGGTAATAAAAGGAGTGACAGTGCTTATTTGTGCATCACTAATGTCTCTGCTTATTAATCAAGTTGAGCTTTGTCATAAATCATTGCAAATGTTTAATATCTTTGCCGTGTTGACTTAAGAAACATGCCAAATTGGTGTGTATTTTTTGGAGAGCTCTCCAAACTACCACATGCTGCACATAGCTATGATTTTTGAAGACACCATAATTACCAGGTAGCTTTGTGCCATTGCGTTAACCAGTGAAGCTTTTAATGCTGTGCTGTGCTATTTTCACACTTAACAAGATCCTGCAGCCCTTCATCCATTTCAATTGCATCATGCTGGGCGAATTACCGTTATCCGATATAAGCCCTCCGAGAGGAAGTAACTACCTAACACTCTGAAAACTGGTCTATCTTGGAACTGGTTCACCCTAATGAAACAGAACGCCGGTATTATAACCCAGAATCTTATACCTCTTTCTTTCTGCTCTCTCTGTTTCATGCTGTCTTTTTTTTTCTCTTCAAGTGAACCATTCAGTTCAGTTATTTAAGTCAGGGCATGGCTTTAAGCAGAGATGATACAGCAAACCACAGGAAACCTGAACAGCATTGTTTAGCCTTGCCTCGCTTTTTCTGCGAAGCGGCCGAGGTGGCTTCGCCTCCACGCTCTGTGTTTCCACAAGGAGGAAATATGGAGTGTCGAGCCTACTGGATGTTTGGTTTCAGCCTGTAACGACGTGAGTGAGAAGTCGCCACAGCACCTACACAAGGCCTTACCTGTTCTACCCCACGCCAGAGAAAAGGGCAGGTTTTTCCTCTTGTTAGTTTAATCTTAAAGGAATGCGGTATCCCCTCTGACTCAGGCCGAACTCCCAAATATATAAACCTACTTACCAGCAGGTCATGAAAAGAGCAGTGCAGGTTGGATGTGTTAGCTGTGTTTTTTCGAGCCATTCTGATTATTTATGTCAAGTAACGCATAATGTGTCCACACCCACAGGGGGAGGCTTTAACACAATATTGGAGGAGGTGAACTGAGATGAGCATAGGAGTATTAAAGAGTTCTGACTTTGATCAATAGCGTGGCGGCGGATCAGTGGGGCTGTCTGACAGGATAAGTACACCGTGTTACAACGTGTCTTCAGACGCTGGTTTTAACACTCACTTTCTCACAAGTCATAATCATTATTCACTCAGCATGCATATAAAGAACAGTTATAGAGAGAGTTTGGAGTTTTAAATGAGAGTTTGGTATGTAGCAGCATCGAACAACAGTGATAGTGAACGCTGAAACACAGAATGTGAGAAATAATGCACTTATATGTATTTAAGCCAACATTTTAACTACATTCAATCCACATTCATATAGTGATTCATTCATTAAACTACTTTTTTTTTGCCATTAACTGCCATATTTTGGGTCAAGAAAGAAAACAAATGTCTTTTAATTTCTGCTCTGTCATTAACATCTGTGTAGTACATGTGCATAAGAGCAGGTGTTGTTCACACAGACACATTATCAGGGAGGCTGAGGAAGGATCACCATGGTCCTGTTTAACCGAGGACATGACACTGACCCATCCACTGAGCAAATGCACCCTTTTACCTGTGAGCTGCAACACACTGATCAAACTGTTCATTCTGTCTAAAAGGCTGCAGGATAGAGACTGACGCTGGAATTGTTGAAGTTGTTTAAGTCAGATGTTACCAGACTCATAAGTAAGATAACAAGGTCCTTTTGAAAGTTTTTTGTAGTTTAACTGTATTTAAGTTGAGGTTTGGAGATAATTTTTCATCCACACCTGAATAATACTTAGAATCAGGGAAAATGTGCACCATTTGCAAGCTGCTGTCCTTTTTCAAATATACTTTTTATCATGTTGCACCGCATATACATGGTCAGTTTGATCATTTTTGTCATCAAGTACTTTAAACTAGGAACTGTCTGATGTTTTTATTTTTCTATTTTCAGAGCACATACTGACATAGATTATTAATAATGAAGGACACCAATAACTGATATGTGGAGCCAATATGCCCTTGCAGTAACAGTGGTGTTGACTTTTACTCCAACACAGTACTTTGTTAAAGTGCATTTAAGCTGATTATCAAATCAAACAAAGAAAGTATGACAGTATTTATAGTGAGTTTTCACATTCATATTTGGATGGCTTATTAGTGCTGGTTAATAAATCAATATGCTTTCCTTGTATCAAGTTATGACTGACATGTAATCAATCAGATAGTGTTGTGAGTGGACATTACTTAAGACTTTGGAGATCAATTCATGTATTTTATCTGATTTTAAAAAAGATAGTTGTAAAAATGTGAGTATCAGGTCCGATTGGAACTGTATTTTCCAAGTAGTTTTATTTAACCACACCACATTTTTTCCTAAGGTAGTTTTTCCTGTAGTTCAGCTTCTTCCGGTGTGTAGTTGATAGGCTGTAAAACTACACCAACTTACAAAGTAGTTTCACGGACACAGGCTCTGAAGAGCGTGTACTGTACATGTACAGTACTGGGGGTGTGAACACACCAAAGGTGTCTGTGACAGGAAGATCTGTCTGTTTGATTAATGCTCTCACTCAAAGTGGCACCTGGAACCAATCCCCCTCCTCCTCCTCCTTCTGACGCCCCCGTCCCATGTGCACCGTGTGTGTGTATGTGTGTGTACATTCCATACACTGCGCCTTTAGACGGGGCTGAGGGTGGGTGTGAGGAGACAGGAGGCACAGATGGGACGGGGGGGACTCCACACAGAAGAAAAGAAAGGTGTGTGTGTACAGGAGGGAACAATAGGTGGACGTGCAGTGGAGGGTATGGGGTGTCATTAATAACACACAGGCCCCATCTCCTAATTTGCTCAAATTACCTGCCCACACATCGGGCCCCCTGCCAAAGCTGAGGTGTGAACACAACAGATCAAATACACCTGAAAATCAGAGTGCCCACCCACCCGGCAACGCCCACGCAAGCCTTTTATTTATGGTGGTCTGCAGACTATAAGGGCCTGTGTTTGATTGTGGAAAAGAAGGGGTCGAATGATTACGCTTTCATGTGAGAACGAGGGATAAAACCTGCCAAAATTAGAGAGTGAGATAGAAAGAGTAAAAGGCAGAAAAAGAGTAAGTGAGACAGAGGAAGAGATATGATACAAAGGGACGGATCGGTTTGCGCTCATGATGAGGCATCCACTGAGAGCAACACAAGACTGACTCTTTCAAACCACCTCCCATCTGGCACTGCGGGGGTGGCCGCTTACCATCATCCCCTCCGCTTCTCCCTTCTTCCCTTTCCTTCATCCGTCTCCTTCCCCCCTTATGTCCTCCCTCCCTCCCTCTCTCCATCCTTCCCCTCCCACCCACACGTTCAGGAAAAGGCTGGCAACACAACGCGATTGGGGCGGCGATGCTTTGGTCACCGCAATAATCAGAACAGAGTCACCAGCACAACACCACCTGTGGCACACAACACACACACACACACACTTGGAAACACACTGAAATGCGTGCACAGACAGTGAAATTAAATATCCCCCAGAGACACAAAGGGACCAGGAGAGTGTGTGTAGGTGTGTGTACGGAGATGCTAGGCTTTGAACTTTGAGTAGAGTGTAGCTGATATTGACAAGTCTCTGGAGAGAAAAGGGAAGCTAGAAATACTAGCTCTCATTTGTAAAAGTGGCCTCCAGAGAGAGGGAGAGAGACACTATTTAGCAAACAAGCAGCAGGATTAACAACTAAAGACAGATTACTTGAGGTTACATGATAACACTTTAAGTTTGTATGCATTTATTTATGTGTTTTGTGTGTTAAATTTACCATATTTCCAATCTGAACATGATACGGACCATGTTACACAGTTGGAATAATTTACTTTTTAGGCAAATTCTTCTTTTTATTCCTATTTATGCACATCAGTAATCACTTTTACAATGCAATGAGTCCCAGTTACACTTTATCTATCAAGAATAAATCACATTGTCACAGTCATTTCATGAGAAGAGGTACATTTGTTTTATTCCAACTCTCAGGGCAACAGTGTACATACTGTAGGTCAGGGGTGTCAAACTCATTTCAGTTCAGGGGCCACATACAGCCTAATATGATCTAAAGTGGGCCGGACCAGTAAAATGATATAAATAATAGGATTAGAACTAATAAATAATGTCAACTCCAAAGTTTTCTCAATGTTTTTGAGTGAAAAAAGTAAAATTCCATTATGAAAATGTTTACACCTACGAACCCTTCTTTAACATAACATGAACAAATATGAACAACCTGAAAATTCGTAAGAAAAAAAGTGTGATGTTTACAAAATTACACATTAAGTTGATCATTTATACATGTGCATCACAACTTAAAGATTTAGTAACAGGCAGAGTATTGTTCAAATTCCACATACTTAAGACATTTCAGATTGTTCATATTTGTTCAGGTTATTTATATTTTTTGTGAAAGTATAGTCTGTAAATGTACCTTTAATTTTCTTATTTTACTTTTTTTTACACTAAAAAAGAGAGGAAAATTTTTTGCAGTTTTCATTATTTATAGGTTATTATGGTAGTATTTTACTAGTCTGATCCACTTTAGATCAAATTGACCTAAAATGATTTCAACATCCTTGATTATGAATATCTTCAGTGTAATTTTTGTATTACACAAATTCTTCCTAGGGGCCAGATTGGACCCTTTGGCGGGCCAGTTTTGGCCCCCGGGCCGCATGTTTGACACCTGTGCTGTAGGTCAAGCTAATAATAGAAAAACTAGGCTGAAAATTAAGTGAAATCAGGATTTTCTTGTGTCTCATCTTATTGTCTTATTAAGTCACTACAGTGCAGTTCATTTTATAATGCACAAACTCATTTATAAATACAGTAAAGAGAATAAAAAATTATTAGATTATAATACACGGTTTGATTCTGTTTAATAAGATGCTAAATAACAGCGTCAAAATAAAGTGTTACTAGTTCGGTTTGTCTTTCTTAGAACTTTGTTGCAAATTTCTAGCAGACTTCTTCTCTGAAACAAAAAAAAGTTTCATTTCTGCTTGTACAGCATTGTTAGAAATCAGCAAAACCCCGCCGTTATATTCAGTTCATTTCAAAGCTTCCCTCCTGTGAGGCAGAACTTAGCTGTGTTTTTTTTTTTTTTTTTCCGTGCTGAACACTTATTCAATCCAATCATATTCCTCCAACAAGCAGCTCCATGTGATCAAAGTGTGTATACATACACAGTGTGTGATGCTCACTGGAGCAGGTTTTCAGTTGAATCCTGTCACTCACAGAGACAGCTGCCCTCTTACAGTCGTCTGTAGTTCATTTTGTTGTCGCTTTTAAAAGTTTTCCGTCAACTGTTGCGCTGTTCAGTCTATTTTTTGTCTTTTCCCCAAAGGAAATAGGTCTCTCTCTTTTCTCTCTTTCTCTTTTTTTGGACGGAGACCAATAACAGGCCTTTTCCACTTCACTTCTCCTGATGCTGAATGAGCAAAGGAGGATCCCAGAGGAGCAGGAATATTTTATTAGAGTGATATTTTCAAAGTTCCTCTCCTCCTCTGGCTTTCTTCCTCTCTCTCTCTCTCTCTCTCTCTCTCTCTCTCTCTCTCTCTCTCTCTCTCGTGATGGAATTTTAGGATGCTGCAACAATTCTGTTTGTGTGTGTGTGTGTGTGGGTGTGTGTGAAAGAAAACAGCTCACACAGAGCAAAGACAATTCAAAGTTACAGCTAAATGACAGGCTGGGAGCTCCGGTCTTTTGAATTGCATTGTTTTCTTTTTATTCCTGCTTGGGAGGAGATTGGCGGGAAAAAAAAAAGCCCAATTGGGACAGAAAGAGAGCAGTTTAGTCTCTGGAGAATTACTCTCGGCACAAACAAAAATAGCAGATCATTTTTTGCTGACAAACAACTTTTTAACGCAAGGGTGTTTTTCTATTTTTTGGGGCGAGTAAAGCTCTTTTTGTTTTCTTATTTATAACATTTCAAAGAGGAAAGAGCTGTATGTTGTAGTCTCGATTTAGTGTAGCTTAAAGATGTATGCGGTAAAATAGTCAGAGGAGTTCAGATTAATTAGGAAGGGTTGGGTTTTTTTTGCCCTAAAGGAGAAAATAACATCCACTCTGTGATTGTAAGAAGATCTGAAACTACAATAAGAACCTCAGACAAATGCACCTTTATGTATTTTTATTTTTGCATGAATGGTACATTATGCACACAATTACACACACACACACACAGCGAGACAGATACACACGCCCTTCCTGCAGGACCTTGCAGATGCAGCAGAAACAGTAGAGTTGGTCTCTCTGGTAAACAAACAGTGAGAGGCTGCTGGGAGTCTTCACTGGGCCTCCAAATTATAGTCTGGTTAACCAAAGTCTCTGAGCCAGCCCCTTTACTGCTACGCATACACACAGAATACACACACATATGCTGTACGTACACACCCCACATCACATGCATATGCACACATATGCACATGACCCGCGTACACATGCACATGCACATTAAAGGCACTATGGAGGCACACACTTAAAAAGCACATATACAATCAGGTTCTAATGGGACTTTGTCTGCTCTGCAGTTAAGCCCAGAGTTGGAGATTTTATAGACATAAGAGAGACTGAGAGGGAAGCACACCCCAAGGGCCCATCATAAATATTACCCAATCATCAGGCTCACAGTGTGAGGCGATTACTGATGAAAAAGAATCCCTCTCAATGTAAACACGGGTTTAATGTTTACGGCTTTAAACCCTCTATACCTGTTTTATGATTTTAAGGGTTTCTTTACTGGCAGATGCTGAGCCTGAAACATTCAGTGAGCAGCCTCTTACCTCGGAGTAGCTGTGTGATAATAGTACTTTGTGGTTTCTAAGATGTTTTCCATTTATTTGGTGGTGCTGTATTTTTTTAACATAGTTCACTGAAGGGAGGGTGAACTTTTTTAATTGTCTGTAAATGAGTTCTGCAACTACTGGGGACACTTTTCAGTCTCCAGAGGATGCAAGAACATATCACAGTGATCTATGACGCCATTAAATCCAGTTAAAACATTTAAGATGATCAGTTCTCAGGAAATTATTCGCCATAAATCTCATGCTCCCAGAGTGACAGCGTATTCCAAGCGAACAATTTAATTGTCAGCCAGAGACCACATCCCAACAACCCTGCTGCCAGAGAGGGATTTCTTATGTATGTGACGTTCAAATTCTCAGCTTTGCTATAATGCAACACCACAGACTGTATTTGAAGGACAGCGTTTCACAATGTAATTGATGTTCCTCGTGGGACTCAGCAGCCGATGAGTCTCCCTGCTCAGGACTCGATTTAGGCGCTATAAATTTGGCGTCATCTGAATCGCAGCGAGGGGCAGAGCAGACACGACATGAAAAGGCCCTGTCCTGGAATAACCGGGAAGTTCTGAATGTTTGTGGAAAAAAACAGGGTCAGAGGTCACAAAATCAAACAATAGTCATTTATCTTCTGTGAAATCATGTTTTCCCCAAACTCTTAAGATGTTTTCTTCCATTCAAACCCGCTTCTCGAAATATGACTGGGTTTGATTTTGTTCAAGGACATCACGGAAAGCTGTTAAAAGTAAACTCTAACTCATCCCCCCATCTTTGCTGTTTCACCCCCACCTTGTTGTGAGTCATTTCTGACCAGTAGCCGAACGGGCTCAGTGTAATTACAGGCTACATGATTTTTCAGCATGGGCCCGTATGAGTAAGCTGCATCTGCCATAACATTCTCAACTTCATTTGCACACTTCGTTTTTTTTTTTTTCGGTGGGCACCTAAAGGGGACGTGAAGCATCGGATGTTGCCGTACATGTAAAGCTATCGTCTTAGGCCTCTCACAGTCGAGCTCGCCAGGGTCATTTTGACGGTTAAACGGTTTGGAATTCAGTGCAGTTTGTATGGCTCCAGGTTGTAGGGTTCAAACTCAGTGTTTTGGAGCGGCTCCACCGTGAATGAGCTGGACCGGGATCAGGAAGCGATCAGGAAAAAGAAAAAGAGAGTGAGATCCAAACCCTCGGAAGCGGAGTGCTGTTGCTAGATGCACGCCCAGTGCTGTGGCCGCTCGTGGAGCCTACCCAGCACCGTTTCATTTCCTGTTTATCTGATTGGCTGTTGTCTCCATGCTGGACATACTGACAATTTTGATGTTGATTACCCCCCAGAAACGGTTGCTGCAGTGCAGTTTTTGACGTAGGTTCACTTATTATCATTTTAGGACCGTTAACAAAAGCCTTCACCACCCATGCTGTGAACATAGCCAACTTAAACACACAGTATATTTAATGCATTTAAATGTTCCAAGACAAAAAATGTATAGTACATTTCCAGGCGTGGGTTTACAGCGTCTATGGCTAAATGTTTATGTCTGTGTGCAATTGAGCATCCATGACAGACTTTTTCCCCCCATCTATGCTATTGCCCCTTACATCGATTTGGCCCAGTGCACCTGGACATTCCTCCACCATGTCTCCACACAAATACACACATACATCCTTGTCTCCTTCCTTTCGCTCCCTGTCTCCCGCCGCTGTCCATCTCAGCCTTCCTCCTTCCTCACCTTCCTCCAGTCTGGAGCTGGAAACAGGAGCAGTGGAAACGGGCGAGTGATAGCCGATAGCCCCCCTGTGAGTGCTAGTCTGGGCCGCTGCCTGTTTGCCTCTCGCCCATAGTCACTCTATCTATCTCGCATGTGCCTCCTTACCTCACATAAATCATCCTCGATCTACTACACGGACAGGGAGAACAGAGAGAAATCTCCCCCTATAAATCTGGTATTAGTTTTACCTCGCATAATGAACACAGAGCTAAACGGTCCTGGATACATGAGAACAGCATGTCTTGCAGATGTACTATAAATATTTTGATACTAGCCGGCTAGTTTGCAGAGGGGAAGTAGACCAGTGAAATACACAGAGGAAGGGAAAAGTGTAAAGTGGAATGTTGGCCTAGCCCAAGTGTCTGTATTGTCTTTAGCACCTACAGAGGGTCCTGATCCAAGAAAAACGCTCTTTACAGGGTTCCTGTTCCCAGCCGCGGTGCGGTACCACTCCTGGATACGCTGCGTTTCCTTCAAGCCAGTCCCTCAAACTGGTCTCCGAGGAGGGGGCGCATTGTTTGATTAATAGCCCGATCAGACCTGATTGAGTGATAGATGTTTGAAGGGAAAACCAGCATGCCTTAGGGATACTCTGAGACAAAGTCTGGGAAAAGGCGGCTCCAGGGAGGGTTTGATTGGTGAAACGGCTGAATTAAAGTGAAGGACTAATAATAGCATAGCTAATGACACAAAGGCTGCATAGTGTACACCAGCCAAATAAGTCTGATGACTGTAGGCTATGGATATTTTGTTGCAGTTACATACTATAACATACACACACACTCTGAAAATATACCACACACCCATAGAAAAGTGGAAAAACTGAAATCCCCCTCTTTAGCGTGTTTCTGGCCTCGGCCCCGGGCACTGTCACCTTACCCCATCAAAGAGCCACATACCCGCACATAGAAAACACAGTTTTACACACATGCAGCCCTGTGACAGCAGGTGGTGTGTGACACGTCAACATCTGAAGGCTCCCTGGCAAGCAGAGAAAGGCTCTCAGCTCTTTGCCCCACTCGCTCTGATCTATCATTGGGACTCTTTAATGGCAGCCTTCGTCACATATTACTGCTTTATTTTCTCCTCTCCATCTCCCAGCCCACAGAAGTTCCTTTTTTGTTCCTATTTTTAAGTACAAGTGATCTCAATTAGGGACCTCCATGAAGGCAGTAGGCGGCAGACAGTCAGAGCAATAAGAGCAGAGAGGAAATTGTCTTTGTACCCCCCTACCCCCACCACCACCCTCCTGCCACAAGCAGGGAGCAGCCGCCCCCTCCGTGTCTCCATCTCTTTCCATTCTGTTCTGTGCCATTTCAAGAACACACTGAAATTTCATACAAACTGTTTTCTACATCCCACTGATGAATAAATACATCAAATCGTGTAGGCACCGCTGCTCCGGCCATCTAGATTTCCAATACAAAACTTGAATCACGCTGCATGAAAATGGTTGCTCAGAGACGTGCATACACACCGCAAAACGTGCCGTCCTTGTCCTAACAGTTCACGGTGATGTCACAGGCTCAGTGACAAACAGTCATTAAGGGCTTAACTATGATCTGGGATCAGTGCGTGGATGTGAGGCGGTGAGGCTGTGTTGATGAGGTCACGAGGAGTAAGGTTTCTGCCCATCGTCATCCTCCTCCTCCTCAGTTCAACGCTGCTGGCGAGTTGGTTCATTAATAGACGTGCCTGGCTGGATCTGAACCGGCAGGCTAGTTTTTGCGGCTTGACGTCTGCTCTTCTGGTCGGTTCGGTTGATTGGCTAGTGGACTGGATCTTTTGGACGCTTTGCTGCCTAGCCTGGTGGGCTCGCTGATTGGTTAGCTGGCAAGCGAGTTGCCTGGTGGCCTGCCAAACATGGAAACATCCCGTTAGAGCTGAAAGCCTGGGCCTCGTCACAACCCTCTTCTAGAAAGCTATAATTAAGTGTCTTGAAAAATGTACCACTGTGAAATGGAGCCTTAATCCTGAGTTCTAAGTGGCTGTACTTTTCCTCTTGAATGATGAGAGTATGCTAGAGGTAAAGAAGGAGAGAGGAGTGTGTTTTTATTTTAAAGTTGATTCTAAATGCTTGTGTTTGTGTGTGAACTCAGTACATGTGTGGACTGTTAATGGACTTTGTAGTAGAAGTGGGAAGTACCTAATACTACTTTGACTCTCTTATCTTTCTACATTTTAACACAGATATTGAATTGAATTAAATTGAATTGAGAATCTTTAATGTCCCCGAAGGGCAATTTGATTTGCAACAGAAGTGTACATATCTCACATATCACCAGAACAATCAATCTCACATAATACAGTAAGTACAGTAAATAAGTCATCATAGTTAACGGTGCATAGTTCCCTACAGGCTATTTAAAAACTTAACGGCAGATGGGACAAATGACATATCAGTTTGATTCGGCTCTGCAGGGAAAAGTGTACCTTCTCTTAGATGGAAGAAGCTAAAACTCTGCATGAAGAGGATGGAGAGGGTTTGCTAAAATAGCCTATACCTAAATATATACGGTTATATCTCGTCAATGCATTTACAAAATAGACTCACTGCTGTAATTTTATTGACTGTTATTGATTGTTTTTATTTTTGCAGCATTACACACATTCCCAAAATCGAGGCTAATCGCAATCTAAATAAATGCGAAACAGAAAACAAACTCCCTTTGTGTATTCATCAGTGTTTATCAGATAAAGCAAATGTAACAAGACATAAAAGATGTAACAAGACAAGAAACAGACTGGATCAGAGAGAGAAAAAACAGATATTTAAAGTGATTTCCATGACGGAGAACGACTTATGAATGAAGGAGCAGTGAGACGTTCATTAGAGTGGTTTAATAGTCGCTGAATAATATGACATGAGGTTCAGTTGGCTCTGAAACAGAAACAGCTGGTAGAAATAAGTCCAAAAAAAGGCGCTCATTTTTACTTTAAAACCCCTGAGTGCATTTTGTAGTAAAGATGTTGCAGCACCTAAATCTTTTATTTTACTCGAGTAAACTATATTTTTGCCACTTGTGGTAAGATCCCAAAGGTCTGTACAGTATATAACCGGGGTGTGTCTTCTTTACACTGTTCCATTAGACTGTAGACGTTCAGTACTTTTTAGCATCAATGCACAGCCTTGTGGTGCTGTTCGCAGTAAGAATACACAGACCTCTGTCTTCATGTGTCTGTGTGTGTTTGTCAAAGAGTGAAAGAGATGTTCAGAGGTTGACAGTAGGAAGAAGGAGGAGGAGGGGGAGTCGGGGGGGGGATTCTGTATGGTTGGTTTTGCTGACAACATTATATTCTAGACAGCGTGTGTGCGTACATATTAGCGGTTCACACAGTCTTTGTCATTCCAAGTGGGAGCAAGAACAGAAACTTTTATTACATGCTTGATATCTCGACAGGAAAAATTAGTCAGAGAGTGTTAGCGGAGTTTGATTTTTATTGAAAACAAATAATTGAAACTGAGCAGCAGAAAGCGCAGAAATACAATATTACCATAAATCATGAAACGAACATCCAAGCTCAGTGTGGTATACTGTGGTTCTTCACTGTTAGTGACTTCTCCTACTGTGCAATGACTCCAAGCCAGTGTAACACAGTAGATGAATAATACCAGAGCTGAGAGAGACGATCCAGCTGTGCAGCAGGCGAGCAACAGCCCCACTGAATGAACAGCTTTATGCTATATTCATTACTGCATAATATTAAGTCTGCTAATACTCAGTGTGATAGGTTGTAAGTCAAATATCTTAAAGTCCAATGTTCCAGGGTTCACATTTAATCAAAAGTGGATTTCTAAACCGGCTTAAATCCAGTGCGCTGAAGTCAGAGGGGGAAGTGGTATTTTTTTGATTGAACGGCGTATTCAGGCGCATTAACTCTGCCGTCTGCCTCACATCTCCAGGACATCAAACAGTCCATTTCCAACTTTTCAGCAGAGGTCGCCTTACCTCTGAATGACAGAGAGCCAGGCAGACAGCAGGCCTATAGCGCTGTGAACGCAAGGGAAGGAAGGGAGCTGGGAGACAGATGCTGGACGTACAGGCGGAGGAGAGGCAAAATGGAGTCAGATGGGACAAACAGGCTTTGATGAGCTGAGCTTGTCAGGGTTTAAGTCACGGCTACACCGGGGGGGTGGAGGAGGAAGAGGTGGTGGTGGTGGGGGGGGTTGAGTGTTTTAGTGTTTGATCCAATGAGGAAAATCCTGCTGCAAGATAAAGCATCTAATATGAATTTAACATCGATTCATTGATCAGTAACACTGATCTGCAAATTTTTTGTAGAAATGATCTGCTTCAGAGATTAAATGTGCTAAATGTTACATATTTTAATAAGATTAATTGGAAAAAACACGAGAAAAGTGCTTTTTTTTTTTCAGGAATTATCGGCTTCAGAGATTAAATATGCTAAATGTTATGTATTTTAATAAGATTAATTTGAAAACAAGTGACTAAAGTGCAGGTTTGTTGATGTTTTCAAGGTCTATGATAAAGTGTTATTACCCATACAGGGTGGGGAAGCAAAATTTACAATGAACATTTAGTTGTTTTTTCTCAGCAGGCACTACGTCAATTGTTTTGAAACCAAACATATATTGATGTCATAATCATACCTAACACTATTATCCATACCTTTTCAGAAACTTTTGCCCATATGAGTAATCAGGAAAGCAAACGTCAAAGAGTGTGATTTGCTGAATGCACTCGTCACACCAAAGGAGATTTCAAAAATAGTTGGAGTGTCCATAAAGACTGTTTATAATGGAAAGAAGAGAATGACTATGAGCAAAACTATTACCAGAAAGTCTGGAAGATACTATTAAAGAAGAATGGGAGAAGATGTCACCCGAATATTTGAGGAACACTTGCACAAGTTTCAGGAAGCGTGTGAAGGCAGTTATTGAGAAAGAAGGAGGACACAGAATAAAAACATTTTCTATTATGTCAATTTTCTTGTGGCAAATAAATTCTCATGACTTTCAATAAACTAATTGGTCATACACTGTCTTTCAATCCCTGCCTCAAAATATTGTAAATTTTGCTTCCCCACCCTGCATATATTGGTTTAATAGATTTATAAACCTTCCACTAGATAGAACCTGTAAAGTGAATGTATTGTAATGTGCAGACAGTGTTTTGAAGTAGATCTGGTAGCTCTGACACAAATATTCCCTTGGAGTACAACCCATTCTTTCATTAATTCTCGAATTTCACATTTTGACCCAAAACTGTATCTTGGAAACTTCAGCTAACCAGCATTTATGACTTGATTTTTCTTTATCGGTGACTCACACATGGTAAAATTTCACTACTTTTATTTATTGTAGACCAGTGTAATAGTCAGTTTTTCCTTTTCTATTTGATAAAATTGCAATGAGAGCATGTCATCCTATACCTGCTGATGTATAGTTCCATTTATAAACCAAACTGTTAAACATACTATAATTAAATTTAAAAATCAGCCAAAAACAATGTAAAACACACTTGAAAATCAAAAAAAAAAAAAAACAATCTCTAATTAAATTGATGGCATAAAATTGGCTAAATGGTTGTTATTACTTCATTTATAACCTACAACATTTAAGATGTTTTCCACATTACTCAAATGTATTCAGTGGTGAAAAGATGATATTGTCTGAGCTGAAACTTAACCCTGTTGGAATAACTGGCTCCACGGTTCTTGCAAGGCCATGTTTATCACTATTACAGATTTAATTACTACTATTCACATTTATCCATCCATGAATTGTTAGTTGATCTTTGAGAATGTTGGACAATGCGAACCATATTTCTGGTGTTTGGGGCACATGGAGGGGAAGTGTAACTCAATCACTCTTTTTTTTTTTTTTTTTTCCCTCTCCCGTCCACATGACGAGGTGCCAGATGCGTGTCAGTGCTTTCAGACTTTATATATATCCCTCCCACATCCTCACACACAAACACACACTAACAGACGTGCATGCGTGTGCACACACATACTTATGAAACGCTGGAAGTTGAGTTATTTCAAGTAACTCGCAGTCCTCAGTCTGTACCTTTTTTGGTCTAAACACAGATATCTTATTGTAAAATATATATAGCTATAGGTTCGACTTTACAACATAACAAAACAAGCTGAAAGGACCCAAATAACCTGACAGCTGTGCCTCCCAGTAGTCGCTTTTTTATTTTGAAGCAGGCCTGGATTATCAAAGGCCTTTGTTTTAGACACTGCAATAAAAAAAAAAAAAAAAAAAAAAACATGTTTGGTGGCGACGGAAAAAGGAACACAGAAATGTCCTTACACATGCTGTTGTGTGATGTGGCACTCACAGAGGCTCATTGGGAGACTGATGGGTAATCAGGGCAGAGGGTGGGGTGGGTGATGAGAGCCCGGCTGAGATACGGAGCCTCCCTGAGAGCTCACAGAGGGTAGAGGATGCCCTCTACAGTTGACACAAGAGGGGCTGGAACAGGCCTGCACACCCACAAATAATATTTACTACAACGTATAGGAGAAATTACAATAGAAAAATGATTTATTTGTTTTCCACTTACAGCCATAATACAAAATCAGTTATGTAAGTATGATATCAATGCTTTAAATTATATCAATTTAATCTATAATTAATATTTATCTTTAAAATATTGGTTTTTTTTCTTGTTTTGGAAAATGCATATCTTTTTTTGCATTATTTTCTTTAATTTACACATATTTATATTTGTGCAAATAAATAAGACAAAATCAAGAATTAACATGGAATATACAACACATTCACTGTATGAATAAACAAACAAATACATATCCAAGTCAATAACATGTCTGGAATAAGAGTTAAGATATGACTTTACTGATGCCACCATAGGGGAAATTACAGTGTTTATAGCAGCAGAATATAAATAAAGTGCTGAAAAACAGGCAGGAATGAAACATGAAATATAAAAGACAATCTGCTATTTATTTGATTCGTTCTGCACATACATCCATTTTATTTATTTGACTTGTTTTGCACATACATATTATTTATTTGCCTTGTTCTTTACATACATACATATTTATTTGACTTGTTCTGCACATTCATCCATATTATTTATTTGACTTGTTTTGCACATCCATGTTATTTATTTGCCTTGTTCTTCACATACATACATATTATTTATTTGACTTGTTCTGCACATCCATGTTATTTATTTGCACTTGCCCTTGATATTGATGTGATATTATACGAGCTTTTCACACACTTTCAATACCTTAAGTTGTTCCTACTTACATATTCATCAGTGTCGTGCAGCTTCCTTTACAATAACAACAAATATCAACACTAATAATAAAAGTAACTCCAGTCACAGTCCTGCGTCTGTGCGTCTTTTACGCATTGGCACTATTGGAAAAAATAAGAATTAGTCTGTGATGCATCAAATTGTCGAAATGAATGAGGTGAATGTGTTCTTTCTTTCAAGCCCAGTCGCTTTCCTCTAAACAGTCACATGGCTGAATGGACATAAATTAAAGGCCGTGTAAAGTAGAATACCTGTACACCTGCACAACAGCTCTCCCCTGCGACCGAGTGAAACTCTACTCCTGCGCCTCTACCTGACTCACCGCTCTCCGGTGACTCACTCACTCCTACCTTATGGAGTGTAAGTCACTTCTAGTGTCGGACTCGGCTCTCTGAACGCTCCTGTGAGCTTCATATTGTCAGGACATAGCGGTAACACAACACGGATTGATGGACTGGCGCGTGTTACCGACTGGAAATGACTGCGTCTAAAGTTAGGAGCGCACCGACGGTCCGGGGGAAACGGTGACATGTGGGTACGTACGGAGGAGAATCTGTGTGAAAGTGTTAATAAGGACAAGAAAAAAAGCCCCCCTGTATGTGTGTATATGTGTGTGTTTGATGAAGGTATAGACATTAAACAGACCTGTCCGGCCGTCTATATAGTCGTGATAGATTATGGCGGAGGGAATGGATCTGACTCCAGACACCACGTGTTGGAGTCGCATCAGCGCAATAATTGCTGGGCGCTTGAGCTATATAAACCACAAAAAGTCTGAGCACGGGAAACCCCGGCCTCCAAACACTAACCACATTTACGGCTACAAAAACTGGATTCGTTTTTCCGCCTCCTTCATCTCACCGGCGATGATTTTTTTTTTTCCCCTCTCTCTCTCTCTCTCCGGCTTCATCCACCTTTTTAACCCTGTAGAGCAAGAAATTTCACGGAAAAATACGCGCACCTTTCACGCGTCGGAGGGGTTATAAATAGGGCTGTTAAGTATTGTTAAAAAAGCTGATTCCTTTGACTTTGAAAACTTTTTGTGTGTGTGTGTATGTGTGTGTGTACATAGCCTGCGGGCTTTCAGGGAGCCTTTCAGTTTGGCACAAAGACTTCAATGACGCACCTGGAGCAGCGCTTTGAGTTCTCATTAAAAGAAGACAGACAAAAAGTTTTTTTTTGAGCATGTGGGTCGACTGTTCCATTTTAAACCGGCTTTTTTTTTGTTGTAATCGTATAGCCTATTACGCTCTCGGACATTTATTTGATGTTATTTATATCCTCATATTGAACAAATGCGTTATGGCGCATGGACTCGTCTCCAAAGTTTGAGAAAAGACCTGTCATTTAAAAAACATCATCAAGTTTTTTTTTTTTCAAGGGTTGTTTTTCTTGCCGAAGAGAAGTATATTTTATGTCGTTTGAAGGCGCCCACTAAAGTTTGTAGTGGAGAGGGTTGTGAAACGCGGTGTGTGCGCTCTCCCAGTCCCATTTTCCATTGGCAGACGCGCAGAGGTTCTCAGAGCAGCGGCACACACTCCGACTTTCTCCCAGACTCGTGTGAGAGAGGGAGAGAAAAAGCAGCTGGAGGAGCCTTTTTGGTGCCTTTTTTTTTTGATAATCCCACGCTGTTGTGATGCGAATTCCCGTAGATCCCAGCGCCAGTCGGAGGTTCAGTCCGCCGTCCAACAGCCTCCAGCCGGTCCCAGGGAAGATGAACGATGTGAGCTCCCCAGCCGGTCAGCCGGACGCGGCGGCGGCGGTGCCAAGGCTCCGTCCCCACGAAAACCGCAGCATGGCCGAGATCATCGCCGACCACCCGGCTGAGTTGGTCCGCACCGACAGCCCCAACTTTCTGTGTTCGGTCCTGCCCTCCCACTGGCGGTGCAACAAGACCCTGCCGGTCGCCTTCAAGGTGAGTCCGGAATCTGTAAATGCGGTGCGTAAAAATGAAAAGGATTAGAAACCGCAGTGTGATCCCTTGATCGCTCTGAAGAAAACAACCACCTAAAGCGAAACCAACTCCAAAAAAAAAAAAAAAAAATCACACTTTCTTTTTAAAGGCCTCATGATGCTTTTGAAAATTGACTTTGGACGCATGGAAAACTTTTTACGCAAAACTGGGAGTTTATTTTATTTTATTTCCTCCCTCTTGTTCTACATGACATTTGAAGGCTTTTAATCAACTATATATTTTACAGTTTCTAACAAAAAAACTGTGTTATTGTTACACGTTAAATAATTTTAATAATGTCACCAGTTAATCATAGATGTTGAAATGCGGTCTGGAAAATATCATCGGTTTGACACTTAAGCGAAATAAATTAGAAAGAAAAAAAAGCATGAAAGAAAAAAGAAAGGCCAACACTGTCAGAGAACGTATATTGGATGTGGAATTATATTTATATGTTTTGTTTTTTTAAACAAAGACATGCATGTTGTCATTGCTCCACATTTTCTAATAAAAAAAGAATATTTATTGCCATTATAAGTTATTATTGTTCACTTGTGTATTATAAATGTAGTTTATTTAATCCAATGAATAAAGCAACATGGAAAATATATTTAAATGACACTAACTATAATTTACTATTTGAATTATTTGAGCATGTCAATAAACATTTAAAATATATATTACAGTGTAAAATGGCAAATTGTAACCACCTTATAAATAATTATACTTGATGATAGTAATCAGGCTGTTTATGTTTTGCATATGAAGAAAAAATGCTGAGCTATGAAATGTTATTTATAAGCCGAACATGTGTGGTTTATACATTTTAGGCATTTTTGAAGCCCTGACAATTTTCTGCTCCCATGATATTTTACAGAGAAAGGCCTTTTCATTAGATGACAGATCTTACTTAAAGGATGGATCAAACACAAACACCAGAGTGAAAATTTGTAGCTGCAGTCCTGGCCCAAAATCAACTATGACACTTTTAAAATATAAGTGTTATTTAACTGCTATTATTACTACAACTCAGTAATTATTGCAGCGTTTTGAGCCTACTCATGTTCTTTTATCTGCATCCAGGAATCTAAATGATAACACAAGGCCTCCATGCTTTTGTTTCAGAGACTGCGTTTGAGAAGCAATTCTAATCAAATTCATCATCAAACTGCTTCAGGAGAATTAAATTAAATCCATTTATCAACATAATTTGGTGAAGTATGGCATGATGTAAAACAAGTCTGTCACATCAGCTACATACATTTTTATCAGTGGAAGCGAATGAAACATATTTTGGTTTCACACCACTTATGATTTTCCAACTGAAAACAATATCATATGTTTTTTCTACTTGTTTTCATCACAGTTTTAACAATGAACAGGGAGAGAATAATACCCTTCATGACCTGTGTGTTTTACTTTGCGTCTTCACTCTGTAGTTATTGAATTACTGCCCTTTGACCTCTGTGTCCAGGTGGTAGCCCTGGGAGATATACCTGATGGGACTGTTGTCACAGTGATGGCAGGGAACGATGAGAACTACTCCGCTGAGCTGCGGAATGCCTCAGGTGTGATGAAGAACCAGGTAGCTCGCTTCAATGACCTTCGCTTCGTGGGCCGCAGTGGCAGAGGTGAGGCCTGAAGACATTCTGCGCTCTGTTCACCCCACGCTTCCACTCAGTGGGAGCCATTAAGTTCAGTGGTGTGGATTAGTGGTCACATTCTCTACGTGGCAACCACATAATGATCTCCCCTAACTCCAGGCTCAAGGCCCACCGCCCTTCTTCTGAAATCTCAAGGGTGAATCATATAGCTCCCTCTGTCTTTACTTTGAAATCAGCAAATGGGCTTCCATGTGTGTGTTTTTTTTAATCTTTTAATCTAAGTCAGACACAAGTTTTTGTAAAAACCTTTTTTACAGTGACATGGAGGCCTGCTGCCTGGTCTATAGTTTTAAAAAACCAAAACTTTTAAAACAGATAGGATGTGCAGCAGCCTTGCATCAGCTGCATGAGCATGTCCTGAACCGACATGCTAATGTTCACCTGACATGAACCCTCTGCGTCCAGGATTATAAACAGGCTGGGTGGTGCTGCAGCCCTGCGGCTGATCACACTCTGCACATATCCTCAGGCTGTCAGGGTGTGAGACAGAGGCTCCCTCCTATTGGGTCAAATGGCATTCCCTGAATATTTGGCATCACTGAAGTGACTATTTGCATCATGGGCTTTCTTCTTACTAAATCATATTATTTACGATCTGACTTACAATCTTTTGGCGCCTCTCTTTTTAGAACCTCCTCACACTCTCCTTTGGGGAATATCTCCAAAAGGACTTTTATTTTCAAATTACACAGAAAAGAGTTGATTGCGACAAGATGATGATGATAAGTATAGTCAGGAGCTCCTCTAGTGCATTTAGAGACTTTGACCTTTTATGTTACAGTTGTAAAAGGTCCAAGAAGTAAAAGCATTAATATCACATTTAAAAATGTATCACAAAGTCTGAAAAGTTAGAGTTGTCACTGTGCAGTTAAATAATGTTTTATTCTTACGTATGATGTTTTGGATTCATTCTGCTTTATATACCTTAGCTTAAGCTACAACAGTACATCATATCATTTAAGATCATCATCTGTTTGCAGCATCACTGTCCTGCAAGAACCATGTATCACTAAAAAGTCAACTTTGCATGAACTCAGAAAAACAGGCCTGTTTTCAGCTTTGTGACACTGCATTTTCCAGCAAATCCAAGAGGATTTTAAAAGAGTATTTTCTGAACCCACAATGGAACAGTTTATCCTCCAGTTTATCACAAACATTCAAAGTCACTGAAAATACATAATATTCACTGGACAGGAAGGGTATGAAAACTGTGATCTGAGAAGTAACTAATGTTGTCTGACAAATGTTGGCATAAAAAGTACAATGTTTGCCTGAGTTATAACAGAGTAGAAGCATGAAGTTGCACTCTAATAAAATACCATTAGCTCAGTTTGGTACTTGTGTAGTACTTGAATATAAGTACTTAATTACGTTCCACCTCTGTAGCTGTCAAAAAGGCTGGAAAAAGTTGGCACGGGTGACACAGTATATATAGAGAAGCGATGAGGGGACTTGTTGCCATGGGGACTTTGTGTGCGTCCTTTCGCTGTGACACAGAATCTAGTCACAGGAAGTGACATAGGAGCCAGGGGAGATCAGACTATGAGGTGTCTGAAATGAATACCCCACACTGACAGAGATAAGTACTCGCAGAGTGAACCGATAGGATGTTAGATTGCTAAAAGTCATGCACAGAGAGACAAAGAGAGGCAGCAGAGGCGGACAAAGATTGATAGTTACAGGGCTGAGGTGCTGCTGCAGTATGATGACAGGTAATGGGATACTGTTGATAGCATCATTAGAGTTAATAGTGTAGTAGTGTACAGGATTGCCTTGAGAGGAAGCGTGAATTAGATGGATTGTGGGTAATGCATGACAGCAGTGATGATTTCAGGGAGCACAGGTCCTTTTTATCTGATGACTTGCCTGAACCAGCTCCGTCTGCTTCACCCACATGCACCTCAAATCAGGTATGTGGGACACCTGTCGCTATCTCCCTCTTATCGTTGCTTTGAAAGGAATGTTTACAGTGAGAAGCGGAAGAGAGTTAGATACACATGGCTAGATGGCTGCGACTGAATGAACAGCTGCGCAGATGAGTCGCTGCAATAACCTGCCCCCCACTTCCTGTTTCCTGTGCGTGGCCATGGTTACGTGATGCATCTGCATACCTCAGACGTTAGTGCTGCTGCTGACTTGGCTGTTGCGCCCTGATTCATAGCATTCCTGGTGCATACACATAAGAACTTGCACACAGTCAACCCCAAGGCAGCAACTGCTGGGGATTATCTAGAGAGGAAGTGACTATTAAAATGCCTCTCGCCCACTCATGCTGGGTTAGACGGGGAGAAATTCTGGATAACAAGATACTGGCTCCTCCAGTCAATCTTCCATTTAGACTCTGCCAAGGAACTTAAATAGTCCCTCTCAAAACAGCCAATGTTGTCTGTCGTTAATCCTCTCAAAGTCGAATTTTCCCAGTTTGTATTGGCTATTATGTGATCACAACCACACTTGTGACATGGGGATGGTTTAGAGATGAATGCAGGTCATTGTCTTCGCAGATGGTATGTCATTTGATGTTGTTTGATGTCACCACAGGCAAGAGCTTCACCCTGACAATCACAGTATTCACCAACCCACCACAAGTGGCCACTTACCACCGAGCCATAAAGGTCACCGTGGATGGACCACGTGAGCCCAGGAGTAAGTACCAATACACGCACGTCCAGACAATTAGCACATACACGAAATAGAATGTACCCAAAGATCCTATTTGTCCTATTGTTTTTGTAAACCGTGGTTATGCGTAATATCAACAAACCAAAAATACATTTCACATCAACATTTCTAGATATGTGGTGCGCTCACAAATTATATTTATATAGTTTTTAGCCATTTATAGCAGTTGTAAGGGTTAGGAAAAGATACCAACATTTGGTTTAAGGCAAAATTAGTCTAATTAGATGTGAGAAAATGACTCACAATGTTGTTCCCTAATACTGAAACTAAATCACAAGCTTTTACTTGTCACAACTTCAATCACAACTTTTATGGCAGTCAGGATTCCAACTCCACTCTATGGTGGTGAAATACTGGATTTTGTAGATCCACCATCCATCATACTAACAACTGTCTACCTGTTGCAAAGGAGTGGATCCTTCAAAAACACAGTATTGTGATTAAATGTATCCATGATTTGCAGAAAACGTACACTGCAACAGTTTTGCACAGCAATTGGTTTGCACTTTCAGTATCGCAATGCGTGGGTGTGTCTGACATTTAGTGGCAATAGAAAACAAATAAATGCCCAGCTAAAATGGTGACAGGCTAGTAAAACAAGTTAATTAACTAAAGGAGCTTTCCTGGAAAACGTGAAAGCGGTAATTAGCAATCAACTGGCTTTTAATCAGTCTGACCTCTTAGATTGCAGCTCAGGCACCCATGTGACACTCTGAGAGAGAAGAAGAGAAATAAAAAGTGAGGGGGAATATTCCTGACAGGGTACACTGGGTAGCAGAGTGCTAGCATCAGCTCATTTTAATGGGCCATATAAAAACAACTGAGGAGGAAAAAAAACTTTACTATAGCTGTCAGTGCCAACTGGTCTGGCATGCAGCTGTTTCCCTAACCCTCCTCCCTATTCATAAAAAAACATATTCTCATCTCTCGGCGTCTCAATGAACAATATCACATCACAAACAACCCTCCACCCACCCGGCCCCGTCACATATGGCACCAGGACGCACAGAGACACAGAGGAGCCAGGAGACAGTAGGATTAGTACCACCATCAGTCTCTCTCTGTTGTAGGAAACCTTCCTGTGGTGCCAAAAAACGCCTCACACAACTCCACCATCAGTGTTCATCAACACTCGCAGAGCAACAGAGGCGCACGTTTGTCCTCAAAGGCACAACATACTCACACTCTCACCCTCTCTCTCCCCTCCATCCCGTTCGCTCCCAAGCCATCTTGTTTGATCAAAAGCATTTCCTGTGCATCTGCTGTCCCCCGTCACACGGCTTTCAAACAAGTCCTGTTATTTGGTGGCGACCAGATGGGAGAAGTTGTTTAGAAAAGCCCGGGTTTGGTCTCTGTGGACTTGGGTTCGTGTCCAGAAAGCAGGAAGTCGGGGCTTTCGAGAGGTTCGGTTGACTCAGACAAACCTGATCTCAGGTGAGGCTAATAACCTCATTATAGCCTGGCATAGTCAAGAGATTTTACACTTTGATCCATTGTTCTAACTTTTTACTCTCCTGCTCAATTTTGCGGCCTGAGAAAAAGCTTTAAAGTGGAACAGAACTTATTTTCTTTTCCCCCGTTTGCATGTTGGAGCTACAGTCTCTGGACAGTAATTTAAGCAATAAAGAGTATGTCATCATACGTAACCCCTGAACTTCTTTAGTTTGCTGTTAAGTGGTCAGAATTGCAGCACTGGTGTAATTTACCCAAAAACTACAGCCAGAACACGTCTCCCTCTCAGGGGTCATTAAGCCGAGGTCAGAGGGTGGCAAAACACACATGTGCCCTCTCAACCACACCTCCCTCCTCCGAGTCTCAGCACGGAGAGCACCGGCTGTGTCCAAAACTGTGATTCTATCTGTGAACGCTTCATTGACACATGGGGGCTTTGTCGGCCATTACAGCTCTATTTTGTATTAAACGAGTGGGTAATTAGGAGGCCTGTGGTACACTGGGCCAGGGAGGGGCCCCACAGGGAGGGGACGCACAGAGAAAGAACAGTGGGCTGTCTTAAACCTGACATACACTGGCACTCTGTGGCCTTCCTCTGCAAAAACACCATATTGTTTGTGGAAAATAAGATGACAATAACAGGAGATTTTTGAAAGCAGTCCTCAGATCCTCTAGTACTAACACCTCGCTGTCAAAATATGGCAGTACAAGTAGAAATACTGCATTTAAAACCTTATTGAGGTTAAAGAATGTAAGAATTATCAGCAAGATCTACTTAAAATATGAAAAGTATAATTAGACATTGAGCAGAAAGTGTCTTTACTGTTGTATGAGGTGTTATTGGGTTCCTATTGTCACTAAAGTAATGTGTGTGTTTCTTTTTAAAGGTTTATTTGTAAAATTGAGCTTCTTCATATAGTTGCATAATCTACAGCAGTGCATCATAGTCTATCAGATCATCGTAGGTTTGTTGCATCGCTGTTTGAACCATTTATCACTAAAGTCTGTATTTCCAGAGCCTAGAAAAACAGCCCTGTTTTCATCTTTGTGACCATGCATTTCACAGTGAATTCAATAGGATTTTAAAACCTCTAAATAGGATTTTAAAACCTCTAAATAAACACTTAATCCTACAGTTCATCTTAAACATTCAAAATCAACATATTAGAAGATTTAGTATCTGTTTTGCACTGGACATAAAGATTATAAACTGAAAAGTAACTAACACTATCAGATGAATGTAGTGCAGTGAATAGTACAATATTAGCCTCTGAGATATAGTTAAGTAGAAGTATAAAGCTCTGTAAACTGGAGGTACTCAGTTACAAATACCTGAAACTTATACGTATGGACTGTTTTTGACTAAAAGTATTTAGTTACACTCCATCGCTGTCGAGAAATAAGTTTTATAGCTATGTTTTTGTTTATTCTTTTCCACTTCTCTTGCTGTTACTGGCAGTTTCTGCTCCCTTTTAATAACTTCCCTAGATGTGGGTGTCTTATTCAGGAAGGACTTTGAGTGTCTGTGTGTTTGATGAGCCTTATGGTAGCCATATGACTTTTCCTCTGGGCTGTCAGTTCCTCAGCGGTTCCTCATCCAATATATATCAGCGTGGATATAAAGTCGGACCACCCGTGAATGAATGGCGCTCATATCTCTGAACTGTGTTGCAGAGCTCCAGCTAATTAATTGGGTGGTCAGAGTGACGAATATCAGTGAGGCCTAGTGTGAAGATCTGCGGTGTGATTCTTCTCAGAGGTTTACAGTGTGTATGTGTGTGTGTATTGGTATGGTAAGTGGTTAGTCAGGTCCCTCTGGCCACTGTGTTATTAGCGGGAGGCTAACTCGGTTTCTGTGGCTCTCATTGTGCTTAATCGCTTGACAGCTCCTGGTTACACTGTGGTTTGCCACTGTACCAACAACTCAGCAAGTGTGTGTTTGTGTGTATGTGCATGTAGGCATGCAATATGATTGCAAATGTGCACAAATGTGGCTACAGCCTACATGTTAGTCTTTCTTTTGCATGTGCGCTCCCACATGACATGTTCAGCAAAGAGTGTGTGTGTTATTGGTGTCATTAGTCGAGTGCAGCCACGGTGCTGATTTGGAGCAGAGCTAATAGGTCTAATTAAATGTCATTTTGAGCTAATAGACAGGGAGTGGTTGTTTAAACCAGTATGCTTTTATAGGTGGTTCTGTCTCCTTTCAGCTGTTCCTGACGGTGGCTGTGGCCAGCTGAGACAAACTTCCTGAGTGATAATAGCCGAGCCGTAATAACACAATATACAAGGCTTTCTGTCCAAACCCACTGTTCTCATTATAGTTAATTGATGACAGGCAAACATAGGAGGTGACAAAAACCATTGTGGCGTCTCACACACACAGTGTCTTGCTCAGGCATACAGCAGTGGTTATTGTACAGAACTAAGTATGTGTGACACGTGTGTGTGTGTGTGTCAGTGGTGGAGGTTAGTGGTCAGGCCCGTCTCTGCTCGCGCTGTTGAGGTTTAAAGCAGCCGGGTTTGAGGGGTTCTGGGCTCGGGGATGGGGACGGGGTCGTGTTTTGGTTCGGTTTTGGTCAGAGTGTTAACAAGTCTGGTGAAGAGGCCCCAGTTACTTCCAGGCCTGCAGATAATATTAGCGGTTCAGGAGACCAGTGTGCCAAGCCAAAGTATTTCTGTGACTTTAGCCTGATGTTAGCACACACAGATAGTTACAGATACACTTTGCTCTTCAGGAAGTGAGTTCATATTTGTGTTTCTGGTTTCCTTGTTATGAAGTCTATTTCTTGAATGCCTTTATGGTTAGATATCTGAAATAAGGTGTGTGTTTGAGATGGAGAGAATTTCAGGTTTTGGTTTAGGATGTACAGTAAAATATCCCACTTCTGACATAAAGTTAAAGATTGACTCGGTCGTTTTTTGATTTTTTACACCCATGTTAACAGCCTCTACACTGATTTGTATGTTGAGGTTTGGTTTCCTTCAGAAGTGTTCATATTTGCTCCTCAGTTCTTCAGTATCTTTTCTTCTGCTCCCCTACAGCAGCAACCATGTGCAGCACTACCTAGCTCAGAAAGTGTTTCAGCTGACAGCACAACACAGACTCAAACACAAACTTCACATAAATAGATGAGCATGCACCAGACTTGCATATTGCACATAAATAAACTTTAATAAACTGTGGCTAAATGAGTTTGTCAGGGACACAGTTGCAGCCTTGTTGTGTTGTGCTCTTGCAAAATAGCACTAGCAAAAAGTTTTGTGTAAAAGAGGAAAGCGTGGGAGATCAAATTATAAATTGGAAGCAGTTGTGTTGACATTGAAGTCATGTGACTGTAACTTTCATTATAGCATTTCAGAAATCATATTTGTTAAGATTGTCTTACTGAAAAAACACATATTATGACTTCTGTTTGCCACGGAGCTTTTTTTTTCTGCTATAATCCCAACTCCATTGGAAAAACCTCATTGGCTTTTCGTCGAGGGTGATTCTAACTTCCACGTCGGCCTACAAAAATACATCACTCCTGCAGCACTTTATTCACAAACACCCACTCACCTAATTAATTTGGAAGGGTTGCCAAGCTACGCGCTATTAAAAATCCTTTAAAAAAAGTCTGCCATTTTCAGTGCTGCTATTCTGGAAAAAAGTATGAGTAAGTAAGATACCTTCATTAACATGTCTGTCATGACGACACCGAAAGGCAGTCCAACTCCTCCGCGATGTGTCATCAAACACACACATGCCATTACATGCACTCGCAGGGTGCTATTACCTGCTGTAAGACCTCGGCTTTGTTTCATACAACAGCCGTTTATGCTTAGCACTAAATGCTAACATGCTAATTATGTTGCATTACAGTATAAAAATGATGTAAGGCTGTTTTCGTTTCATCTTTTCATTTCCTCTGCTCTGGAATAAGAGGCCTTTTATTTTATGGATTAGCGCGCTTTATATCAGTGACTGCCTCAAGCAGTCAGAAAAAATAGAACACTTCTGTACAACATCCTGGCATTTAAAGGGGGTTTTACTCTTTCTTTATGCGTCTTGATAGAATTGAATAGTGTTTTCTCAGCGATTGAATGATATAAATGCGCACACACACATCCACACCTACCTGCTGCTGCTTTACTCGAAGCAGAATTTTAACAATGGGAGCCGAACAAATAAAACTCACCCAAACAACAGGAGAAAGAGGAGTGAAAACAAGGGAGCGAGCAATGGAAAAAAAAAAAAAAAAAGAAAAGAGAGAGTGAGTGAGAGAGAGAGAGGGAGAGAGAGAAAAAAAAAGACTTCAGGCTTTTCCAGAGGCAGTCAGTCAGTTGAATGTCTTATGAAGTTCCTTGAAGAGGTGCCAAAGCCCTACAACGCAAAACACAGAATGGTTCAGCAGTGGGAGGGGGAGACAGAGAGGAAGACAGAAAAGTGAATCATAAAAGGAGATGAAGATTAAGAAAGAGGGTCCAGAGCTGCGTCGCCCCGGGCTGCATCTAAAGTCATCTCTGAGGGATTTGTTCTCCCCTGTTCTGAATCAAAACACTTTAAAGAGTGTCTGAGACGCACACGCAAGCCAAGTGTGTCTGTGTGTGTTTGTGTGTATGTGTGCGTCTCTGTGTGTATGTGTGTGTGTGTGTGTGTGTGCATCTGTGTGTGTGTCCTTTCAACTATGTGCAATACTGTGTATATAATGTGTCGTTTTCTTCAGTAAATGTATCACTTTTTGGGATTGTTGTGTAAGTGTGTGTGTGTGTGTGTGTGTGTGTGTGTGCGTGTGCCCTTCTCTTGCCTGGCTTGCTTCCTCCAGGCTGGAACGCATGGACCACACAGACGGCTGGCAGCGCTCCACGACAGCCT
This sequence comes from Sphaeramia orbicularis, assembly GCF_902148855.1. Taxonomy (NCBI): domain Eukaryota; kingdom Metazoa; phylum Chordata; class Actinopteri; order Kurtiformes; family Apogonidae; genus Sphaeramia; species Sphaeramia orbicularis. The sequence continues at coordinate 16,620,106 of NC_043979.1, read as the reverse complement.
GGCTCCCCCTTTCTCTCCCCCTTTCTCCCTTTCGCCTGCCGCTGCCTCATCTCCCACACCTCCTTTTTCTTTTTCACTTCTTCTTCCTCTTTCTTTACTTCCTTCTTTTCCAATCCCCCCTCTTTTTTTCCCCCTCATCACCCCTTCTTCTTCTTCTTCTACTACTGTCCCCCCTCCTCTCTTTCATATACCAGACCCCCATCGTCGACAGGCGGGCGTCTGGCCGTCACCCACTCAGCGCTTTTCCTCTCCAGCCACGCTCTGCCAGCTTCAGATTGCCACCTGAAATAATTCATTGTTTCTGACCGCTCACAAAAACAACATGGCCACTGTGAGGGCTCCAAATAAAAAGTGAAATATAGACCTAGTGTATTCATTCATCCACTTTACTGGCTGTTCCACTGTGAGATGACTGACACACACATACACACAACTACAGACCGGCTGATTCAACCCAGGCTCCATGAGCGTACTTTTTTTTTTTTTTTTTTTTTTTTTTTCTGAATCAGCCCCAAAGATACATTCATCCGAGCTCACCCGGTGATCATAAACCAGACTGAAGGGCTTAGAGGGCATGACGTGACACCAAATTTATAAATTATCCCATTTATTCAGGATTTTCTGGCTCTCCACATTTTCCTCACATGTTACTTAGTCAGGCAGCAGACACAAGAATTTCCTACTGATGTCTTCACAGTGATACTTGATTCATGATCATTGTTTCATATGTTACCGAGGAGCGGTATTTAGTTACAGTTACTAGTTACTTCTCTAGAGTCGATCAATGACTTTATCACTAACTTAACAGAAAAACTATTACTTGGTCAGAAAAGTAATAATGGCTAGTAATAGCATCATGTTGATTTGTGAAGTGATTCTGGAGACTGGATTACTGTTTTGTTTTTGTTTTGTTGTTTTGTACTTGATCTTTAGGACTTTATATACCGTCACGGAAAAAATTATTAGACCATCAAAAGTCATCAGAAACAATGGTTATGCAATCAAGCACTAACTCCTGTGTGTATCATGTGACTAAAACAGACAGAAAAGAAAACATGGAATGCCTAAAAGCACTGTTTTTGTCAGTACAATGCCATAGATACTGATGTAAGAACTGAAGGGATTTTATTTATTATCAAGAAAACATGGAAAATGTGTAGATATCAGCTCTGAAATTAAACTCTTATGAGCTATTTTTGTTGTTATCATTACATTTGTCCAAACAAATGTACTTTTAGTTGTACCAGGCATTAAAATGAACAAGAAATTGAAGTAAACAAGGGTGGTCTAATAATTTTTTCCGTGTCTGTATATATAGAGGCAAAGTCCTGCTCCTGTGGTTGTGTCCTATGGGACTTTATTCAGGATAAAAAAATGTGTTACAGTCAGTGACAGGAGACAAGTCATTTTTTGATCCCCTCTAAATTCTCCCATCGTTTACACATATGATGTTCATCAAATTAAAAGTTTATTTTCCAAGTCGATGAAGTTTTTTTGTGGTAAAACTGTCGAACAATTAGACTGTGAGAATTCAGAAATCATCATTACAACTGTCTCTGTCGCTGAAGATGTTTGTGCAACTTCAGCATGATCAAACTATAGTTATTTTCTCCTCTTTTAATGCTTTTTCACTTTGCTTCCAAAGATTTGGGTAAAATGTACCAAGCAAGCAGCTGTTTAGGCGTCAGTGATGTGTCTCACATGTGACAAGAGATGCAGTCCACTCAGCTTATTAACACAAAACTAGATGTTTCCCTACTGTCTTTGCCACAAGCTAAGACTTTTTTGGCTCATAAAATAATCCTTTAAATTAACAAACGTTTGTGTAAATGGTTCAAACAGGATTGAAATATTATTTGTCTCACACCGTTGACCATCATTAAAGCTGCGCATGACTTACGTCACCAGTTTTTCATCAAATCCGTAAAACCAGAGTCATATCCTCAGTATCATGAATCCTTAAGTCTTTCCGTTATTACACACCTGAATCTCTTCTCTCACGGTGAACAATTTCAAAGTGTACTCCACCATAAACAAACCATTTGTTTACAAATAGAGCCGGTAGGTCACTCGGACATTTTTGGAAATTTGTCGTGACATGCTTAGTGGGAAGCGGAGCTCCACGCACTTAGGCTATGAGTAGGGTTTTACAGATCTGATGAAAAATTGGTGACAAAAGTCATCAGCAACTTTAATATTTTCCACCATGGTAGGTTCACACTGCCTTAACTTGTAACCACATAAACTAAAAATCAGAGGAAGTTATTTCTCCAAACCATTAGTATTTCATCACTACTTATATGAAAGACACATAATGGGTAAACAGACCGTTGAGAAAGTAACTAGTTACATTTCTAGTAACCTGTTGTCCAATTAGGGCTGCATGATATTGAAAAAACTGACATTGCACTATTTATCTGCAATATAAAAAATATAGGACTTTTCACTAGAGGATATGTGTGACTCCATTTGGGCAGAATTAATGGTTCTAGAATAATTGGGTCAGCGTCTGCACAGAAAATAAGTAAAAAATGACTTTTTACTCATTTTAAGTGTCATCCATCCTTTCTACAGTTCAAGGGGTATATCATTGTTCAGTGCATCAGCAAAGTACTTTTATGCAACCAGATCTTCATTTTCATAGATATTCTCCTGCTCCTCCCTCATTTTCAGGTTGCAATAACTTCAGTTTACCTTACTTGACTTTCCGTGTGACTATTGCACATGTGCACACTGTGATGGTGAGACTGATATGGTGCAGGCTAACTTCCAACACTGATCTTGATGTGGTTGAGGGGAATAGGAAGCCAGGACATTTGTACCTCTTTTCACAAGAAATCCTAAGACAAACTATGCCACAGTGAAAGGAGCTTTAGTGTTTGAGGAGTATTTTCAGCCAGGACATAGAAAGGAGCAGCTAACCATCCGTTAAACATCTTTGTGCTCAGGCTTTGATCCAATCTGATGCTGCCATTAATTACAGAGGACTTACATTGTGTTTACCTACTCGCTCTTACTAAGTGTTATCAGATCAGGAGAGGCCGGGTGAATACCGACTTTTGTCTGTGGGACGGCTGAAATAATACTATTGTAGGATCAGTATGCAATTAGAGATACTATCTGTAGAGGTGTTATCCAATCACTATTAATCTGTTCTTGTAGCAGCATGTGTGAGCTTACACATGCAGCCGTGTGCACAAATGTACATGACTGCCTGCGCGGAGGTGTGTTTGTATTATGTCCATTCTTACATGCGTGTGTTTCTATGTGTGCATATTCAAGTCGCTCACATCTGGTCTGAATCTGTCCGTGTTTCCGGCTGCTGGCTGGGCAGGGAAGTGGCAGGCGCTATCGAAAATCTCCGCTGTTTTCACAGGGATGATGGGAATCTCAGGGACTTTCCCTACGGCAGTGAAATCATCCGCCTTTCCCGCTCCTTTAAATACCCCCGGCTCATTCCTCCGCCCTGCTAGGGTTCCGATAAAACAGCTGAGACGTCTTGTGTTTGGCAACAGTTGTCGTCTAAAAGGTGTAATTAACTCATGAAAAACTGTATTTACTGTCAAGGCCGCTAAACTAATGGACTTGAGGTCTGGCTGTTTGGAGTGTAAATTGGACCTTAATGTGGTGGCTGACATGCTGCATTCCTCTATCAGAAAAATACATAGGTTTCACTTAAAATGGGATGCATCTATAGGTTTCCTGACTTTATGGTCGTCCTGGTGGGGAAGTAGGGTTACTGAAATGGTCAGCTGACAGTAAAACAGTGAACATACAATTAAAAGTTCAGCTTCCAAAACTTTACTCAGTTAAAAGTTACCAGAAAATGTACTCACGTTGGTCATTTTGCAATATAATGGTCTCGAAATACTATATGATATTTTTAAATTAATATTACTGCTGCATTAAAGGAGTGATATTTTGCTTTTTTTTAAATGGAATTATGCATTTTAAAACATTTCCCTGTGCTCTACATAAACTGTAAATGCTATGGGTGTGAATTCTTCATTAATTCAACTCCACAGGTCCATCTTCAACCCTATTTCTGAGTAATTACACCAGAAAGGTTGTTTTGAGCGCTGGCCCTTTAAATGCACATGACCCCACCCCCTTCTCTGTCCCGTTCAGCCACTTGTGTTTGTTAATACAACCAACAACTGAACATTTTAGGTAATCAGCTCAAAGTTTGGACATATTTTCAGTATGGACTACAACCGCTGCTGCTGACAAACAATTATGTCGTACTTGTTCATCAGAAGTCTTGACCTTATATGTGCAAATGTCGTGACATAACTAGATATATAACGTAACAAATTAAGAGTGAATTAAAACAGGTTGTAGAAATCCACTTGATTTTTGGCAGAGCGAATATAAAGATAGCTTTACAGCACCCGGAGGGTTCAAATTCAAACTTTTTGAACTTTTAGGGTCCAAATACACAAATAAATGAACCAAAGACTACTAAAAGTGGGTTTAGCAAAATATGACCCCTTTAATGTGTCTGTTGCATTTAACTGCAGTAGATGTGTAATGTTGACCTCATTTGAACTAGTTTATGCACTGTTGTGTAGTTTATCAAATCAGATCAGCTTATGTTTGTAGCATCAACAAGGGGGTGAGACCGTTTTTTTTTTTTTGTTTTTTTTTTTCAGTTTTTATTAACCTTTATTTAACCAGGAAAAAATGACTCATTGAATTTGAAAATCTCTTTTTCAAGAGTGTTCTGACAAGAAGAATTGCAATGTCAGCCATACATCCTTGCTAAAATGTACATAAAACACGAAATAAAAGGTACTTTTATCACCGCACCGTGCTGTTACAGTTGGGTGATATACGACCTTTCAGTTGTTGTTCTTTAGTGTCGTCGTCCTGTGAGATCCAAGTATTTCTATAATGTTAACTTCATCACGAGCTCAGAAAAACAGCCTGTTTTCAACTTTGTGACGATGCATTTTCCAGCAAATCCATGTTTTTTTTTAACTGTTTATTTAGCTTAAGGAGGAGAATTTGGACCAGTGGTTTTCACCAAACAGGAAGGACATGAAAAACCACCATCTGAAAAGTCAGACAAATGTAGTGGAGTAGAAATGTAAAGTAGCATCAAATGGAAACCATTTATATTTGAGTAAAAGTACGAATAAATCAGTTTTCAACATTCTATCTGTGGAAACTGTGACATGGAAATAAAGTTACCAGTGAGTCTCAGAGGGCAGAGTTTATGGCACATGAGATTTGTCTTTATCTGCTCAAATATGCGTATAAATGTGTCTCTGTCCTTTTACTTTTGGATGCTCCTCAAAGATGTGGAAATCCTAAACCTGCTCTAACTATTTCACCATTCGCCGTTCTACAGGGAGGATCCTGTAGCGCTCTGTCTCCTGACTGGTGCTCCAGACCTCTTAATTTACTGGTCATCAGGGTCTCTTCCTCGCCGTGAGCCTCCTCCCCTCACGTCTGTCCCCCTCTGTCTCCCCTAGTCTCTCCCATTGCTATTTATTCCCATCACTAGGAGACGGCTGTGCACAAAGCCCGCACTGTATCCCGAGGCTTTTTTAGAATAGAAATTCGGTCTGTTGAAAATGGAAACGCTATGATTGACTGGGCACAGCTTGCACAGAGAGATGAGGAATGCCAGCGAGAGGCACAAATTATCCCCAGAAATGATGGGGAAATATTATTAATAAAATATGGACATGAGTTATGTTATGAAGCAAGACCCTTCAATAGACGGAGCTTTTTAAGTAGCCGATATTGTTCGCGTTCCACAGCAGCTATGTAAAGAAGCCGATGATGGGGATTGTCTGTTTATTTTGAACTGGATGATGCCAGTTGTGTAACGTCATTCTAATAAAAAATCATGGTCTGTCTGACTGTCACTGGCTGCATTTTCGCTGTCGCCGTTTCTCAAGTCACAGCAAAGCGCCTGCGTTTTGGTATTAAAATTCCAAATGGTTGCTCCAGAATAAATTAATTTGTTGTGACGAGTCAGATGGTACATGAAAGCATTTCTGAGGGTTAAATCATTTTTTTTTTAAGTAGCTGTAGTGGAAAAAACGCTAAACTTAAAATGAGGCAGTTTTTAAATGTCATGTTGCATTTATTTAGAAGTGAAATGAAGAGGAAATGTGGGAAAAGATGGAGACTGAGTGGGAATGACATGTAATAAAGCACCACAGATAGGATGTCATTAGTGTTTGTGTCAGTACACGGTCCCCTGCGAGGCGGTTTGTTGTGGTTTTGATGTTTCTAACTGTGCTTTAGTAATACAAATGATGTTGCTTTTTGATCATTTCATTAATCTTCTTCTCCTCTCCTTCATCACACCCACCCAGTGCTATAGGTTTAGTGCCAGGCCTTTGTTCCCAGTCCAGGCAGCAGTAGCTTGCTGTTTCTGCCTGAGCCAGATGGAGCTCTGCCAAGCACAGCAGGAGTTTCTACTCTCCTCTGTTTGATATTTACTTTACCGCCTTTACAGGGGAACTAGTGCGAGACCAGACAGACGCATTGACACAGCCCTGTGTCAGTGGTTTAAAAAAAAGAGTGTGCACAGGCCTCTGGTTCTACCCCACCTTCACCAAACTACAGTCTACACCTGGGCCCCTGACTGGCTTTTGCTGAGGTTCCTACTACAGGGCTGTCAGAATGGGGATGGGCCGCTTCAGACACAGACAGTGACACGCTGAGTTGTGTTTGTGCATTGTGTATTCAGTATATGATTACTGTGTATGTACAGTATACATATGACCGTATAAGATAAGTGTTATAAGTTATATTAGATCAGTATGGAGTTACCTGCCTGGGAGCGGGTGAAAGGGTGTAAAATTATCAGCAGAGCAATCCAGGAAGAGGAATAATATACTGTATTTGGCATAGGTTTCGACTCCTGTGGGGATAATGGAGCGATGGCGTGAGAGTGTGTGTTTACCTGAGGAAGAAGCCTCAGGTCACAACTAAACATACATCCAACTTCTCAGTCTCGCTATTCTCTCTTTGCCTCACTCTCCCTTCTTTTTTTTTCTCTCATGCAAGCTGATACTGAGATAATTTGGGTCTGTGTAGGTTAATTAGCAGGATGTAGCATCCCTTTCCAAAAATCCTCCGCTTTGTAAAGGAGAATGTTCATCAAGCGAGACAAGGAACACAGATAAACTGAGTCACCTGAATGTATCATCTGAATCTGCAGGGCAAGAGAAGAGCAAACAGGTTAGATCATTAACCCATAAAGACCCAGCACTAATTGTGTGGTAGTTCCCAAATGATGTTTTCTCTGTATTCAATATTTCCTAAATGATTTATCACCATTTATTATAAAATAGTCTTCCGTATTTTGCATTTTTCCAATGAAAATGTTAAATATTTCCAACATTTAATGTATTGATCATATAGATGTTCATAAAAGCTCAGATTAAAGTTGAGGGTTATTATACCAGAACCAAAGAAAACTGAAGAAAAGGTGACTTTTTCAGTAAAATTTATCACTAACTGAACATAAATCCAGTGTCTCCATCCACTGTCATTGATCCATCTCTATGGGTTTTACTGGTGAATCAATGTTGTAGAAGATGACGGCGTTTCCATGGTAAATATGGAGCTTCTGAACATCCAAATGGGTCATATCTGATGACCATGAAAAGATGACAAACTGTATTTTACACCAATTACTTACATGTATTGATAGGATTAGTGAATCAACAGGTATTAACCCATGAAGACCCAAACACCAACTGGTAACCAAAAGTATCCCCTGAGCTAAAATGTTTAATAACTTCAGTACCACTAATCCTGTCAATACATGTAAATAATTGGTGTAAAATACAGTTTGTCATCTTTTCATGGTCATCAGATATGACCCATTTGGACGTTCAGAGGCTCCGTAGTTATCATGGAAACACCGTCATCTTCTACAACATTGATTCACCAGTAAAACCCATGGAGTGGATTGAGACTCTTGTTTTTACGTTCAATTACTGATATCTTCGCTGACAAAGTTACCTTTTCTTCAGTTTTCTCTGTTTCTGATATAATATTACTTAACTTTAATCTGAGCTTTTATGAACATCTACATGATCAGTGCATTAAATATAGAAAAATACATGATTTCCACTGAAAAAAAACCCCACTAAGTGCAGAGGATAATATTATAATTAATGGCGACAAATCACTTAAGAAAGGTTAAATATAGAGAAAAAAGTATTTTGTAACTGCCACATAAGTATCACTGGGTCTTTATGGGTTAAAAGTGAATGACAGTTTTATTTTACATCAATAAAACTGCAGCTTGCATCGCAGACTAAACACTGACTGGTAGAGCTTGTTTCCCACATGCATCATACTGTACGGTATGTCTGCAGGGCATCGTCAGAAGCTTGAAGACCCCCCAAGACCGGCCTCTTCTCAGACCGTCTCAGTGAGCTGGAGAGGATGAGGGTGAGGGTGGCCGTGCCCACCTCAAGCCCCCCGGCCAACCCTCAACACAGCAGCCAACTCCTTCAACCCACAGGGGCAGACGCAGATAACAGGTGAGCCCCCCCCCCCGCCCCCTTCCCTCCCAGAACTCTGCTTTACCTGAGATGAAGGAAAGCCTCGGTTAAAGCTGGAGTTGATCTCACCTGTTAAACGAACAGCGCCTCCACTGGAAAAAAAATGAAAATCTTACCATTTCTAGTCAAAATATTTATCAAACTTAAAATAAGACGTAATCACCTAAAGAGTAACTTTTCAGTGAGATATAAGACTTCATTTTAGGCAATAGATCTTGAAAATCTTATTTCAAAAAGGTCTATACCAAGATAATTCCACTTGTTTCATTGGCAGATTTTTTTTGCTTGAATTAGCAAAAAAAAAAAAAAAATCTTGAATTAAGCCAAAAAATCTGCCAATGAAACAAGGTTCTTGAAATAAGATTTTGAAGATATATCGTCTAAAAAGTTGTTATATCTCACTGAAAAGTTACTCTTTAGGTGATTATGTCTTATTTTAAATGTCATGAGTTATTTTGACTAGAAATGAGAAAAATATACTTGGTAGGATTTAGATTTTGCAGTGCCTCCTCTGGGATCATGTGGTTTGGAAAGCTGACGGTGCATCAAGTGTCACTAAAAGAAGTTTAAAGCGCTAAGAGCTTTACTCCAAACCTGTTCGAGAAGCTAGCAACTGTCTTTCATTTATCAGAGGTGTAATCCGATAAATCGATATCACTGCCAGATTAACCTGAACAATGAAGCCTTTTGAAAATGCTTTAAGAGTCTGTCTTTTAGCTTAATCTTGATATCATGTTTTTAATGCTGATATCCAAGGAGGAAGAGACATTAATTAAAGCTGGGCAGTAGTTCAATACGATTTAATTACCATTGACTTTTGGTATCATATTACATTGACATGATCATACCGTGATGAGATATTTATTAGTTTTCTAATAAATTATTAACTCCTTGCAGCATTTTATGAAATGATCTACAACGAGGCTTCTGTTTGTCCTCAAAGGTCTCAATAGTCTCAAAGAATTAAAATTTTTCATCAAATTAGATGTCCGTTCTGTGGCTAAATTGCATTAAATTCAGAACAAGAACACAGAAGCGGTAACCACTAGCAAACCTGGTCAGAATCTGACTTGGAGAACACCCTACTAACATTCACAGTGGGGGTTAAGTGAGCTAACGTGGTGTCTTGAGTAATACAGTCAAATGGTTTCTGTTACATGTGATTAATCCAATATGTAAGTGCAGGTTCAGTGAGAGTCTGGCTGATGAATATTCATGTAGATACAATCAAGTTTATTGTCTCCATAAGGAGGCCCAGTGGCGCTGAATACACCACTGATCAATAAATACAAGTTAAACAACCAATAGAAACAAAGCTAACAGTCAGTAAATTAAAGCGGAACAATAAATGAGCAATAAAACATTGCACGTGGGCTCTAACTGCACATATCCATCTATTTCACTCTTTACTCTTGGGTTAGCACAGGGGGTGTCAAAGTCATTTTAGTTCAGGGGCCACATTCAGCCTAATATGATCTAAAGTGGGCCGAACCAGAAAATAAATAAATAATAGGATAAGAACGTATATATAATGTCAACTCCAAACTTTTTTTCTATGTTGTTGAGTGAAAAAATGTAAAGTTCTGTATGAAATGTTTACATCTAGGAACCGTATTTGAACATAACATAACAAATATGAAGTGTGTGGACTTTTATGTATAAATGATAAACTAAGGTGTAATATTGTTCAAATTGCACTTATTTTTCTCAAGAATTTTCAGGTTATTTCACAATTTTTGTAACAAGGCTAACCTGTAAATGTAAACATTTTTGTGTAATTTTACTTTTTTTTTTTTTTTTTACACTACAATAACAGAGAAAAATTGTAGTTTTCATTATTTATAGTTATTATGATAGTATTTACTGGTCTGACCCACTTGAGACTGAATTGACCTGAAGTGATTCTAACATCCTTGATTGTTAATATCTTCAGTGTAGTTTTTGCATTTCACAATTCATCTTACGGGCCAGATTGGACCCTTTGGGCGGCCTGGATTTGGCCCCGGGCCGCATGTTTGACACCTGTGGTTTAGCAGCATGTTGCACATAGTCATGACTGTGATATTCTCCTGAGACTTAGCAATGCATTTTTGTCCTCTGCAGGGGACAAGAGGTTTCACAGCTTTAGGTAGAAAAAAAAATCCTGTCCACTGCAAGGACATGCCAAAAATAAAAATAGTATCTGAAAAACTGTTGCCATTGTGCTGTTTCCTATCAATCAATGTTTAATGTAAAAAAGCCAAAATATTTACTTCCGGGTCTCAGGAGGATATACAGTCGCAGAAAAAAATATTAGACCACCTTTGTTTTCTTCAATTTCTTGTTTCATTTTTCATGTCTGGTACACTAAAGGTACATTTGTTTGGACAAATATAATAACAACAAAAATAGTTTTCATAAGAGTTTATTCAGAGCTGATATCTATCCGTTTTCCATGTTTTCTTGATAATAACCGAAATCACTTCATTCTATACATCATATCTATGGCATTGTACGGACAAAAACAGTGCTTTTAGGCATTCATGTTTCTTTTCTGTCTGGTTTTAGTCACATGATACACACAGGAGTGTAGTATTTCATTGCATAACCATGTTTTTGATCAACTTTTGGATGTCTAATAATTTTTTTCCCACGACTGTATGTACATTTATGTTAATTTATTGTATTTCATTACTTTTTTGGTGATTAATGACCGTTGATGGGTGCTTATTTAACTGATTTCTTGCTTTCATTGCTTCTTAGTGTTGTTGTTTTTTGTTTTGTACTTCAAAGTTTGAGACAAATAAACTAAGCAAAACTAAATAAAGTAACTAAACTATTGGCTCCAGGTACAAAAATACATATCGCTGTGCATTGTACTTTGTAAATTATGCATGTGAAAAATCTTACCTCATTTTTCTTATAATAGATAGATAGAGATCAGATAGATAGATAGATAGATAGAATAGATATAGATAGATAGATAGATAGGATAGATATGTACTTTATTGATCCCAAAGGAAATTCTGTGAACTCCATTGCATACAAATATACACACAAATGAGATGTAAGAGTTAAATATAGAAAATAAGAATAATAATTAATAAAAGTGACATAGCCATAATATATGAATAAAAAGATATAGCCAGAAATATAGCTAGCCTATACAATTAAGAAAAAAAAAAAAATTGCATAAACCATTGTTTTTTGATTACTTCTGATGTATCAATAATAATTTTTCCATGACTGTATGCTGCATGTTAATCTGGAACTCCATTTGTCAGTCAAATACTTTGTGCTGTTCTGGTGGATTGGACTTGAAATAGGTCTTAAACTGTATTCAACACAACTCCGAACACTAAAAGCACAATGATTTACATGAATGTTTTGCTTTTTAGTTACTCACAATTCAGAAAAATTCTCCAGCTCATCCTCTGTGATGATGATTTTCCTTGCAACTAAAAGCAATAATATTCGACATTATATTCTACACTTGAAATCAACTGCACAGGAACAGATCTACACTCTGCACCACACTGAAGGGGGTCAATAAGCCACAAACTGAGCAATAGAAGGTGAAATGTCACTAACCCCGTAGCCCGGATGGGACCAGCGGTTTTGAGCGAGCGAGCGAGCGCAGCACGTTACACTGCCTCGCCTCTGGATCGTCTGTCTTTCTCTCCTCCGTCACTCTATCGGCCTACATCCAGGAAGGTAACACCATCTCTCACGGTTCAGGATGGCTGCTACCTGATCGCTCCCACCTCTGGAGCCTCGTCACAGCTCGTCATTTAGCTCTTAGTTACTCTCTGGCATTGCTGGCAGTGTTACTTAGTGGATCATTTGAGGGACGATTAAACAGTGGAGCGGCGTGGCGGCCAACGGGTCGTATTATGCGCCGGGTCGGACTGGAAGTGCACATGTAACGACGTCTGAAGGGAGAGGTTTCTGAGGCCAAACTTTTAAACACCATTGTTTTGACAAATCGAACTAGGTTTTTTGTTGTAAAATCTTAATCAATTCCTCATCGGTTTGTTTCTGGTGCTGGTGTTGCAGTGTTAAAGTGTGTGCAGCAGTTGTTTTGGTGGTTGTCTGCTGGTGTGTTTACACCCTGGGTGTGTGCCAGCGAGGCTCTCTGTGCCTCAGCTGCAAGCACAATGTTTTATAAGGCAAACAGGAAGATCTTCTCTTCGAAGGTAAACATTAGATGTGTCATTACGGAGGATGTTGCGTAACGTGCCCAACTGATACTTACCTCTAAACACAGAAACAGCTCATAGTACACACAGTTGTTTTTGAGTGTTATTGTCAATTTGAAAAAGCAAAAGAGAATATTTGACGTTGCAGTTGTTCAGGGGTAATTATTCTCTTCTTTTTCTCTTTTGTATGTCTGTCTTGGCTCCTTTTCTCCTTCCACCCTTTCCTCTCCCGTTCCATTTCTACCCATCAGACCCACGTCAGTCCCAGTCCTCTCCTCCTTGGTCGTACGAACAGACGTACCCGTCCTACCTGAGTCCCATGGCGTCCCCCTCAGTCCACTCCACCACCCCCCTCTCCTCCAGCCGAGGCACGGGCCTGCCTGCCATCAGTGACGTGCCTAGACGCTTGCCAGGTAGAACCACTGCTCCTTTATCCTGTCACGGCCACCCAAACGGCTACAAATAATGCAGATGATACATTTTCTTAAATGTCAGAGAAGGAGGGAGCGGGAGAGAGAAAGACGGACGAGCACACCCACGATTCCACACACAGACACAGAGTCCAAACATCAACAGAGGCACTCATTGAGCAACCAAAATACATATGCGCTACTATTTACCAGAGCGTAACACAGCCCAGTGAGCTGCTAATAGCGCGTTCTTAAATGAACGTGAGGAATTGGGCATGTTTTCAGAGGCCCACTGTCTCTCCGGAGAGCGGTTTGGATGCTGTTTTTTAAACAGTGGAGGGAAAAAAAACCCGATTGTTTCCTTTTTTCCTCGCTCCAAGCCTTTGATCCCAGAGGAGTATGGGTAATAACAGGCCCAGGGATAATAACAGGCTCGTGACTGACAAATAAAGTGTCTTTATAGCGATACGCCACTCTCACAAGGCATTCTGGGTAATTGCATTAGCCTGTCTTTTTGCTATAACGGCAGCATCTGTGTTCCAATTTGTCTCTGTTTTTCTCCCCGACGTGAACGCTCCTTTAAAATCCCTACATGCCGCAAGACAAGTTTTCTCCTCCATACACCTGTTTGACTCGCTGCCATGTGATTTTTTTTTTTTTTTTTCCTCCTTCTATTTCCTCGCGCTAACGTCCTGCGCCCTCCTCTGTGTGATTAAGCGACGCAGCCGTGTGACTCTGCATTAGAAGGGGTTTAAAATCCAGCCAGCTGCCTTGTCAGCTTTGATTAGTTTGGTCTTTCCCTTCAGCTTTCATCTCCTGAGCGTCAGGCTTTGTTCTCAAAGTGACACACGCGCATGAGCAAGCATGCACATGTGCGCTTGCATAAACACAGTCAGATACCCCGCACCCCATCACCGCCACCCCCTCCTTCTACCCGCTTGCACACCTCGAGCGCTTAATGCCTCCTAAGTGATGTGACTAAGGCTCTCAGATCTCTGGAGATCATGTTGACACCTCGCCAGGCTGCACTGTAACAGTATCCAGCCACAGAACATACCGACAAGTACAAGCAGAAGCTGATATGGATGCTCTTGTGCAAACTCTGAACCAGCCTCACACACACACACATATATACACACACCTACCTTAACAGAATTCAGTGTTGAAATATAGCTAAGAAGCAGTTGCAAAAGTTAATCAGTCAACTCAAACACCTAATTCGGAAGTGATGCTCTAGAGTTTGGAAAACACTTCCAAATATTTAGACGGCGTTCCACTCTGGTTTCATTTAAACTAATAAAGTTCGATCTGGCTCATCATCACAGGGCCCCTTTGAGCACTAAAATAGGTCCAAATGTTAAAAGCAGGAGTCAGGAGTTTATTGAACAGCGCCGTTCATGTCTGAGATCACACTGCTCCTCCACAGCGGAGACAATCACCTACTATTTCTATTAGAATCAAACAGATCTTGTGGAAAGGGGAAGTTTAAAGGCCTTAATTGGCAGCATATGCTATCTAGCGACAAACCCGACTTCGCAATTCCTCCTCTGCACATAAACACTGCGTCCACCCTCTGTTCCCCGCCACCCCCTGTCCTCTAGCAGCAGACATGGTGACACGGAAGACGCCTAGTGATTTATGATAAGAGCGCCATTGCTGGACTAAACCGCTGAAAGGAGACGGACGAGGGGGGAGGGAGTGTGAGAGAGGGGTGGCGGGGTTGGATGGGGGGGGGGGGGACCTCCTATTCTCCTTAAACTCTGCGCCCAGCGCGAAGCTCGCCGCAGCCAGTTAGTGGTTTTGGGGTATTTTTTAAGGGATGAAGCGAAAAGAGGAACGAAGGGTGAGATGGAGCAGCTCCTTCTCAACTCTCTCTCTCTTTCTCTTGCTCGCACACTTTCACGCATGTACACGAACACACACATACACACACACGCTGGAGCCGATGGGAGGCGAGGAGAGGAGCCACATCAGAGCTCAGCCCTGCCTCATTATGGATCTCATGGAAACTGTTTCTGCTCAAAGTGTTTCCACATGTGCAGCTCCTGATTCATCCCAACTGCTTTTTTATGTGCATACAGTATTCACACACATGCCCCCCCCACCCTACACGCACACATACACACTACAGTTGCACACACACACACACGCACATACACATTTGCATGCATAAACAGTTATACAGATACACATAAACATGCGCCAACACACACAGAGAGAAACATAAATATGCAGAGGCGTAAACATATTAAGGCATACGCATGTGTGGGACGTTACTGATGTGTGTGTGTTAACGTTATCAAACCTCTGACGTTGAAGTGAAAAAAAAAAAACACTGAAGTCCATGAATAAAATAATATTTATAGTCCAATTTTATTCCATAAATGTGCCCACACCATCCATTAGCCAAAGTCTTTTTCCAAATTGCTTAATACACATATCTGGCTCGAAATATCCGATTACATCAAATTCAGTTTACTACTGTTTCATTTCCCACGGGACGTTTTCATTAAACTCAATTACGCCACAAAATGAACGGATCAACCCATATGTTCTTTTCAGGACAGAGTCCTATACTGTTTTTTTTTTCTTTTTTTTCATTCAAGGAGACTGATCGGTAATATTTGGAACTAAAGGACATTCGCGGTCAAAATGATGATGTTAGAAAATCATAAATTCCAACACAAAGTTTAAACTGAGAAATGAAAAAACAAATATGCGATTCAGCTTTATTTACTGTCAGTTTTCACATTGAACCAAAGCATTTTTAAGTAATTATAATTGTATTAGAATTTCTCATTTCTAATAAAAATTGCTGCATTTAAAACATAAATATAAAACAAAGAGCTCTTGAAAAGTCTGCAATGAAATAAAAAGAGTCGGATGAATCTGGATGGGACTGGCCGGGATCTTCTTCTTAATAGTGACCTAAAGCGTGGAGCATTGTGTGCCGTATCTGCTGCTTCAGCTTTAAAACACACTTCCTTTAGTCTGTGTGATATCACCAAAGAGGACAGAGGAAGGTGGCTGCACAAGACAGTGTTTATATCATGGGCTAAAGCTAGAAACTGGACTCTGTTTTATGCATTTATGATATTAAAATGTGATGTTTAGTTTTTGTGTTTTGAAATCTACCATCTGTGTTTAGGGCAGAACAGACAGAGCTGCAGGAGGACAGGGATGTTTTCAGATGCTGTGATGATGATTTGCTTCTTTTCAGTTTCTGCCTGTTGAAGCTTTAGATACTTCATCGGATAAAAACAAAAAAAAAAAATCATTTAGACAGGCCGTAAAGAAACACTGATCACCCAATAGTCACTTGATCTACAGCAGGGGTGTCAAAGTCATTTTAGTTCAGGTAAATTTGAGCTGAAATGGGCCGAACCAGTGAATCAATAACATAATATATAAAAAATGTCAACACCAAACTTTTCTCATGTTTAAGAGCGAAAAAGTAAATTTTCAATATGAAAAGGTTTATATCTACAACTGTCCTTTCAAGCAATGTGAATAGCATGTACAAACTGAAAAAAAGTGTAATTTTAACAATATTCTACCTCAGTTTATCATTTCCACATGTTTATTATAACTTACAGATCACAGTGGATCTACAAACACACAAAACATTTAATATCAGGCAGAATATTGTTCAAATTGTACTTACTTCTCTTCAGACTTTTCAGGTTGTTCATATTTGTTCAGGTGATTCACATTTTTTTTTTGTGAAATTATACTTTGTTTTAGTGTAAACACATGACAATATTTACATTTACAAAGACAAAAATTTGGAGTTGTCATTATTTATATGTTATTATGATAGTATTTTACTGCACCTGCCCACTGGAGATTGAATTGTTCTGAATGTGGAACCTGAACTTAAAGGATTGTTAATATCTTAGTGTAATTTTTGCATTTCACAAATTCATCCCAAGGGCCGGACTGGACCCTTTGGCAAGCCGGATTTGGCCCCCGAACCGCATGTTTGACACCTGTGATCTACAGTTTTAGAATCCAAATTTACATTTATACATTATATATGACAATGTTTTAACTCCTTAACACTGGCTGTCCTAAATCTACATCAAACCATTTTCATTACGGAATCAGCCGAGACAGTGTGTGTGTTTGCTATGTCCCCAGTCGGGATACTGAAAATAAAAAAAAAAAAAAAAATCTCCACCTCCTGAAACGGGAAGATCTGTTTTATTACTTTATTTATATTAGTATGGACCATTATACTCATATCATACCCAAATTTCTATCCATTTTATGTACTATAGTTAAATTAACTCCACTTAATTTACTAAAGCAGAAACACAAATGTTTATTTTTTTTAACGTACCTGTGTAGAAATTCAGGTGTTAAGGGCTTAAGATGCAAAGCAGTCGTGTTTGGATGTCATCACCTGTGCTGTTGATGTCAGTGCGTCCTAAAGAATTGAATGTGTTGTGTTTTTCAGGTTCCTCTGACCTCAGTCCATTCCCGGGTCAGTTTGAGCGTCAGTTCCCGGGCCTGTCCTCCCTCACAGAGACTCGCTTCTCCAGCCCTCGGATGCACTACCCAGCCACCTTCACCTACACCCCTCCGGTCACCTCCGCCATGTCGCTGGGCAGCGCCCACTACCACCCTACCTTCCCCTCCGTACCCGGGCTCCACCCAGAGCCAGAGTGGACCCTTCCAGACCAGCAGCACACCCTATCTGTACTACGGCGCCTCGTCCGGCTCCTACCAGTTCTCCATGGTTCCCGGTGGGGATCGCTCGCCCTCCCGGATGATCCCACCCTGCACTAGCGCCTCGACGGGCACTACCCTGGTGAATCCCAACCTGCCCACCCAGACGGAGGGAGGCGTGGACGGCGACGGGAGCCACAGTAACTCCCCCTGTTCTCAACCCCGGAGGCCGCTGGATGAAGCTGTGTGGAGCCATATGAAGAAGAGCAGGGGCGGAGATCAGAAGTCAACTGATGTCATGGTTTGAAAGCACAAAACCTTTTTTATTAAAAAGGGGATTTTTGAGCTCTCATCAGCTAAGAACTATCTCCACCTTCAACTTGGAAATTAAGGTCGAGATAAAAAAAAAAAAAAAAACATCAGACTTGTATGGACTTGTCTTCCTGGAATGTGTTTTGACCAAGGCACTACAAAGGGAGTCATTCTCACAGCAATAATGAGAACGACACCAGACAGTTTTGGTTTACTAGGCCCAAGTGGATGAGACATTATTTCTCTTTTATTATAATCCACAAGCTAAGGGATGCTTCAACAATATTTGTAAAAGACTGCCTCTTTTGTATAGTGTTTGTATTTCAGTAAGGCTTTTTGCAGAGCATGTTTTTGTACTACGACAATATCAAGATGCAAGTTAAGCACTGAGTAGCAAGTGATGAGAGTAACGCGTATGTTACCTTAAGTGGTATGGACATTAAATTTGCTTTAAACCAATTAATTTAACTTGTATATTGTGGGTGAAACGTTGATGTAGATTGAGGCGTTTTTTTTTTTTTCTTTCGTTTTAACTTATAAAGCCATAAATTATGTATTGTATTTGAAACTTGAGTCAAAGAAGTGTAATCTGAATATTTTTGATGCATCTATATGACTAAGTTAAAATGAATTGTTTTGATAGGTAATTTAAAGAGTGAGAGGTTTAATTTTTGTAGCACCCAAAGATTTAAATCGTTTCAAATATGAAATGTAATTTCCAAAGAGTATTGCAACATGTTTCTTCTGGTGTAACTTTCAGTTTAACTGCTCCTCATATTAAGAGCCCAACATCCATGCGAGGCGTTGACACACATTTGGCTTGGAATTAAACCTTTGGTATTTATTGAGCAATAACTCGTATTGTGCCTCTTGGCAACATACCATGAAATAGAGCTTCAATGGGGAAAATAATTATCCGTTGGGGAAATTCTGCTTCGTTTCTTTAGTTTGTCTTTTCTGACATGCACAGATACATATGTATTTTCTTGTCAAAATAAGAAATAGTTCATTTATATACAGATTGACACGTAGTCCAAAGATGATTGTGGTCGTGCCCCACCTAGCCGTGCTCAGAATGCACACCACTTTGAATATTTTGTGAACTCCTCAGGACTGGAATAATCCGTGGATGATCTGGAGTCCAGTAGACTTGCTATATCTGCATGTTGTTTTCAGTCCAGCTGAACGTTATGTCAAGATTATAGAGAAAACACGCCAAGTCTATTACAGCTTTCATATCATGTGCAAAAGATAGCTTTGAAAAAGTTTGTCTTAGTGTGTGACACACAGGGGTACTTTTTGTTGCATTTTTCCGTCTCTGAGACAGAAAAAGAAACACCACAGTTCAAAACAAAAAAAAAAAAATACTATGACATTCCTTTATTTATTTTTCATTTTCTGCTTTTTTACGTGTTTACCGAACTGATTTGTATCTTCTTTACTTGTTAGTGGCATAACTTCACACCGTTTATGGCACCGAGATGAGGGGGAGTCTGATATTTACCATTTAAAATTACTATGTCATATTTTTAAAAATGGATGGAGTAAAAGGAAAAAGTGCAAAACCGAGGTGATTGGAAGCAGCTGCTGGCAGCAAACTGGTAACCAAAAAATATGGGAGACTTGTGTATGTTTGTTTCATAAAGCACTTATTTCTTGTTTTATTTCAAGCAGCACTTGCGGCTGGCTGCCAGCAGGGCTCGTGGTTTTGGTCCTCAGTGCAGATATAACGCCACTGGAGTCATGCATACACACACACCCACACCCACACACACATATATACACACCGAATGGATAACACTTGGCCAAACAAGCCATTTACATTGGAGTTGAATCTGATCTCACAAGGCAGTTGGTATTTGTTTGAAAAAACATTTTTTTTCAACTTTCATACAATATGATATTCAGTGCATGTAGGTAATATAATAACCCAATTTTAAAAAGCTGAGAAAAACATTGGCCTGTCCAAGGATCAGGCTTCAAGCTTTTCATTGAAGGTTTGCACGCAGTGCCTCTTTCCCAGTCTGTGCAGAGGATGTTCTGAACTCACTTAATGGAATTGAACATGTCACACTACATTTCCCCAACTGCTTCAGCCCAAACGAAAAGTATTTTTGCTGTTACAGTGTAACATAAGAAAGCAAATAAAACCTATTAGATTGGTGTGATTTATACTTGTTTTTTTTTTCCCCAATTACAAAGTCATTTGGTGTTTCCATGGTAACTATGCACATCTGTTGTAATTCATTTAGTCCTCTTCGTTCTAGACTTTGACCAGGAAATGGTCTTTTAAAACTGTTTACACATCAATGCAGCACTGACATCCCATTCTGTTCTCATCTGCTTTTGTTTGTGTTGTGTTTTTTTTCTTTCCCTGCAATCAACAACCCTTTTATTCCTTTGGTTAAACGTTGCGTGCAAACTGTCATCAACGATGCTGACCTTGTATTATTTAATGATCACCGTGTATGATATCCAGGAACAGTACTTTACCCTGCTCTTATGTAAAGTTTACTTGTTATGTCTATTGTTATGCGTCTTCTCTCATGAACACTTGTCAGGAAACTTCAGCTAATGGAGACCCCATTAGATTTTGCTGGTACGTTTCATAAAGATCATAAGATGATTCTTCTTTTTTAAGGGACAAACAGACCTGACAACAATGAGTGAAATTGGCATTGTGATTGTACATTTGTTTATTTTAAGAATAAAATAGGAATTTTGTTACTTCTTTTTCCTGTTAATCTCCTTTTTCCAGTGTTTTGAAAAAAGCTTCATGTGTATGTATAGAAGTCTTTTACATTATTCGCTGTTCATTTAGAAACAAGCAGATCATGTCGGCTACGTGTTCACATGTGTCATCTCTGGCGTGGCCTTCTGTCTCCACCAACATTGTCTTTGGACTGGGACAGGCTGAGGCTCCAACAACTACTGCCACTGCCACTGCTGTGGCTTCATTTCAAAGGTACTCTGGGAAACCAAAGAGATGGAGACAGGAACAGAGACAGGGAAAACCAGGGAAGCTGTTTTACATTATTCCAAGACATAATAGAGCCAATCTAAGTGTTCGCACACACACATACTCATGCTGACAGAGAGGGAGAGAGAGAGCTGCACCATCCCATGTGTTTTTTTAAGGTTTCAGATTGGGAACATTCTCGGGATTTCCCTGAATATAGATTGCGTGGAAAAAGCTCGTGCTGGTTTCAGATTCACATTCTCTGCGTTCTCAGCCATGTCTAGCAATTATAATAATGAACTCCGGAGGAGCAATGGGACCCAGACACCCAGAGAAATTAGCATAATGTCCTGCATGCACGGGAGAGACAGCAGCGCTGAAGCAGACTCATTTAAGGAGGTTGGTCTAGAGTTTTTGTCCCTGTTAAATTTGGTGGTTGAACACGTCGCCAGAGATGATGTACCCTTGATTTTTATACCAGGTTGTAAATAGTTTTGCAGCACTAGCATAAAGCAGACGGCACATGCACTCCTGTCCTTATATTATGCAATTTTGCAATCAACAGACAGGAATACAAATAGGGGTTTATGAGGAGACACAACCACTCCACACAGCTGACTGCACACACACACACACACACACACACACACACAACTGACAGCCCAACACAAACTGTTTACTTGACCTCTACAAATGTTTCAAAGGAGCAGCTCAGGCGGGAAGTGATCCTCCAGGGTCCCATACCACTCACAGAGCTGCATATCTCTTCCTATGTTTCCGTCTCCAGAGCTGAGGGCTGTGTGTGTTTGTGTGTGTGTTTGTGTGTGCATGTGTTTGTGTGTGTGTTCATGTGTTCCTTTTCTGCCCAAAAAACAGGAATGCATACATCTTGATTTCTCATTTGAGATAAACTCAGACAGAGCAGAGGTCTCTGCAGTGTGGGCCTCGACTGTTGAAGCAGCATGAAGCTCTGACCTCCCTGAACCTTTCCTTATCTGATGTCATCGAAGCCTAACATCTGGTGACAGGCCACCCCACTGTCATCTCTGAGATCAGAACATACCCACCATAAAACTCTAAATTGATCTTAATTTGATCTGATTGTAATTGAGTAACTCCCTCCCTACTCCAAGAGAATTTCAGACTGAGTCAACAATAACTGTGTACTTTGGCGCACTCTAGTGGCTTTTTAATTTAACCTCAGGGACCATGGTGAGGGGCCCACCCATATGGTGTTCCACACAGCCAAAGGCAGCCTGGATGCAGCCAAACTAGCGCTTATTGTGTTAGTGGAACTCTGAAAGTACTAAAGTTTCACCACCACACATATAGTGTGTGTGAAGGCTTGAGCCTGTGTAAGAGCTTTTATCCCATAAATGAATGCCAGATATTAAAAGTTCTTCACCCTCAAAAACAGGGGTTGTAAAGGACAGCACGTCTTTTGACCTGTAATAAAAGAAATGATCAATTGGCAGACAAGTTAAATGCAGGCAGCGGCCCAGAACCTCACAGACAGAGCAGGTCAAAGCTGTAAGGGAAGGCAGTCTAACATCCTGCACCAGAATCCATTCATCACCAGATTAAAGCATGCCTGTGTCTTAAGACTGCTTTGGAAACATTCGATTCCATGAAACCATTTGCTGCTAAGTGAAAAGCAACTCAGAGAAAAGTGCACTTATGAAACATAAAATGCCTACATTTAATGACTTCTGCCAGTTCAGATTATGCAATCTGATACTGGCCACACCGCCTGAAAAAAAGAGGAATTACTGTGAAAATGCAAGTGTCAGGACCATGGACAGCGACCAAACACACAAACAAAAGGCCTCTTTGTCCAAGGCCTCCGCTTCATGTCAGTGTTTCAAATTATACACCATCTCAGCTGTCAAAAAAGGGCAAACTGTTGCAGCATAACTGAGTGTACAGAACATAAGACAGGATAAACCTCAGACTGGTGCCAAATATTCATGCAAAACAGGCCTTTTCCATAGGTTTCAGGCCAGGCAATAAAATTTCAAAAATTTGGGCAGGGGCCCCATCTTTGCTTGAAACCAAGCATGAAGGAGCTCTGTGAGTTCTTCCTGTCAGATTAAGGGGGCTGTTAAAACTTTATCAGGCGAGTGTTAATTGAGAACTAATGGACTGGTAATTCAGAGCGGTCGCATAAGACCGCCGCAGATCCAGTTCACAGCTGAGTGACACACAACCCTAGTGACATTTTAGATCATGTTGGGCTTTGTCGGAAAATCCACCACACGACCATTCAGCCATTTGGGAGATGCCAGGCACAAAAAATAAAAAAATTTTAAAAAGAGGAGGGATGAAGGATGCCCGCCGTCGTGTCTGGTTCTGCTTTAGACATCCATCCTCTCTGTCTCCAAGGATCATAACTCGTGTTAGAGGCAGGTTTTATGGTTTATGACTGGAAAATAAAATGCTGCGTGTTTCCTGCAGGCAAAGCGATGATTTACAACTCTGAATGATAAAGTGAGTGCCTGCCTGACAGTGCGGATGTGTGAGGGCTGCTGAGGATCCAGACATGTCCGACTGGATGTTGAGTGTGGTCGTATAGCCGGTGTGGTCACCACAGTGCGGTTATATACATTGGAACACGGCATAGAGGGGAAAGCTCTGGCTCAGGAGGAGGTATCAATACCTGACATCATCATCTCACATAATTAGCACAGTGTCCACATCCTTCTCCAGTGACCGTGGATTATTTTATGTGGTTCACAACTGGAACTGAAACCCTAACCAGTAAATCTAACCAAGAGCATAAATACCCCTGGGCTCTGCTGTGTGCAGACATGGCTGCTCATTTAAGCTACACGGTCTCCTCTCCAAAAAGCCAATCAGATATGTTTATTGTTATCTTCTGCCTAAATTTGGGCCTGATTATTTAAATACACAGAAAAATGTCTTGATCACCTGGCTCTGAACTCAATCAGCACCAGCCAGTCCAGACTCTAGACCACGACAGGCCTGTCCCGGCCCCTGCACACAGCTCTTCCAGTGATCTAAGACAGGGGCCGGTGTGTGCCAAGAGTTCTCTCTGGTGAGGTCGTCAGTCTTATGCCGAAACCGCAGGCGCGCGCCAGGCAGATCAATAATCCCCATCGAGCTTCACCACAAGTCACTCAAACCTCCAAGGGCAGGCGGGCGGAGGAGGGCTGGGGGACCTGCTGAGAACCCGATACTCTCTTAGATGCTCTCTGTCTCCGAGTGGAAGACATGAGGACTCGTCTTCTGGACCGGAGCGCCGTGTCTTTTTAACCTGATCTGCTGTTATGACACGGCTCCTGTCAGTGCAGGCCGGGCTCTGATTAGACGCTTCCTCCTCGGGCCTGGTGGAGATCAGCAGTCACCCTGGAAATGGGCTGATGCTGATGTCACACGCCAGTCATTTAAAACTTTGAGGAATCACAGCAATTAGTGAAGACGATGATGGAGACTATACAAGCATGATGAGCATGACTGAGGTCTGCAGCCAAATCCAAGGATCTATCAGTGTCTGCACGAAAGAATGAGGACTTAACCCTTTAAAGCCTGAACCATTCAATCACTGACAGAAAATTCCAGTTCTTTTAACCCTTTCATGCATGAATTATGAGAAAATTAACCAAGATTTTTTTCTTTACTCCTCTTTGGGCATTAAAAAAACAGCATGATTATTATTATTATATATATATATTTTTTTTAATGAAGCTATTTTTCATGGAGTTGCAACAATGTCCACCAAACTGGACACCGTGTGTTTAATTTTTCAAGCAAAGAAACATGTATTTACTGATATACTGTGTGAAAACTATGAAATAAAAACATTAAATGCTGTTAATTTGATGTTTTCTCACATTTTACAAACACTACAAACAAAAAGTTATGGATATTTTTAATTTTGGGCTTTTGTTTTTTAGTTGGGATTCTTGCACAAGGCTTTTTACTTTTGTGTGTGAATTGAATTGAAACACTTTTTTTTAAATGTAATGACCAGACAGTTTTATTTACAAATGGCAAAAATGGAAAAAAAAAAAAAAAAAAGACAAAAAAAAAAAAAGAAAGAAATATCCTTAACTTTTTGTTTGTAGTGTACTCTAATACTAGTAATTACTCACTTCATGGACATAATATGCCAAAAAAAAAAAAAAAAAACTTTGGTTGTTAATTACAGTCTAATAATAATAACAAGGAACACTCGAGCATGTTAGATCAGGTTTATCAAGAACAGCAAAGTTAAAGTAATGTTATCAATTGCAGTGTATGGGATGGTGCATTTAAGCATCCATTGTGTCGGTTGATATAAAACTAAAACAAAAAACCATAAATATACAAGAGAACAGCTGTAGAATAACTGTCCACTGGAGTGACCACTATGCATGAAAGGGTTAAACTGGAGCCTTTATTGGTACTTCTGAACAACCAAAAAAAATGTTTTTCAAATATAAATTTCCATGTATGATTTTCAATTTTGTATCATATTTGATACATCAGGTGTCAATGTTCAATATTATTATTTTTGAACAAACAAATACAAATACCTTGATGCAACAGTTTTTTTAAATACATTTTTTTTTATTAATTTATACTTTTTTTTTTAAATGAATAGTCATTGGCAGTGGAGAATTTTTTTTATTTACTCATTTATTTATGTGTTACCCATAAAGACCCAAATATCCACCACTGACCAAAATCATCAACTGATCTAAAATGTTTAATAACCTTAAAACTACTAATCCTATCAATACATGTAAATAATTGGCATAAAATACAGTTTGTCATCTTTTCATGGTCATCAGATATGACCCATTTGGATGTTCAGAGGCTCCATAGTTACCGTGGAAACAGTGTCATCTTCTACAACATTGATTCACCAGTAAAACCCATGGAGTTGGGTCAATGACAGTGGATGGAAACGCTTGGTTTATGTTCAGTTAATGATATAATTTACTGAAAAAGTCACTTTTTTTCAAGTTTTCTCTGTGTTTGGTATGATAGCCCTCAAATGTAATCTCAGCATGATGATTAAAGTACATAATCAATAAAACAAATATAGGAAAATACCTGATTTTCACAGAAAAAATGCAAAATGGAGAGGATAATATTATGATAAATGGTGATAAATCACTTAAGAAAGGTTAAATAGAGAGAAAAAAATAAATTTGGGAACTGACACAAGAGTAGCCCTGGGTCTTTATGGGTTAATTTTATTTATTTTATTTTTTTTAAGTAAAGCTGTGAAACTCTTATCCCCTACAGTGGCATCCCTGGGTCTCAGAAGGTGAAGATTGATCTCAATCATCTCCTTAATGTTGAGTAGTTTAATCTACAGCATTTCATCACATTCTATATAATCAACATTTATAGGATTTCTGTCCTGTGAGATGAACGTATCCCTAAAAACTTGTCATGAGCTTTAGAAACAGGCCTGTTTTCTGTTTCAGCTTTGGGCCAGTCCATTTTCCAGATAATCCAGGAGAGGTTTTTAACAGTTTAGTAAGAGTTTTTTGTCAACTCATAAAGAAACACCTCATCCTTCAGTTTGTCACAAAAAGTACAAATTCAACACATTTGGAAATACGTGGTTTTCACTGGACAGGAAGGGGAGGAAATGTTGTAGCCTGATTATAGACGTCAGATAACTGCACTGGAGTAAAAGGTTGAACATTTGTTTCTAAGATGTAATGGAGTCCAAGGATTAAGTTGCATCAAAATTCTACTTATTTAAGTGGAATTCACCCAGTCACTCATTGACCTGCCATATTTGTTCATGGTGGAAATATCTCACCAAAACCTTGCTGGATTTCTGAGAAATTTTAACTGTGATCATCAACTGACATTTCTCCTAAATTATAATCAGGTTTGTGAATTTGTCTAAATATTTGCAGATATTCACGCTTAATTCAGGATGAACTGTATTAACTTTCTCATTCATATCGACTAAAGTGACATCACTGTTCTAAAAACTGGTGAGTTTCCCATCAGCCTCAGCTTCACTGATGTAATGTACGGTGCTGCGCTACCGTTGTTAGCGAGCATTAGCATGCTTACATGATACATCAGCAAAGTGGTGAAAGTGGCAAAAAGACTGGACTGTTTCAATGGAAAGAGGTCATGTGGTCTGACAAGTCCAGATTGACCCGGTTCCGGTAAACCCAGTGATTACCCATCATGCCTTGTGCCTATAGTGCAAGCCTGTGGGGGCAGTGTTGTGATCTGGGGTTGCTTCAGTTGGTCAAATCTAGATGAAGCAACATTATGTTTGCATAAAATGATGGAAATACATGTGAATTTTTGTAAAATCACTGCAAATACATGCCCTAAAAAAAACTAAATGTAAAAAAAATTAAAGTGAGGGGCTATTATTTTGGCCAGACTGTGTATATGTACAGTTTCATTGTAAGTACATGAGAAACAGCGCAGGGGAAACTACTCTGGAGGCATAACTTTGAAAACTATCAACTACTTTGTATTGGACGGAGTTGAACTAGTGAAAGAAATATATTTGGTTAATTAAAACTCCTTAAGGACCCGACAACCAAATGATCTTTCCTCATGTTTTCCTCTGCTATATACAAAGGTCTAATTAAGTAAACGTTTAAAATCGACATTAGGCATCCCTGCCTATCTTCAAGAAGCTCCTGAAGACCCAGCTCTTCCGAGAGCACCTCCTATCCTCGCACTTTCGAACATTCCATTTTAAATATTCTAATAAGGTTTTTCTCAGGATTATCACAGATTCTTCCAGGATTATCTCTGACCTGCTGCGGTGGTCCTGCCTCCTCCTGCCCTCATCATCACCACTCACTTATCCTCAACTGCCTCCATGTGTCTCCCCTACTCCCCCTTCTCCCCCAGTCTCTATCTCTATCGCTCTCTCTTTTTCTCTTTCTTTACCCTCTCTCTTTAACCCCAACTGGTCCAGGCAGACGTCCATCCTCCAGGAGTCTGGGTCTGCTCCAGGTTTCTGTTGTTAAAGGGAAGTTTTTCCTCACCACTGTCACCAGTCACTAGTGTTTGCTCCTGGAGGATTCTGTTGGGTTTCTGTAAATTGGCTTAGAGTCTGGTTTTGACCAACTCTATATATAAAGTGTCATGAGATAACTTTTTGTGATCTGGCGCTATATAAATAAAATTTGATTGATTGAGTGATTTGATTGGTTTTCCCCTGTAAGTCGCTTTGGAAAAAAGCGTCTGCCAAATGCATAAACATAAACATAAACATAAAATACCCCAAAATCCTTAAAAATAGGACCAATGGCCCTGTAGCTTACCAGCCAAATTAAAAGCTTTAGGAGATGTATCCAGATTTATTATCACTGAGTTCTGTGTATTTATTCTATTACAGAAATAGCCCATGTTTTGGTCATATTCCAATCAGATCTGTAAAAAATTCAAATTCCAACTTTATATCATTGATGCTGATTTATTGGATCGATCCACTTCCTATCTCTTATAATGGGAAAATTTTTCAAAGTGGGACCAAATCCAGAATCAGATCCGGATCAAAATAATTTCAATACCTGTGGACATCATCATACAGAAGCTGTACCAAGTTTGAAGTCAATCTGAACTGGAGTTTGGGAGAAGAAGACGATTGAAATTTTTCCCCATAAGAGCCCATGTTAAATTTTCCACAAGTTCCAGATCCAGAAGAAGATCCTGATCAGCTGTGGACGTTATGTTTTGGTCATCTCCCATCAGGGCTGGACTGGAGAAATTTACACTGGATATCATTTATATTTACTGAGTTATTGCATCCATCCACTTCCTATCTCATAACGGGGACATTTTCAAAGTGGCACCAAACCAGAATCAGATCCAGATCCAAATAATTTCACTAACTTTTGTTGACATCATCATAAAGAAGCTGTATACCAAGTTTTAGGCCTGTAACGGTACACAAAATTTTCGGTTCAGTACGTTTTCAGTTTTCAAAGCCATGGTTCGGTTTTTTTTTGGTTCGTACGGGAAGAAAGAAAACCCCTCAAAATGTCTATTAATGCATTTATGAATTTTTAAATATTTTTCCCCCAATTTTTGGAGACAATAGATATAGAAGAACAGGAATAATATAATTCTGCTGCTACAAATCAAATAGAAAATAAAATAAATTATAATATTACTAAATGTATTTTAAACATTAGTATTACACTTTTCCCTGAAAGGTAGTTTCGAACAAACAGAAAAATCTAATTACAGTTCTGTCAGTTCACTTTCTGCATAAAAATAACAAAAAATTTCCACATGAAGTGCAACATTAACAAGAGGGTAAACTGGTGTTCTCTTTAAACAAACTGAAGAGAAACACTGACAACACAATGAACCAAATTATTATTTTAGGACAGAGAACAAACTGTTTAGGACACTGTGTGTATTTGTGTGTGCCTGTGTGCATGGGGGATTTTTTTTTTTGTCGGAGCCGGGAGGGGGGTTAATACTGTGTTGTGGCCTATAACTAGTGTGAACTCTGTATGAAACTTTACATACTTTTCATTCTTCTATTTATCCTCTATTATACAGCGTGCATGACAGACAAACAGACAGACACAGACAGACAGACAGAGCTAGTGTCAGTGTTTTAGAACTACCGTAGTTCCTAGGGGCCAAACAACGTCCGTCTTATCATCGTCTCTTTCCTCGTTGTCTTTCACCTGAACCTGAACTGATCCAGACTGGACTGTACTGATGGTGGAGGGTCTTCAGTCTCTTCCTTCCAGGTTCACGTCATATTTGTTGTTTTTTTTAACCTTATATCAGCTGTTATTTCATATTTCGGGTCCATGTGTGCTCCTTCCATATGTCCGTGTAAAACTTGTGCGGATTTAAAGTTCCGCATCGATGACGTCTTTCACTCCTTTTCTTCTTCTCATCATACTGTGCCGTTTCAGTACAGCTGTGTACCGAACCGACAGGTGTGTACCGAAACGGTTCAGTTCGGTACGTGTACCGTTACAGGCCTACCAAGTTTGAAGTCGATCGGAATTGTAGTTTCGGAGAAGAAGACGATTGAAATTCTTGTAACAGACAACAGATGCCGCCGCCGGACGCCGCATGATGACAATAGCTTACGGACTGTTGGCTGGTAAGCTAAAAAAAAGTGTAATAAATGTAATGTAATCTAGTATAATAAACAATGCCAGCCAATAATGCCACTCAGTTGAGTTTATTGCTGAATATTTAAGTTTAGTGTCAGGATGAAAGAATTACAGCAGAGTGGTTTCAGTAGTTAACACAAAATGCAATAAAACTGTGTAAACTACATGAATCCTTATGCAAATACGAACATGAACTACCAACCGATGGAGTAAAAGTGCTCCTTTAATTACATGTAATTCACTTCCCCCCAACTGAGCCGCTAACATGGCTGCCTCTGCGCTGTAAACATAGACATTACACAACACGCCAAACCCTTTCTGCTTCTAAAACTACACGGATAACACTTTAAATAAATAGTGTGTCCGCTGGAATGCGGGAAAAGAAAAGGTGAAACCTCACCTCGTGCTGAAACATGTGCGTGTGTCTCACGGGTGCAACATCTATGGTAAGCAGCCGTTAGATTTGACTGGCGCTGAGGTCTACATGGCGGTGTGTTTGAAACTACGGTTCTGGCCCTTAATTGGATCACAGGTCTCCTTCTGGTAGGTCCTCACACGTCAAACGCACCAGTTTGTTTTAATCAGCTCCGGTCTCAAAGCAAGACTCAATTTACACAATTTATGCCTGAGCTGAAAAGGTTTACTAAAGCTGGCTGTAAAAGTGCGCTGTGTGTGAGTCCCTGTCAGCCTATATGGGCTCCCTGTGCTACGGTGGCCAAGGCCAGCGACTGGTAGATCCACTGGGAGTGTAATAACAGATTAATGTGGCGTGCCAGGCCCCATGACCAGACGTGTTTGACGTTAATGCTCCACTGTATATTATCCAGCTTGCAGAAATGTTGGATGTGAGCGATGGGATCCAAGGACAGGGATGTTTAGGTACTAATTACCAAACAGCAAGGCACAAGTCTCGCTCCATATTTCCTTACTCCTGTGGAAACACTAGGCAGGCTCCATTTATTTTCTTTGACTGTTGTTTCTGGCAAGGCTGCGTCTCAGTAAACACCACTCGCCCACCATTGTAAATCCGACAGGCGCAGATCTTTCAAGTTAGACTCCTTTGAGGAAAAATGGAGACAGATCGGATGGCGGCGCTCGGGTTTTCCGTCTTAATGAGAGAGTGGAGAAGAGGGATGGCGTTTGATCCCTGGCATGGAAGCCTCTATTTAAGCCTGTCAACGGTCATCACTCTCTCTCCCTCTTTCTCTCTCGGCCTCTCTCTCTCTCTCTCTGTGTGTGTGTGTGTGTTATGGATGGAGAACCAGACCTGCACCACTGGATTTGATCAACTCAGTCAGGCACACTTAACCCTTTTCTAGACCAGACAACGCGACAACGCAACGCAACAAACCGCTCGACCCCTCCCTTGCGCGACGACCAAGAAAGTTTCGCCGTTGATTGATCACCTAGCTGGAAAAGAAAAGAAAAGGCAGAAGCAGATCTGTGAAAATATTATTTTATTTGTAGAGCTTCGCAATGAGCAAGCCTCTCAGTCATCATGCTCCAATTTCATATCATATGTTTGTCCAAACCACACAAGAGCCTTATGGTTCTTCAAGGAAGTCTTGCTATAGTTGCAGCCTGACACCAAGCCAAAGACGATAAGCCCCAAGACAAATTTCCATCCTCCTCTGCATGGACAATGAAACTTTTGAACTTTGCGCTCCTGATGTTGATAGACTCCTCGGAGCAGGAGGAAATGTCTCTTTGATGAAGGGGCTGGAGGGCAGGGCTCCTGACCATTGCGGACCTGGCCTGGAAGACGCTTTTCATCGCAGCACTAATGGCTCTACCTAATCAGGCCTGATTGGGCTGCTAAATAAATACTCTCTCCATTCATAATATCATGTGTAACTTCAGACAAAATCAATACCTAGACTGAACACTAATAGCTGGAGGCAAAAACAAATGTCTCAGCTCTTGGTTGCAATACATTTTTCATCATGAGTCCATCAGTGACATTGGCGTGGATTTGTGAGACTTCCAAATAAAAGGCACATAGTGATTGTTTGTGTTTTAAAAAGAAGGATTGGGTTTAAATATTGCAAAAAAAAAAAAAAACGTGAGGAGATTTATACATGCAAACTCCGCTCTAATACTTTCATCAACTTTTTTTTTATTTCAACTAACATATCAACTTAAAATCAAATCCTGCAGACTTACTCTCAAATCTTTCAGAAGCTAGAGGGATTTCAAAGATACATACTGAGACGAGTGACACATTAAAGGTTCAACGTGGAAGATTTGTGGGCGCTTACGTAAAGTTCATGTTGGAAAAACGGACAAGGATCTCGGCACCCGAACGACGCCAAAGTGGAAGTATCTCGAAGTCGTAATACCGCTGACGGCAGTTAAGGGCGGCTCCAAAAAAAACCATGGACTTACGCTTGAACACTGAACTTTTCTACTAAGTCAATAATTATTTTCCAGGACTCATTCCGCCGTCATCTGTTTCATTCGGTACATCTAAATAGTAATGTGGCGGTTTAAGTTTTTCCGCCATTAATTAGATTTCAAGTTGAATGGGAGGTTTTAATGTCTGTCATATCGGCTTTGGTTGACAGGTTAGTGTAACAGCTCGCTTCAGCGCCAAGTTGGACTTTGAGAATTTCTGCTTTTTTAATAATAATAACAGACCGACAGCTCCACTGTAGCTGTGGTTATTCGATTCCACTAACAGGACTGTAATATCACTTTAGCATTTGATGACGTTTTACTAATTTACCAAGTCAGTAAGCTAGCATTTTTGCTCACCTCTGACCCTCGGGTTCTCATTGTTCTGCACCCTTTGTCCAAATATGGTCACTTCTGGTTCCAAAAAGCCAATATGGTGACTGGCTTTACAAACCAATGGGTGATTGATTCTAATTATAAATAGCTTTTGTGTTGACATTAGGTTACTCGCATCTATACAAGTCCTTACATCAGGGGTGTCAAACTCATTTTAGTTCAGTTCCACATTCAGCCCAATTTGATCGCCAGTAGAAAAAATAACAGTGAAAAAGTAAAATTATATTATGATCAGGTTTACATCAACAAAGTTTCCTTAAAAATCTGAATAACATGAACGACTTGAATTGTCTTTTAACAATATTAAGCCTCAGTTTATAAGTTTATCATTTACACATGTGCGTTACAATCACACAAAAGATTAACCTCCTGATACCCAGGAAATGTCAGCAAAGTACAAGCTTTTTTTGTTTTTATTAAATAAGTGCCTATATTGGAAACATCATGATGCAACAGTTTTTTCAGATGCAGTTTTTAAAATTTTCATGGAATGTCCTTTGTGGTGGACAGATTTCTTTTTTTCTTTTTTTTTTTTTATATATAAAGTTGTGAAACTCTTGTCCATAAATGTGGACAGAAAACCCACAGCTGGGTCTGAGGAGGTTAAGTCACAGGCAGAATATTGGTAAAATTGCATTTACTTTTCTTAAGACATTTCCGTTTGTTCATATTTGTTCAGGTTATTCACATTTTTTTGTAAAAGTATAGTTTGGTAATGTAAACATTTTCATGTAATTTTATTTTTTTACACCAAAAAACAATGAGAACATTGGGGTTGTCATTATTTATAGGTTATAATGATATTTTACTGGTCTGACCCATTTGAAATCTAACTGGACCGTATGTGTCTGTATGTGGAACCTGAATTCAAATGATTTTGACACCATTGATTGTTAATCTCTTCATTTCACAAATTCATCCCGTGGGTTGAATTGGACCCTTTGGCGGGCCGGATTTGGCCCCCGGGCCACATGTTGACACCTGTGCCTTACATTATCTCCTGTGTGCTTTAACCCTTTATCGGGCAAGTGACTATTACACTGGTCAACAACAAATTTATTGTTTAAGTTTTTTGAGCTGATTTAGGATCATTTTGGTGTGCTGAATCCAAAAATCACATTAATTTTGCTCAATCAGGTCAACTTTCTGAACTATGCTACATATTGGCTTTTTAACATTTTTGCTTACATTTATGGGCATTTTCACATCATATGATACAAAATTCTTTCATATTTCTTGCAATAAATGAGTTGTGAAGATTTTACTTTTGCCAATTTATGTTTTTTTTAATATTACAGGTGAATGAAATGGCTTTGACTAGAAGATCTTACAAAAATAAGCCTGACATATTCTGCTACATCTGCGGTGAATACACCATTGTATCTAACAGGAATCAAGTCACAAGTTTCATAAAGTGTGCTTACCAATCTTATTTTGGTATGAATTATTATATTTTGTGAGAAGATCAAATTTTTCAAAATCAAATTAGCAAAAAAAAAACCTGACCTGATTGAGAAAAATAGATGTCATTGTTGGATTTAGCGGTGCAAAATGGTCCTAATTCAGTTGAAAAAACCTAGACAACTTGCAAAAACATTTTTTTGTAACCCAGTGTATTGGTAATTTCCACAAACATTAAAAAAGGGGCCAATCATATGCCTCAATGAGGTCAGGAAGTATGTTGGTTTATGTAATTATACAGTGATTCAAAGTGATTTTATTGAAAAATTTGAAGCCGTAAATAGTGAATATGAGTGATTTTTGTCCGTTGTTTTATTTCATGTGTTTACTTTTTAGCAAGTGCTGCTCAGATGTTTTATGGCAAGAGGAAGGAGACTGTTGTCACGCCAACCGTCGAGGAGGTAGATGACGATGTCCAATAACACACTGAGGTTAAAATTTGGAATTTCAGAGTGTTTCAGTGAGCGCCCTATAAAGACTTAACTTCACTTTTCTTTGCAACAGCATCAGTGTGCAGCAGTAGATAGCCATTATTTTACAAATGAAGTGAGCTAATGTAGCTAAACAGTACATGACATAAACACATGAGCACATATGTATGCACAGGCCGGCCTAGCTTAACCTAGATGAACACCTATGGGAGATTTTGGACAAATGTTACAGACATTGTTGTCAGCTACCATCAATCGAAACACCGAATGAAAAGTTGAGCGTACTGAAGCTGTTCTCGTGGTCCAACACCTCTCTTAACCCATAAAGACCCACTACTATGTACTTTTGTGTCAGTTCCCAAATGAAATTTTCTTTTTAACCTTTCTTAAATGATCTATCACTATTTATTATAATCGTCCCTCTATTTTGCATTTTTTTCGGTGAAAATCAGCTATTTTCCTATATTTAATTTACTGATCGTGTACTTCACAGGTGTCAAACATGCGGCCTGGGGGCCAAAACCGGCCCGCCAAAGGATCCAATCTGGCCCCAGGATGAATTACAAAAAATCCAAAAATTACACTGAAGATCTTAATAATCAAGGATGTTAAAACCATTTTAGGTCAATTTGATCTGAAGTGGATCAGACTAGTAAAATACATAATAACCTATAAATAATGAAAACTCAAATTTTCCTCTTTGTTTTAGTGTAAAAAAAGTAAAATAAGAAAAAAAAGTTACATTTACAGACTATCCTTTTCCAAAAAATAAATAACCTGAACAAATATGAACAATCTGAAATGTCTTAAGAGAAGTATGTGGAATTTGAACAATATTCTGCCTGTTACTAAACCTTTAAGTTGTGATGCACATGTATAAATGATCAACTTAGGTGTAATTTTGTTAACGTTGCACTTTTTTTCCTAACAATTTTCAGGTTGTTCATATTTGTTCATGTTATGTTAAAGTACGGTTCGTAGGTGTAAACATTTTCATAATGGAATTTTACTTTTTTCACTCAAAAACATAGAGAAAACTTTGGAGTTGACATTATTTATCAGTTCTTATCCTATTATTTCTATCATTTTACTGGTCAGGCCCACTTTAGATCATATTAGGCTGTATGTGACCCCTGAACTGAAATGAGTTTGACACCCCTGATGTACTTTATCCATCATGCTGAGACTACATGTAGGATTATTATACCAAAAATACAGAAAACTTTTTTAAAAAGGTGACTTTTTCAATAAAATCTATTATTAACTGAACATAAATCAAGTGTGTCCATCCACTATCATTGATCAAACTTTATGGGTTTTACTGGTGAATCAATGTTGTAGAAGATGACGGTGTTTTCACGTTCACTACAGAGCCTCTGAACGTCCAAATGGGTCTTTTTTTTTTTTTTTTTTTTTTTTTTACCTTTTTTAACCAGGAAGTCCCATTGAGATCAGAAATCTCTTATCTCTTTTGCAAGGAAGACCCGCCCAAGGTAGAATATCTGAATTTTTGTAAATAATATATCATTAACTGAACATAAAATAAGCTTCTCCAACCATTGTTATTTGTCAGACTCTATGGGTTTTACCGGTAAATCAATGTTATAGAAGATGACAGTGTTTCCACGTTCACTACAGAGCTTCTGAATAAACAAATGGGTCATATTTTATTAATTTTTTTTTTTATTTTACCATTCTTTTCACCAGGAAGTCCCATTGAGATTAGAAATCTCTTCTGCAAGGGAGACCTGGCCAAGGTAGAATATCTGATGACCATGAAAAGATGGCAAATTGTTGTGATGAACACCTATGGGCGATTATGGACAAATGTTGAAGACATTTTTTTTTTTACCTTTTTTAACCAGGAAGTCCCAGTAAGATTAGAAATCTCTTTTGCAAGAAACACCCCCCAAGGTAGAACATCTGACGACCGTGAAAAGACGACAAACTGCATTTTACACCAATTATTCCCATGTATTAATAGAATTAGAGGGTCTAAAGTTATTAAACATTTTTCTTCAGTAGATGATTTTGGTTACTGGTGGATATTAAGGTCTTTATGGGTTAAGACACTTACGCTGTTTTTTTTTTGTTTTTTTCCTTTAATTTGTCACCCGTCTGTATATAAGCTGAAGAAAACACAACTACAGCAGCACCTATCGAATGACAATCAACAAAGGAATCTCGCAGATCATAAACGGTCATATTCAGTAAACAATTTGCATCAATCATCACTGGATGAACCAAGGTAGGTGTCTCACAGGAGCCAGAACTTGATAATAAACACTGGAGTCCGACCAGACTTCTGAGGGCTTAGGAATAAATAAAGTGAACGACCCTGACATCAGCAGCTAGTAAAATGTTTGGCTGTGTGGACCAGTGGAGTATATATGTATGAAAGAGCTTTGTGTTATGAGAAATAAATACAGACAGACAGAATAATGTTTGACTGAAAGCATTTCTGTGATTGCACCACCATATATATGTTCGGAATCCCCCACATCTGCAACATGTGACCTCTTAACTATGACAGACGGCAATTTCGGCTTCCTGAAAAAACACCGCCGTGGAAGACTGAGGAGAACAGTCGTATATGTGTGTGTGTGTTGTGTGTGTGTGTTTGAGCGATGTGTCATTGCGTTCCTAGTGTTTAAAGCCGGAGGTCGGTCGCCGGGTTACTTGGCCAATCTTCTCGCCACGTCTTTGTAGGCGATCTCGATCTCAGCGTCGGCAGCGCAGGTGTTAGTGAATTCGTCACGTGTGTAGGCGTTCTTCAAATACCGCCACACCCCCGTCATGTCCGAGGGAATGTCATAGTTGCGATACTTCTTAGCGACAACCTAGGAGAAAAGACAAAGCTGTAAAATCCCAACCTAAAAAGACGAAGAGAGAGACGAAATTGATTTATCTGTACGGTTAAAAGTGTAACATTTAATTTGACTATTATTTTATTTCCAAATCATTCATTTTGTTTATTATTTTGACATTTGTTGATGTTGTAATTTACATATTATTTCATTAATTATTTACTCAATTTATATTCAGGGTGTCCCATAAGTCTCCATACATAGGAAAAATAAACGTTTTTTGACATAAACCATTTTTATTTATATAATATGCTCTATATGACTGCCATTTTGTCGGGAACACATTTCAGTGCGTGTCTGCTGAAGAACTATAAAGAAGAAATATAAAGAAATACATGTTAGAACCATATACAGGGTGGGGAAGCAAAATTTACAATGAACATTTAGTTGTTTTTTCTCAGCAGGCACTACGTCAATTGATTTGAAACCAAACATATATTGATGTCATAATCATACCTAACACTATTATCCATACCTTTTCACAAACTTTTGCCCACATGAGTAATCAGGAAAGCAAACGTCAAAGAGTGTGTGATTTGCTGAATGCATTCGTCACACCAAAGGAGATTTCAAAAATAGTTGGAGTGTCCATAAAGACTGTTTAGAATGTAAAGAGAGAATGACTATGAGCAAAACTATTACGAGAAAGTCTGGAAGTGGAGGAAGCAACAAAAAACGTACCAAAGCTTTTATTAAAGCTCTCAAATCCAAAATCCTAAAGGATCCAACCAAATCCATGAGAAAAATGGCAATTGAACTTGAGGTAGACAACAAGACCGTTAGAAATGCAGTAAATATGATTTGAAGATTTAAATTGTCATGACTTTCAATAAACTAATGGTCATACACTGTCTTTCAATCCCTGCCTCAAAATATTGTAAATTTGCTTCCCCACCCTGTATGTATGGAATGTATTATGTCTCCTATGGGTGGAGACTTATGGGACACCCTGTATATTCTTTTATTATGTTTTTCTTGCCTTTTTCTTAATATTTTGGTTCCTGCCTATTGTTTGTAGTACAACCTGTTTTGGCGTAACACCAGAGTTATGTCCATGGTGGAGCACGAGGAGTGTATGTTGCCCTGAGCTGCTGACAATAAAGCATGCTGAAACTGTGCTGCCGTTTGGTGATTACACTGGTCAACAACAAATTTATTGTTTAAGTTTTTTGAGCTGATTTTGGATCATTTTGGTGTGCTGAATCCAAAAATCACATTAATTTTGGCTCAATCAGGTCAACTTTCTGAACTATGCTACATATTTAACATTTTTGCTTACATTTATGGGCATTTTCGCATCATATGATACAAAATTCTTTCATATTTCTTGCAATAAACGAGTTCTGAAGATTTTACTTTTGCCAATTTATGATTGTTTTTTTAATATTACAGGTGAATAAAATGGCTTCGACTAGAAGATCTTGCAAAAATAAGCCTGACATATTCTGCTACATCTGCGTGAATACACCATTGTACCTAACAGGAATCAAGTCACAAGTTTCATAAAGTGTGCTTACCAATCTTATTTTGGTAATTATTATATTTTGTGAGAAGATCAAATTTTTCAAAATCAAATTAGCAAAAAAAAAACCTGACCTGATTGAGAAAAACAGATGTCATTTTGGATTTAGCGGTGCAAAATGGTCCTAATTCAGTTGAAAAAACCTAGACAACTTGCAAAAAACATTTTTTTGTAACCCAGTGTTATTGGTAATTTCCACAAACATTAAAAAAGGGGCCAGTCATATGCCTCAATGAGGTCAGGAAGTATGTTCGTTTTTGTAACTATACAGTGATTCAAAGTGATTTTATTGAAAATTTGAAGCCGTAAACAGTGAATTTGACGGATTTTTGTCCGTTGTTTTTAGTGCATGTGTTTACTTTTTAGCAAGTGCTGCTCAGATGTTTTATGGCAAGAGGAAGGAGACTGTTGTCACGCCAACCGTCGAGGAGGTAGATGACGATGTCCAATAACACACTGAGGTTAAAATTTGGAATTTCAGTGTTCAGTGAGCGCCCTGTAAAGACTTAACTTCACTTTTCTTTGCAACAGCATCAGTGTGCAGCAGTAGATAGCCATTATTTACAAATGAAGTGAGCTAATGTAGCTAAACAGTACATGACATAACACATGAGCACATATGTATGCACAGGCCGGCCTAGCTTAACCTAGATGAACACTATGGGAGATTTTGGACAAATGTTACAGACATTGTTGTCAGCTACCATCAATCGAAACACCGAATGAAAAGTTGAAGCGTACTGAAGCTGTTCTCGTGGTCCAACACCTCTCTTAACCCATAAAGACCCACTACTATGTACTTTTGTATAAGTTCCCAAATGAGCTGTTGGAAATCAGTTTTTTTTAACATTACAGGTGAATGAAATGGCTTCGACTAGAAGATCTTGCAAAAATAAGCCTGACGTATTCTGCTACATTTGCGGTGAAATGATTTTTTTTTCTCTTAAAACCTATTTTGGGTGAGAACTATATAAAAAAATCAACTGATAAAGTCACAAAAATGTAATCAATTTTGTGAGAAGATCAAATTTTTCAAAATCAAATTAGCAAAAAACCCTGACCTGATTGAGAAAAACAGATGTCATTTTGGATTTAGCGGTGCAAAATGGTCCTAATTCAGTTGAAAAAAACCTAGACAACTTCCAAAAAACATTTTTTTGTAACCCAGTGTTATTAGCACAGAAGATAGCAAAACATCAACACCAAGAATACCATTGTAACCCGCCTTACCCACAGCCCCGGTGAGACAAACGATATTTCAGGGTTACAAAAGTAACCTCTGGGCACGAAAACAGTTCAATTACATTAGAAAGTTGTTATGCTGTGTAAGAACTTTGACATGGATCCTGCATTTAACAAGGCCCTAAATCATTTACCACTAATGAATATACAGTCAGAGGTTGGAAGTTTACATACCTCTTGGCTAAATGTATTACAACTCCGTTCTCCAAAATTGTGAACATTTCATTTCATTTCACGGTTGGGATGATGTTCTTTCTCCATATGTAACATCGATCATTGCAGCCAAACAGTTCTGTTTACCTCATATGACTGGAGAACATTCCTCTAAAAGGTAAGATCTGTGTCAAAAGCAAGGCACTAATAGTTTTGGATTTTTCATTATAGTTTAGTTTTATTTAGTTTGGACTTTTTTTTCTCTAATTCAGTTAGTTTTAATTAGTTTTTAGAGCAGGTTTGCTAGTTTTTATTTTTTGTTATTTTCTAAATGTTTAGTTTTAGTTTAGTTTTAGTTTTTTCATATCTTTTCTCTTCTTCTCTATCATATTCAAATAAATCCCAGACAGGACTCTGCTGCTTTCTCCCAGCTTTAGTCTCCATGTTTCCAGGTAGAGTGGGGACCAGAAGACGACTCTAAACCACAAATGACGAGAAGTGACGGACCGTTAAATATCATATGGTGCCAGCAGATAAAATTGCTTGAGGGAAATAAATCGATTTCATATCAATCCGACGCTGACAAAGATGAAAACGAAGGGAATTTTATCCATAATTTTTATACGTTTTAGTTAGTTTTGTAAGCACACAATACAGTTTCAGTTAGTTATCTTTTTTTCTTTCAATTATAGTTTTTATGTAACAAAAATGTTTTTTCAGTCCTAGTTTTCGTCATTTCGTTAGTTTTCGTTGACGATAATAACCTCGGTCATAAGCTCATTTAGGAACTTTACTTTTAACCCATAAAGACCCAAACATTCACAGTCGACCAAAAGCATCTACTGATCTAAACTGTTTAAAACCTGCTGATCCATTAATCCTATCAATACATGTGAATAACTGGTGTAAAATAGAGTTTGTCATCTTTTCATGGTCATCAGATGAGACTCATTTGGACGTTCAGAGGCTCCGTAGTGAACATGGAAACACTGTCATCTTCTACAACACAGGTGTCAAACATGCGGCCTGTGGGCCAAAACCGGTCCACCAAAGGCTCCAGTCCGGCCTGTAGGATGAATTTGTGAAATGCAAAAATTACACTGAAGATATTAACAATCAAAGATGTTAAATTCATTTTTTAATTTTCATTTTTCATTTCATTTTCATTTTTTCATTTTATTCAATCTAAAGTGGGTCAGACCAGTGAAATACTATCATAATAACCTATAAACAATGAAAACCTTTTTTTTTTTTTCCTTTGTTTTAGTGTAAAAACGGTAAAATTACATAAATGCTTACAACAGTCTCTTTTTCATTGGACATCTGCGCAAAACTTTACTGATATTTACTAAATGTCGAAAAAATAGAGATGTGTATTGTCATTTTTTCCATTAAATCACAAATGCGATGATTTGTTTATTTATTATCATGACATGACACAAGAAGTCATTCCATAAACATGGTGTCGAACGTAAATATGGTTTTGATTTACAGATATATTCATTATTATATATATCCCTCTATTTTGTACTAAGTTTAAAAATGATTGGGTTTCCTGCTGTGTCCACACATACCGCGACATGTTCTTCTTCTTCTTCAGTTGTTGTAACGTACGTCAACGTTTTTTAATTCACCTGACTCTAGTTGCGAAAAAAGCTCTTTGCTTGATATACTATTTGCGCTATGCCCAAAAAACCACCTCTTGCCATCGCAAAAACTTTTAAACGAAAAATGAGACTTTTGGAAAAATTGTCGTTTTTCTATTTGGAGAATTTTTATGTGCAAGTTATATTTGTGCAATTTGAGGGTCAATGGAAAAGCAACTATTTACAGACTACCTCTGTCGTCTTTTACAAAAAATGTGACTAACCTGAACAAAAATGTCTGAAGTCTGTGGAATTTTAACAATATTCTGCCTGTTACTCAGTGTTGTGTGTATTTGTAGATCCACTGTGATCTGTAAGTTGTGATGCATGTGTATAAATGATAAACTAAGGTGTAATATTGTTAAAATTGAAGTTATTTTTCTTAAGAATCAAGGATGTTAAATTAATTTAAGTCCATTCAATCTAAAGTGGGTCAGACCAGTGAAATACTATCATAATAACCTATAAACAATGAAAACCATAGTTTTTTTATTTTGCTTTAGTGTAAAAACAATAAAATTACACAAATGCTTACAACAGTCTCTTTTCCACTGGACATCTGCACAAACTTTACTGATATTTACAAAATGTCGAAAAAATAGAGATGTGTATTGTCATTTTTTCCATTAAATCACAAATGCGATGATTTTTATTTATTATCATGAGATGACATGAGAGGTCATTCCATAAACATGGTGTCGAACGTAAATATGGTTGATTTACAGATATTTCATTATTATTATATATTTTCCCTCTATTTTGTACTAAATTAAAAAATGATTGGGTTTCCTGCTGTGTCCACACATACCGCGACATGTCTCTTCTTCTTCTTTGCTTGTTGTAACGTACGTCAACATCTGTTTTTTTAATTCACCTGACTCTAGTTGCGAAAAAGGTCTTTCCATTGCAGTTTTAGGGGAACTTGAAAATTAACATGTGACACAAATGTAATCCCAGAACAAACCATAGATCACCTCCGTACTGAATGTATTTAATAGTTTAAACCCAAAAAATACCCCATGCTTTTGTGGTGGTTCTTCCATTAATTTTTCAGTATTTTTAACCCATTTACTCTAACATTATGCTCTGTGTTTTGCATTTTTAAGTGAAAATCAGGTATTTTCTTATATATTTAATGTACGGATTATGTAGATGTTCATAAAAGCTCTGATTAAAGTTGAGGGTTATTATATCCAAAAGAGAGAAAACGGAAGAAAAAGATACATTCTTCTGCATAATATGTCATTAACTGAACATAAATTAGCGTCTCCAACCATTATTTGTCAAACTCTATGGGTTTTACTGGTAAATCAATGTTGTAGAAGATGACGGTGTTTCCACGTTCACTGCGAAGCCTCTAAACGTCCAAATGGGTCATATCTTTTATTTATTTATTCTTTATTTTACCATTCTTTTCACCGGGAAGTCCTATTGAGATTAGAAATCTATTTTGCAAGGGAGACCTGGCCAAGGTAGAATATCTGATGACCATGAAAAGATGACAAATTGTATTTTACACCAATTATTTACATGTATTGATAGGATTAGTGGATCAACTGGTATTAAACAGTTTAGATCAGTGAATGATTTTGGTTTTTGATTGGTTTTCTGTTTGGGTCTAAATAGTGTCCATAAAGTTACACAGGCCTCACATGCAGAACTATAAGAAACATGTCTAAATTTGAATATTTGAGAACTATTCGGATCAATTGGATTTGCATCAAACCTCCCAAAGACTCACAAAACCCTTATTTCTAAGAGTTTAACAGAGGGAACGCACATTAAAATGAAAAGTCAAGAGTTTGGGTTCATTCAGCCAAGATCCATGAAAACG
This sequence comes from Sphaeramia orbicularis, assembly GCF_902148855.1. Lineage (NCBI taxonomy): Eukaryota > Metazoa > Chordata > Actinopteri > Kurtiformes > Apogonidae > Sphaeramia > Sphaeramia orbicularis. Next base: position 16,575,998 of record NC_043979.1, on the reverse strand, counting down.
TCAAACCCTTTTATTTTAACACACTGTCAGATTTTGTCGGCGTATCTGATCCGATCTACACTAATGATGTTTTCCTCCGTTGTTTACCTTCACTATGTGCAGTTTGGGCAGCAGGTTGCAGTCTGCCAGAGTCAGCTCATTCCCGTCCAGGAAGCTTCGATTGGATCCCTTCTCCTCCTCCATACTGTCTGCATCGATCTCATCTGGCAAAGGGCTGCTCAGGTAGTCGTCCAGCTTCGTCAGGGCCCTGGTTAAACCTTTCTCTAGAACTAAACACATGAATCGTGCACAGATAAACACAGGGTAAACGTAAACTAACAAATGTGTAGGAAATAATCAAAAAGGTATGGATGGATGGAAATCACAATGGATTTTTGTAAAATGGAAAAGATAACAGCATTTGTTACTCACAAATTGGAGAAATTTGCTTTATACTGGGAAAACTGGGTCAACTATGTCACACCCTATAGGCCTGATTCTGTTTTCACAAATCAGTGACTGTGTTGGAAAAGATCACTACCTACTTGTACATAGTTTTTTTTCTTCTTTTCCTTTTTTATTTAGTTATCTGCCTTCTTTCAGTGTTTGGACATAAAACCAAAATGTTATTTTGGCATTTAGAGCAGACAACAGATGTATGATATATGTACATATGATGTACCGAATGCAAATGTCTGATACTGAATGTCATTAAAAAGAAATTATAAAAAATACTACTAATAATAGTAAGGAGTATTCAGATTCTTTTGTAGTAATAACAAACTGGGAAAGTACTCCAATACAGTTATCACCTTTAATAAAAATGTATACAGGGTGGGGAAGCAAAATTTACAATGAACATTTAGTTGTTTTTTTCTCAGCAGGCACTACGTCAATTGTTTTGAAACCAAACATATATTGATGTCATAATCATACCTAACACTATTATCCATACCTTTTCAGAAACTTTTGCCCATATGAGTAATCAGGAAAGCAAACGTCAAAGTGTGTGATTTGCTGAATGCACTCGTCACACCAAAGGAGATTTCAAAAATAGTTGGAGTGTCCATAAAGACTGTTTATAATGGAAAGAAGAGAATGACTATGAGCAAAACTATTACAAGAAAGTCTGATAGATACTATTAAAGAAGAATGGGAGAAGTTGTCACCCGAATATTTGAGGAACACTTGCGCAAGTTTCAGGAAGTGTGTGAAGGCAGTTATTGAGAAAGAAGGAGGACACATAGAATAAAAACATTTTCTATTATGTCAGTTTTCTTGTGGCAAATAAATTCTCATGACTTTCAATAAACTAATTGGTCATACACTGTCTTTCAATCCCTGCATCAAAATATAGTACATTTTGCTTCCCCACCCTGTATATGTACATATGATGTACCGAATGCAAATGTCTGATACTGAATGTCAATAAAAAATAAGTTATGTTAAAAAAAAAAAAAAGAAAGAATCAGCAAGGAGTATTCAGATTCTTTCATAGTAATACACTAGGAAAGTACTCTAATTCAAGTATTACTTTAATAAAAATGCATAAAGAAAAAGTAGTCGGTGTTAAGTACGTTTGTTTTACTAATATATATGTTTTTTGAGTCACCTCACATCTATATCACGCTCTATAAGATCATTCCATTAAATCCAAGAGAAGTTTTTAAAGCATTTATGTCGCTTAAGAAGGAGGGAAAAAAATTCCCAACTAATTTAGTGGTGGTTGGTTTTCACTGGTCAGGTAGGAGATAAAAAACTGTGATCTGAACCAAAAATTAAAACCGCAGTGGAGTAAAAAGTATCATTTGTAAAGTGCTTTGAGATGATTGTGTATGGTGTTTCACATTAGATAAATAAATCTGGATTTAACTTTATTGTATATGTGCCTCTGTTATATTAATGGAGCAGTAAGAAAAGGTGAATAAAATAAAAATGTACATACAAATTTTGGCCATTATAGGTAAATCGGAAGAAAAAAAAGAAGATTTTAAAAATTCATAAAAAATTTTAACTTTGATGTATTTCTTCCAAAATATAATTACATCTATTCTGGGTCACTAGAAATCTAAAAACCCAATTTGATATGAATTGAACCAGTAGTTCAATTCTGCTACAGACATTTGAAATTTCACCCATTATAAGTAAATGGGGAAAAATCGATTTAAAAAATTCATAAAAAATAGAAGTTTTGACCTACTTTTCCCACAACATCGTGACATCTATTGTGGGTCACTGGCAATCTATAAATGCAATTTAGCATGAATTCAACCAGTAGTTTTGCTGCTAAAGACATTTGAAATTTCGCACATTATAAGTAAATGGGAGAAAAAAAAGATTTAAAAAATTCATAAAAAATTTTGACTTAAACCTACTTCTCCCAAAATATAATCACGTCTATTCTGGATCACTGACATTCTATAAACCCAATTTGATATGAATTCAACCAATAGTTTTGCTACTAGAGTGTTAACAAACAACCAGACTGTGTGTCCATATGTGATGTCTGTTTCCATCCCTGTCTGTGATTCTGTGCTGATGTATTATGTGATTATATTGTATGTGCTGCTTTTGTGTTTGGATTATGTGCTGTTTCTGTATGATTGTACTGACGCTTCACTGTTCTCTTTTCTCTTTTTTCTCTTTATTGATTTACCTTGTTTCTTAACTTTCTTAATCTCTCTTTTATATTAATGTGCTGTAATATATTGTTTTTTTTAGGGGCCGGGGACAAGAGCAGGATACTAGCTATATGGCTAAAGCTGCCCCTTTTTACTGTTATTGATACAGTTAATTAATTGGGATTGTCCACGATACAATAAACTAATAAACTAATAACTAAACTAAACCAAAAACAATACCCCTTGCCTTCCCTTCTGGGGGTGGGGTAATAATACACTTTGTTCTGTATTACCACTGGTGACAAAGTAGATTCTAGACCACTGGTGTCAAACTCATTTTAGTTCAGGGGCCACATTCACCCCAGTATGATCTGAAGTGGGCCAGACCAGTAAATTAATAACATAATAATATAAAAAATAATGCCAACTCCAAACATTTCAATGTGTTTTATAGTGAAAAAGTAGAATTACATTATGGAAATGTTTACATGTATAAACTGTCCTTTTAAAAATGTGAATAACATGAACAACCATGAAAAAACTGAAATTTATTGAGAAAAATAAGTGCAATTTTAACTGTATTTTGCCTCTGCTTATCATTTGTAAATGTGCATTACAACTAATTCAGTTACTGCATTATGGATTGTTGTGGTTCGATGCTAAAATTAGGAAAATAGTATAGGCTGATTGTTGTATAAAGTTAATGATAAAGGTGTAAAAGCACTGAGGGGTAGGATTAAATAAGTTTATACTTCTTCCTACTCCTTTTCGACCATGCAAAATTCAGACTTGTATGTGCTTGAAGATAGATTCTGTCCATTTAAATGTTATTTTGTTTATGTCTTAATTTGCTTTGTTTTGTTTTATTTTATTTTATTTGCATGTTTGAAACAAAAATAAAAATGAATGAAATGAAAAAAATGAACTTACAGACCACAATGGATCTGCAAATTTACAAAATATTTTAGTAACTGTCAGAAAATTAGTAAAATTGCACTTACTTCTCTTAACACATTTCTAGTTTGTATATTTTTTGTGAAAGACTAGTTTGTAATTTAAACATTTCTTGTAATTCCCTTTTTTTTTTTTTTTACACTAAAACAGAGGAAAAATTGAATTGTCATATTTGTAGGTTTTTATGCTAGTATTTTACTGATCTGACCCACTTGAGATTAAAGTAGGGCTTTTATTGGCCCTAAAGTGAAACGATTGACTGTTAATACTTGAGTGTAAACTTTTGTATTCACAAATTCATCCCAAGGGCCGAGACTGGACCCTTTGGCGGGCTGACTTTGGCCCCTGGGCCGCATGTTTGACATCGTGTTCTACAGGGTGTCCCACAAGTCTCCATTACATAGGAAAAATAAACGTTCTTGACATAACACCATTTTATTTATATAATATGTTCTATATGACTGCCATTTTGTCGGGAACACATTTCAGTGCGTGTCTGCTGAAGAACTATAAAGAAGAAATATAAAGAAATACATGTTAGAACCATATATGTATGGAATGTATTATGTTCTCCTCTGTATGGAGACTTATGGACACCCTGTAGAACACAGGTGTCAAACATGCGGCCCAGGGCCAAATCCAGCCGCCAAAGGGTCCAGTCCGGCCTTGGGATGCATTTGTGAAATGCAAAATTACACTAAGATTGTTAACAATCCTTTTAGTTCAGGTTCCACATTCAGACAATTCAATCTTTTGGGCAGGACCAGTAAAATACTATCATAATAACATATTAATAATGACAACTCCAAATTTTTCTCTTTGTAAATGCAAATATTTTCATGTATTTACACTAAACAAAGTCTAATTTGCAACAAAAAAAAAAAAATGAATATCCTAACAAATATGAACAACCTGAAATGTCTTCTTAGAGAAGTAAGTACAATTGAACAGATTCTATCTGTTATTAAATGTTTTGTCTGTTTGGCTGATCCACTATAATCGTAAGTTATAATGTACATGTGTAAATGATAAACTGAGGCAAAATATTGTTAAAATTACACTTATTTTTTCAGTTTGTTCATGTTATTTACATTGTTTGAAAGGATAGTTTGTAGATGTAAACCTTTTCATGAATTTACTTTTTTTGCTCTAAAACAGAGAAAAGTTTGGAGTTGACATTATTTATATATTATTATGTTATTATTTTACTGGTTCGGCCCACTTCAGATCAAATTTCGCTGAATGTGGCCCCTAAACTAAAATGAGTTTGACACCCCTGCTGTAGAACAACTGAGAGAATCTGATTTGCAGGCTCTGTGCACCAGATGGCAGCACAGTAAACTACATACAGTTACTCAAGTCCTGAAATACTGGACTCTGCTACAACCTAGTGGAGAAACATCATAACGACTCCCCCTGTGGTTTTTCTGTGGTGTGTGTAAGTGTGTGTGTAAGTGTGTGTGGCTGTGCACTGGAGTGTAAATGAGCAGCCCACCAGCGTTGGCCTCTGGTTTGGTGTTCTTGATGTAGGCTGAGAACTTGGCGAAGATGTCATTTCCAGCTGTGTTGGACTCTCTCTGCTTGGCGGCCAGTTTGGGATACCTGAGCAGTCGGGGGACAGAGGCAGGAGACGCCGTCACAGACCCAGACCCCAGCATCTGGATAGCATTAACACCTGGACTGGAGCTCAGCTCAGACTGAAAACATGTTACACACTCGCACCGAGTTGGCCGCCTGCCCTTGAAGCTTTCTCACACTAAGGTCCATTTATAATGTAAAAAACTTTACAGGCAATAAAAGAAGATTTAGGTAATCTGGCGTTTTTTCTCTGCAACCACTCACACACTGGCTCCAACTACTTTTGACTGACAGTAATGAAAAAATAAACCTGTTTTGTTTTTGTTTTGTTTTTTTCAACACGAGTTGTGCAAAACTGAAGAAATAGTCTACACTGTTATTTACATTTTCATTCACTTTTTGCACATTTAATCCATAAAGACCCAAACATCCACTGGGAACCAAAATCATTTACTGAGATAAAAAAGTGAAATCACTGTTGATCCACTAACCCTATCAATCCATGTAAATAATTGGTGTAAAATACAGTTTATCATCTTTTCATGGTCATTAGATAGGACCCATTTGGACGTTCAGAGGCTCTGTAGTGAACGTGGAAACACCGTCATCTTCTACAGTATTGATTCACCAGTAAAACCTATGGAGTTGGATCAATAACAGTGGATAGAGACACTTGTTTTATGTTCAGTTAATGATATATTTTACTGAAAAAGTCATGTCTTCTTCTGTTTTCTCTGTTTCTGATATAATAACCCTCAATTTTAATTTGACTTTTTATGAAATCTACATAATAAATGAATTAAATATAGGAAAATACCTGATGTACACTTAAGAATACAAGATACAGGGGATAATATTAGAATAAATCTTGATAAATCACTTGAGAAAGATCAAAAATAGAGAAAAAATCATTTGGGGACTGCCACCAAGTAGCACTGGGTCTTTATGGGTTAATGAAAAACAACAACTTAGGGTCATATTTTTATTGTCCCTACTAAAGATGCTATAATGTCTGAATGTCACTGTTACTTTTTGTAATAACTTCATACATATTCCATCAACATATGAAGAATGGTAATTCACAGTTTCTAAACTGACCAAACTAGTTGGATTTCAGCAGATAAAATATATTTCTAACCCATGCATTTACTTAATTCCTCAGAAAACCATTATTTGCTCATAGTAATACAAAGGTTTTTGTTTTGCTTTTACATAATACACATAATTACATAAATGCAGAAAGTTTGGAAACACCTGCTCTTTTATTCTCAGTGAGAGACACATGCATATTCCTTATATGCAATAAAAATGGAACCTTAATAATATGAAGACTTAATTTGACCAAACACATATGCACATGTACAGATATTGTTGGTACACAGTAAATTTGTCAGTGTAAAAATGCAGTGTCAAAGTATTTTAATTCTTTCGGAGTTATTCCAACAATGGACAGAGTAAAATTTAACATGATAACTTCCAGTGTCAGTGAAATTAATTGGAGTTAACAGAGGTTTTACACTGTCAGTGTCATTTATTCAGTGTTAAAGAAAAATTGACTCTCTCAAAGTTAATTCAACACCGATAAGAGCAATATACCGTTCAGTGTTAAAAAATAATGACTCTGAAAAGCCCCGCCCACCAACCTCCGCGCTCAAATTGAGTGAGAAGTTGGACTCTGGCATCGCCATCTTCCTCGCATCGAAAAACTAGGTTTGTAAGTTTGTGTAAATAAACTCTTGCTTTTGTTATTTCATCCCAGCAGATTCTGTGTGCAAGAATATAGTTATGTCGCCGTTGTCAGTGTTGGGTATGTGTTTTCAAACACTGAATTTCAAATGGATAACGTGGTATCAGGTCGGTGGCTTTCATCGCACATGTCATTTTATGTTTACTTTTAATTACAATATTTCATTTTTACTTGGAATAAATTGGGAACAGAAATAATTGTATCTTTTTTTGGCCCCTGCAGACACTGGGACTATAGTACATCATATGTAACACTGGTAGGAGGCAGTTAGAAATCAACACTCTTGGAGTCATTTATTTATCAACAAGTAGTGTTAAGTAGGTTTAACACTGGAAAAGTTATTCTTAACACTTAGCTCTTCAGTGTTGAATGTGAATAACACTATGGGTGTTACTTCTCACATAGTGTAAAACTTGATTGACACTAATTAGTGTAGTGTAGTGTAAAATATTAACTCTTACTAGAGTGAAGTTGACTGGAAATGTAACTCTATGTTCAGTGCAAATTTTACACTTTGTAGATAGGGACCACTCAGGGTTCACTGAGGTAGTGTTAAAATTAACTCTTTAAGTGTTATATAAACACTGGTGATTTTACTGTGTACCCAAAACAACTGCACTGTATTTCCATTTTAAAAAATGTTTCTTAGCAGCTGTAACAGTTTTCTTCATGGTTAGTTTCTTCAAATATTCAGCTGAAAAACTTTAACATGGCTTTGGTTCAACTTCCCAAAGGTTAATTAGTTTGATATTTCGTTCTGACCTTGTGATCCAGTTCGATAGGATGTAGGTCAGGTGACTGGACAGATAACCACTCCAGCTGACCGTTAGTCTCTAAATAAGCCTTAAAGACGAGGGGTGTATATTTGATATTTGGGGGTTTTGTCTTGTTGCAGGTAGAGTTCAAGTACAGAACAGTAGCCATGCCTTAGTGATATGTACAATAATGAACCATCATCTGTTCATTATTGTACACACATCAGACCACTCAGTCTTGGTCTACAGATATTTAACCTTTACACAACCACAGCTATTTCTGCAGGGACTTCCAAATGAAGTTTCTCTGCATTTAAGCTTTTCTGAGAGATTTGTCACCATTTTTCATCATATAATCCCCTGCACTTTGAATTTTTCAATGAAAATCAGGTATTTTCCTATATTTAATTCACAGATACAGTGATCCCTTGCCAATTCGCGCTTTAAGTTCCGCGGTTTTAGTTATTCGCAGATTTTTCAGAAATATTCATCAAAAAATAAAAAATCAAGAAAAAAATTCCGCGAAAATACACCCCACAGCAGACGAGAGGCCGCAGCTGACAACGAAACGTCAAACGATGACTCACAGCCTCCTGTAAGCAACACGAGAAACGCAGACGGTCCAGCAACCGCTTACCCCGAGCGAGAGAGAGAAAATGTAGAAATGTCAGTTCATGCATGCCCATGTACGTGTGTTTGTGTGTGTTGATGCTCGAGACCAAAGAGAGAGAGAGAGAGAGAGAGAGAGGAGAGAGAGAGAGAGAACTGATTTGTTTCTTGTGCGTATGAGAGGAAAAGAGAGCTGGGAGTAGATGTGCGTGTGTTCGTGTGTACGTATACGATGGATAAGCGTCACGAATGAAGAGAAGAGAGAGTACGTATCAGCTGTTAGTACGTATGCACGTGTGTGTGTGTTTTGTTTACTTTCTACATTCTTTTCTTTCTTTCAGATGTTTTACAGTACGTACATGTACATGTATCCGATCTATATATATGCATGTAAACATGTACTAATCATTGTTTTCTTTTATATATATATATCTCATTTATTTCATAATTATTACATTTGCAGTACTTATATACTATTTGTAGATACATACGTACATGTACCTAGGTCTAGGATAGGCTCGGGGGCTCCGGCTCCAGTTCGCGGATTTTCAATTTTCGCGGGGGGCGCCGGTCCCCATTAACCGCGAAAAATAAGGGATCACTGTAATGCAGATATTCTTAAAAACTCATTGTAAATTCAAGGTTATTATATCAAAACTAAAGTAAAAGTGAGGTTTTCCAACTTAAAAGTGTCAAACTACAAATAAAAGTGTTACCACATTTACTATGGAGCTTTTGAACGTCCAAATGGGTCATATCTGATGATGATGGAAAGCTAAGAAACTGTATTTTATCTGAATTATTTTACTTATTGATAGGACGCATGGATCAAGAGTTATTAAAAATTTTATATCAGTAGACACTTGAGATATTTAAGAGTACTTACATGTGTATAATGACAAAACATGTTCTTGAAATCTGTTGTGAACATATACTTGTGACAAACAGCTGTGTGTATTTCATCTAACATCTCCTGTTATTTTTTTGATCAATATTCAACTTTTTGTTCCAAATTTTTATACCTTTATTTATTTGTCTGGTCAAAAATAAACCTTCATACTGCAGAATCAAATCGTTTGTTCCATGTAAACAATAGGCATGTGCAAAAATAATAAAAAGCTTATGACAGACATTGTACTGTGTAGCTGAAGGTTGATCAGGTTTCAGCTCATGTGTGAAACAGGCTGAATAAACACTCAACTGATGATGTGTAAAGTGTGAACTACTGGTGAGCACCATTAAGACAAGCTAAGCAGTTCATGATGCAGCCTCGCAGCAGTTCAGTCATTAAATCATCATGAGTCAGACATTAGTCAGGTGTTATTTGACTGATGATTTGAGGCCTTATTATAGTTTTTGTTTTTTTGTTTTTTTTTTCCGATGAAACATGGAAAAATTGGATGGAAATTTGTCCTATCAGCCTTCAGATGCAGCTCTGGAAAAAAGTAAGAGACCACTGCAATTTCCTGTAAAATCAGCATGTGTGCATGTATGACATCTATTCCATTCCTGCGTCTGTTGAATTCCAACACAAATACACCTTATTCTACTTATTAATCCTTTAATAGGCAAGTGACTATTTTTGGTAATTTCCTCAAATATTAAATATGGGCCCAATCCTGTGCCTCAGTGAGGTCCAGAAGCATGTTAGTTTCTAGAATCACTAAACAGTGACTCCGAGAGATTTTATAGGCATTTTGAAGCTGTAAATCAGGGGTGTCAAACTCATTTTAGTTCAGGGGCCACATTCAGATAAATTTGATCTGCAGTGGGCCGAACCAGTAAAATAATAACATAATAATATATAAATAATGTCAACTCCAAAAAGTTCTCTAGGGTTTAGAGCAAAAAAAAAAAAAAAGTAAATTTACATTATGAAAAGGTTTAAATCTACAAACTATCCTTTCAAAAGATGTGAATAACATGAAAATAAGTGTAATTTTAACAATATTCTGCCTCAGTTTATCATTTACACATGTACATTAGAACTTACAGATCACAGTGGAGCTACAAACACACAAAACATTTAATAATAGACAGAATATTGTTAAAATGGTACTTACTTCTCTTAAGACATTTCAGGTTGTTCAAACTTGTTTATGGTATTCACATTTTTTGCGAAATTATACTTTGTTTTAGTGTAAATACATGAAAATATTTACATTTACAAAGAGAAAAATTTGAAGTTGACATTATTTGTATGTTATTATGATAGTATTTTACTGGTCCTGCCCACTGGAGATTGAATTGGTCTGAATGTGGTACGTGAACTAAAAGAATTGTAAATATCTTAGGGGAATTTTTACATTTCACAAATTCATCCCAAGGGCCGGACTGGACCCTTTTGTGGGCCAGATTTGGCCCCCAGGCCGCATGTTTGACACCTGTGCTGTAAATAGTGAATATGAGTGATTTTTGTCGGTTTATGACCTTATAACAGTTGTTTTATTGCATGTGTTTACTTTATAGCAAGTGCTGCTCGAATGTTTTATGGTAAGAGGAGGTAGATGACGATGTCTAATAACAGACTAAGGTTGACATTTTGAGTTTCAGAGTATTTCAGCGAGTGCCCTTTCAAGAGTTAAACATCTGATCTATGTGTTATTTAAGAAGAAGTATAAAAACCACCACAGTGGACATCACTATCTTCTTACAACAGGCAAAAACAGTGCTATTAACCCTTTCAAGCATAGCGGTCACCACAGTGGACAGCTATTCTACAGCTGTTCTCTTGTATATTCATGGATTTTGTTGTTTTAGTTCCATATCAGCCAACACAGTGGACACTTATGCATCATCCCACACACTGCAATTTAAACCATAACTGTAACTTTGCTGTTCTAGATAAACCTGATCTGCACTAACATGTTTGAGTGTAAAAAAATGCTGCGTAGGAGCACTTTCAGTAAGTCGGCCTGGTCAGTGAGGAGTGCTAGTGAGTGGAACTCAGCACCTGAGGAGGTTCAACTGCTTACAACATACGAGGCCTTCACAAAAAAATTGAAAATGTGGCTTATCAATACCTACAGCTGCCAACACTAAAAGACAAACCTGTTGTGATGTTTTGATGTTGTGATCAAATGTTGTCGTGATATGTTGTGATGTCTTATTCTCTTTTAATTGTATAGTAAGTGTTCGAATATGTATCTTGTATTATATTGTACAGGTATTGTGTGTTTTGTGCTCCCTTAACAGTCTGTTATGTTTATGTTATTTGTTACATTAGTGCCCTATCAAGTGTCTAACCATGTCTTTCTCCTGTAAATGTTTTTTTTTTTTTTGCTGCCTTTTTAAAACTTGGCCAGGGGACTACAGATGAAAACTAGCCTTCTGGCTAATTCTGGCTTTTTTTAACCATGTGTAACTGTCATGGTGGCAGCCCATGCCCTGTGAGTGGGTTGAACCTGTGTCCTTTGTTCTCAGGCTCTGGGCCTGGTTCTGGGTTGGAGTGACAGGGGGAGCATGGGTTTGGGCCTGCTAGCTTAGCTGGTCTAGTTTTGTTTGTTTCTATTAATCATATTTTCATTTCATATTTATTATTTTTGCATCCTTAGAAATAGCTACATAATGGGCCCACAGATCAAAACACATTTTGCATAGCTTAAGTCTGGTTCTTTTGTTCCTTTTGTTACCTAACTGTTTGATGCTCACTCCATGCTCTCTCCATCCCATCACCAGATCCCAGGCCTGACAGACAAACAGGAAGAGGGAGGTTCCCAAACCTTTTATAGTAGAGGGCATCAGGAACTTACCAAGGGTGGCAGCCATCAGAGGGGAGTTTTGTGAGTTGGCCAGTAGTTAAGCTTAAAAATGCTCTAAACCAGGTTTAAACTGTTAGAGACTTTTTGGGGAAGTATTAAATATAAGTAGTGAAATGAGGTATAGGTCAAGATATCAGTAATATTCTGGTAAATGTTAATTGAAAGGTAAACTGAACATTGGGGATTGGTTTGTTCATGTGGGAGGGGCAACGGGTATAAAAAGCCTGGAGTAGAAGCTCCTCGAGAAGTGTGGCTCTGCTTGAGTGAAGCAGGTCACTGAAGCTGGCTGCCCTTAGCCATGGGCTGAGCTTTATTTTCTGTGGTTTAAGACTGATTTTCCTTATGTTTTGTTACGCTGTTTTTCATCAATTAGTTGAGTTTTTTTCTGTTTTTAGTTGTTTTTTTTGTTTGTTTTTTTTTCACTAACACAGCTCAATCGGCGATGTCACCTGGGCAAACACTGTAAATAAATCATACTGCGGTGAAGATTATTCCAGCCTCCTGGTGTGTTTCCTCCTCCACATGGTCAATCATCACAGTAACCATGTGTTTTATGAAATTGCATTGTCCCCTTTCAAATAAACTAAACTAAACTAAAAATGTTATTAGACTGTATTAACAGTTTGGGTTTTTTTTAAACAATTTTTTTTATTTTTTTGCATATTATCTCCATGAAGTGAATAATAACTAGTGTTAGAGTATGTTAAAATGTGAGAAAACATCAGATTAGCAGCATTAAAAATGTTTTTATTTCATAGTTGTCAGACGGTATATCGGTAAATACGTGTTTCTTTGCTTCTAAAATTTAGCGCATAATGTCCAGCTGAGCGGCCATTTTGTAACTCCATGAAAAATAGCTTCGTAAAAAAATTCAATTGGAATATTGTTTTTTTTTTTTTTTTTCATGCCTAAAGAGGAATAAACACACTCGGGGGGGGGGGGGGGGGATCTTGATCAAGGTTCTAATAATTCATGCATGAAAGGGTTAATACTGCAAAAGTAACTGGAATCCAAAACTAACTATGAAAAACTACTGGACTTCTGCTCTGACAATGTTCCCAAACTCTGAGGACTGGTTTTTCTATCAGGACAATGCTCCAGGCCTCAGCTAGGTCAATAAAGGTGTGGATGACGGACCACCAGATGAAGACCCTGACATGGCCAACCCAGTCTCCAGACCTGAACCCACTTTGAAAACTTCTGGAGGAAGATGGATGGTTACAAGCCATCGAACATCGCTGAACTTGAATTTCTCTGCCAGGAGCTGCATAAAGTCATCCAACAGCAATGGTGGAGAGAGAAGACACGTGAAAGATGTCACTGGATTATTGGGTCAGGGTTATTCCACCTAATATTGATGTCTGAACTTTGAACCATGTTAAACCCCTTTAGCCCTATCAGCCCACCCGCGGGCTGAAAAAATTATATTAACTCTTTCATGGACGAATTATGAGAACCTTAATCAAATTTTTTTCCTGAGTGTTTTTATTCCTCTTTAGGCATGAAAAAAACAATGCGATTAAAAATTTTCTTCTGAAAAATATATATAATAAATAAATTTAAAAAAAAATAAAAACAAAAATACATAAAAAATACATTTAAAAAAATAATAATTAAAAAAAAATTATATATATATATATATTCTTATGAACCAATTTTTCATGAAGTTGCAAAAATGTCCACTCAGCTGGACACCATGCGTTTAATTTTTGACGCACAGAAACATGTATTTACTGATAAATTGTGTGGAAAACTATGGGGAGGGCTTGTGATTCTGGGGGTTTATGCTCAGGAGAGATCTACATAATGTTACCAGTTCATGTCAGAAAAGATATGTAGGTGTCTTAAAACTTTAATAAAGATATGTGTAAAAAAAAAAATAAATAAAAAATAACAAAATCCATGAATATACAAGAGAACAGCTGTAGAATAGCAATAGCTGTCCACTGTAGTGACCCCTATACATGAAAGGGTTAATATTCATCTACTATAAAAATATAAGAAATCAGGACAATGCATGTTTTTTTCAACTTTTGCTCAAAGTTTAGACCCTAATGTTAATAAAAGTACATCAAAAGTGTATTTTAGTGCAAACTTTAATGTTCAAACATGACTTTTAATCCTTGTGGGGTGAAATATACGCTATTGAAAATCTCCGACACGAACAATTAATTTATGCATATCATCGTCAATCCAGCCGAAAAAAAAACAGGCGAGGATGAAAAATTCTAATTTCTCTTTTAGTTTGTTACAGTTTACTCAGGCATAGTAATAGATACAATATTTTAGACTATGGGAATAGATTCTGTGAGGTCTCTAAATGTCCATAGACACCAAGAACATCCATTTACTTTGGGTATGTCTTTTTAGGCGTTTTTTCCCCTGAAAATATGGTCAGGGTTCAACAGGTTAAAACATTAGTATTGTGTTGTTTAGAAATGAATATGAACTGTTTTTTTTATTTTTTTTTTACAGTATTTGAGGTCTGAAAACTCTGCATCTTTTTGTTATTTTGACCATGTGTCAAATGTTCTGCAAATACATGCTCTAAATAACAATATTTTTGTATTTGGAATTTGGGAGAAATGTTGTCGGTAGTTTAGAGAATAAAACAAAAATGTTCATTTTACTCAAACACATACCTATAAATAGTAAAATCAAAGAAAGTGATCATTTTGCAGTGGTCTATTATTATTATTATTTTCCAGATCTGTATATTTATCTCTGACGTTCCTTTCAAGGGTCTATAACACAGGTGTCAAACATGCAGCCCGGGGGCCAAAACTGGACCGCCAACAGTTCCAATCCGGCCCGCAGGATGACTTTGCAAAATGCAGAAGATATTAACAGTCAAGGGCGTCGAACTCAAAAATAACAGCATAATAACCTAAAAATAATGACTCCAAATGTTCTTCTCGGTTTAATGTGAAAAAATAATATGACGTTATGCCTATAAATAATGGCAACTCCAATTTCTTCTCTTTAATTTATTGCAATGGACATTAAACTCTGATATCCTGTGATAATAAAATGTCGATAACCTGAACAAATATGAACAACCTGAAATGTCTAAAGAAAAATAAGTGTAATTTTAACAATATTCTGCCTGTTTTGTGTCATGGTAGATTTGATCTGTAATGCACATGTAGAAATCATAAGTCGAGGCATAATATTGATCAAATTTTTCTTCTTATTTCTTCTTATTTTTCTTCGGAAATTTCAATTTTTCAGCTGTAATGGCATTTTAACTTTTTTATCTGATTCCGCTCTTTGTTCCCGTCTCCTTTCCTGATCACCCTTCCCTACTGCATGCTAATTTTCTGAATACCCCCCACTACATGCTAACTTTCCCGTCTCCCTACCTAAATTCCCCTACTGTGTGTGTAAATTTTCTTGCAAGGTAACAAAAGGCCCTTTGAGGAGACTGGAGGTGTCACAAGAAGAGAGAGCACATTACTCCAGTGTTGGTTTCCCTGCACTGGCTACCGGTAACCTACAGAATTGATTTTAAGATACTACTCCTCACGTATAAAGCTCTAAATGGAACCGGACCAAGTTACATTGCAAACTCACTGATCGATTATGTACGAACTAGAACACTGAGGTCATCAAACGCAGGGTTACTAGCGACTCCCAGAAATATTACAAAGAAAATGGGGGACGCAGCCTTTACTAACTATGCACCAAAATTATGGAATACAATTCCAAAAGACATTAGAGAAGCCAGTTCACTGAACATATTTAAAACCAAATTAAAAACATTTTTATTCTCATTAGCCTTTGAAAGGAGATAAAAATGGGGTCACAATTCAGGAACCAGGAATGTGCGCTGTTTTTATTTTTATATTTTTATTTTATTTTATTTTATTGTATTTCTGTTTTTATTTTTTATTGTATTTCAAATTTCATTTTATTTCTTGCACTTCAAAAATTCTATGTATAATCAAATATTTTAATGTGCGATTTTTATTTTATTGTATTTCTCTCAAATTTCATTTTATTTCTTGATGTATAATCAAATCTTAATGTATTTTAATATTGTATTTTTTCAATCAATGTGAAGCACTTTGGGCTACAATTTCTGTATGAAAGGTGCTATACAAATAAAGTTTATTATTATTATTATTATTATTACTTGCAAATGTGATTCACCCTATAAAAGGTGGACCTTGTGAGAAGCTCTTGGTCTTTTCTTCACAAACGCCGCTCGTGTGCAGAACTGACCTTTCTTTGCAAAGAAATAAAATATTGTCGGCCGGCAGATGTCTCTATTTCATTATTCACCAGCAGCAGAGAAAAAATTTCCGTAACACAGCTTATTCACATCTTTTTTGTTTGGATAGTTTGTAAAATGTAAATGATTTCATAATTTAATCTTATTTTTTGCATATAAAAAATTTGGAGTTGCCATTATTTATAAGTTATTCTGCTATTATTTAACTGGTTCGGCCCACTGGTGTCAAACTGGGCTGAATGTGGCCCCTGAAAGAAAATGAGTTTGACACCCCTGCTCTGTAATATAGAACTTGTTCGTGTCGTAAAAGCTTCCATTTACTTCGGAGGGCTGAGCGTTTCCTCCAGAAACTCCTCGATCTTGTTGATATCAGTCTTGACCTCTCCGTTAAACGTCAGAAACGGAGGGTGTGTCCCCGGAGCCAGGTTGTGCAGATCAGCCGGTTTCCTACAAAACACACAACAGTAACTCACCGGGACTCGTGCCAGTACTCGAGTATGTTTTCGTGATTTGTTGAACGCTGGTCCAAACCTCTTGAGGTCGACGGTGGTGACGTTGAACACGACTCCTTTAAGCCAGAGGATCATGAACAGACGTTGGGAGAAGGGACAGTTGCCGATACTCTCACCGTCGCTGCCTGCCTGCACACGAAAACACACACACACACACATTACAATTCAGTCGAAGCCACGGACGTCAAACTCATTACAAAATAATAACATAATAACCTATAAATAATGACAATTCCAAATTTTTATATTTGTTTTAAGACAAAAAGATAACATTAAATTATAAAAAGATCATGCTCACATCCACAGTCATTTATGCATGTAGATAAATGTGAGTGTAAGTAAATGTAAATATGTTTGTTTGCATGTATAATCTTGATTACTATTCATGTTATTGTTCTATAAAGTAGGATGACCGTGAAAAGCATTGACCTTCACAAATCACTCTTCTGCTATGTTTCACACTGCAAAGTCTATGTTTATATGACATTATTCATGTAACAAAGATTCACAATTTTTTTTTTTTTCTGTCAGCGAGCAGTATTAACACCCTTTTTTTTCTTTTTCAAAAGTTCCAGTAATGTCCTATGTAATATGTTATGAGACTGTTCTGAATAAAAAGTTGAATAAAAAAAAAATATTACAAACTATCCAAACAAAAAAGATGTAAATAAAAAAAATACATGCAATTTTAACAATATTGTGCCTCAGCTTAGCCTTTTTACATGTGCATTACAGGCACAAAATATTTAATAACAGGCAGAATATTGTTACAGTTGCATATATTTTCTTTAAACATTTCAGGTTATTCATGTTTGTTCACATTTTATCATTATTTATTTTGTTCATGTAAATATTTTCACATTTTAATGTTATTTTTTGCACTAAAACAAAGACAAAAAAATTGCAGTTGTCATTATTTATATACATAATGTAATATTATTTTTTCAAATTAAACTAAGAAGAAAATTTGGAGTCATTATTTACAGACTATTATGTTATTATTTTACTGTAGATCATATTGGTCTGTATGTGGAACTGGAACTAAATGAGTTTGATGCCAATGTTCCAAATTAAAAGCTTATGCTCTGTTTGTTTGGATGATAATAGTTAAAATAGTTAGTGTTACAGTCAGGACACAGAAAATAATGTGGCATTAATAAAATCAATTCCATGCCTGAGACCGGAAAATGTGTTTTTTTTTTGTTTGTTTTTTTACCTTTATTGTTTGTTATCGTAAATATGCAACATACCCAAAACTCTATCTATTTTATGTGCTATAGTCAAATTAACAATCTACACTTAATTTAGCATCTACAAGAAAGCAAAAACACAAATATTTAATCTTTTAATATACTTGTAAAGAAATTCAGGCGTTAAGTGGTTTTAATATCTTAATGTAATTTAATGTATTTTTTACACTTTGCGAATTCATCCCACAGGCCAGATTGGAAATTTTGGTGGGTAGAATAGAAAAAAAATAAATAAAAAAATAAAAAAAGACAAAAAATAAAAATAAAAGGAAATTTTGGTGGGCCATATGTTTGACAACCCCCGTCTAAGCCAAGCCATTTTCTCACATGTAGAGTTTTTGGCCACAAGGTCGTATGTTATCTGTGGCCTGTACTGGATTGGTACTGTTTAATGAAGTGGATAAAACACTGTACAAACACACACAAGTACAGTAATCTGAAATACATGTTTGAAGTTTTTGATAAGGACACAGTTCAACATGTTCACCAGTGTTTTGGAACTTAGAAGTAATATGATATTTATAAGAACAGTCTAGGTACTGTATATTGGAAATGTAATAGGTTACAGATTATCCTGTTCAAAAGTAATAAGTAATGCAACTATTTAAGTCTTGTTTCCTATTGAATTACTGTTCTTTAATTCAACTGAAACATAAAAACATACATTGAACCCTGTGTGACATCCACGACAGAGGACAGTTATTACGTTTTCTTTCAAAACCATAATATTTGTAATAATGACTCAAAGTAGCTGTTTTTCACCATACACTGCAAAAATGCAAATCTTACTAAGTGTGTTTTTCTAATTTTTAGTCAAGATATATCATCACACTTAAAAAAAAGACATAATCACCTACAGAGTAACTTTTCAGTGAGATATAAGAACTTATTTTTAGACAATAGATCTTGAAAATCTTATTTCAAGAAATCTTACCAAGATCATTTTCACTTGTTCCACTGCTTAATTCAAGCAAAAAAAAAAAAAAAAAATCTTGAATTAACCCTTTCATGTGTAGTGGTCACTACAGTGTACATTTATTCTACAGCTGTTCTCTTGTATATTCATGGATTTTATTGTTTTAGTTCCATATCTGCCAACACAGTGTACAGTTATGCATCATCCCATACACTGACATTCATAGCATTACTGTAACTTTGCTGTTCTTGATAAACTTGATCCGCAGTAACATGTTTGAGTGTAAATCAATTCCTTGTTACTGTTATGAGACTGCAATTAACAGGTTTTTTTTTTAAACAAGTTTTTTTTTTTTTTTTTGCATATCATCTCCATAAAGTGAGTAATAACTAATATTAGAGTATGTTAAAATGTGACAAAACATCCGATTAGCAGCAATAAAAAAATGTATTTCATAGTTTTCACACAATATATCAGTAAATACATGTTTCTTTGCTTGAAAAATCAAACTCATGGTGTCCAGCTGAGTGGATATTTTTGCAATTCCATGAAAAATAGGATCACAAAAAAATTCAATCCCTGTGTTTTTTATTTATTTATTTATTTATTTTTCATGCCTGGAGGAATAAAAACACTCAGGAAAATAAAGCTTGATTAAGTTTCTCAAAATTCATGCATGAAAGGATTAAGCAAAAAAAAAAAAAAAAAAAAAAAAAAAAAATCTTGAATTAAGCAAAATAAATCTGCCAGTGGAACTAGTGAAAATTATCTTGGTAAGATTTCTTGAAATAAGATTTTCAAGATCTGTTGTCTAAAAATAAGTTCTTATATCTCACTGAAAAGTTACTCTTTAGGTGATTATGTCTTATTTTAAGTGTGATGAGATATTTTGACAAGAGATGAAAAAAATATACTTAGTACGATTTAGATTTTTGCAGTGTACATACAGTACTTTTAGACCACCTTTAACTGTGTTGTTTTTGCAGAGTTAGAATGAATACACATATTTATTTGTCATTCTCTTTTCTTCACATAAAACAAAAATATATATATGGGGAATATGTATATGTTTTACTGCTGTACATACTTTACATATATCAGATTAGATATTGATACACAGATGGAGAAATGTATATATGTGGTCATTAGAACTTTAATAAACCAACAAACCTAATGTTGGAATAGGACATTTGCACAATACTGTATAATACTATAACTACTACATGAACTTGCTGATTTTTTCATCATTTTGTTTTTCATTATTACTAAATACTAAACGGATATAGACCTAATGATCAAACTAATGATGTCCATCACATCCATTTGGGTTTTAGTTTTTATAAATCAAACATATTGTTTAGAGCTTAATAGATACAAAAGGTCGTTTTTGTTGACCTTTTTACTGTGGACAGTTTGCTGCTCCCACAAAATAATAGATGTTGAAAAAAAAAATCCAGAGTCATGTTTGGGATTAATAACAAAAAGCACCTCTGACTTTTATAATAATTCATGCATGAAAAGTTCTGCTGTAAAAATAATAAAGAGGTGATAGTTGACGGTCACACCTTTACTATTTGTGTACTGTATATAATAACAGTATGTAAAGTTATGTAATGAAGTGAATGGCTCTGGTAGTTTCACAGCGGTTATGTTCTATAAAACAAATAAACACAACTGCACCATGGGATGAAATGTTACAGGAATGTTCTAGAGCAGGGGTGTCAAACATGCAGCCTGGGGGCCAAATGTGGCCCGCCAAAGGTTCCAGTCCGGCCCGCAGGATGAATTTGTGAAATGCAAAAATTACACTTAAAATATTCACAAAAATTTTGGTTCAGCTTCCACATACAGACCAGAAAAAATATTAGCATAATAACCTATAAATACATACAACTCCAAATGTTTCTCTTTGTAATTGTAAATATTTTCATGTAATTTTCCTGTATTTACACTAAAACAAACTATCATTTCACAGAAAATGTAAATATCCCAGAAAAAATATGAAAAACCTGAAAAAAAAGTGTAATTTTACCAATATTCTGCCTGTTATTAAATGTTTAGTGTATTTGTAGATCCACTGTGATCTGTATGTTGTAATGAACATGACGTTAATGATAAACGGAGGCAGAATACGCTGGTCTACAATTTTTTAGAAATGATTTGCTTCGGAGATTAGATGTGCAAAATGTTACGTATTTTAATAAGATTAATTAGAAAATAAATGACAAAAGTGCCGGTTTGCTGATGTTTTCAAGGTATATGATTAAGTGTTATTACACATTTATATTGGTTTATGAACATTTATATAATAGTTTTATAAATCTTCCACTAAATAGAAGCTGTAAAGTGAATGTATTCTAATGTGCGGACAGTGTTTTGAAGTAGATCTTGTAGCTCTGAGACAAATATTCCTTTTGAGTCAAACCCATTCTCTCGTTAATTCTTGAATTTCACATTTTGACCCAAGGCTGTATCTTGGAAAGTTCAGCCAACCAGCATTTTTGACTTGATTTTTCTTTATCAGTGACTCTGTGGTAAAATTTCCTTACTTTTATTCTGGAAGCATTTTCCTTGTAGACCAGGGATAGTGTTAAAATTGCACTTATTTTTCTTAACAAATTTTAGGTCGTTCGTGTTATTCACATTGTTTTAAAGGACAGTTTGTAGACAGAAACATTTTCATCATGTAAGGACACTTTGGAGTTGACTTTATTTATACATAATTATGTTATTATTTTACTGGTTCGGCCCACTTCAGACCAAATTTGGCTGAATTTGGCCCCTGAACTAAAATGAGTTTGACACCCCTGTTCTAGAGAGAACATACCTACACTACCTCCTCCTCTGTTGTGTTAGTATGACTGACAGGTCTGTGACATGATGAGAGGGGTGTGTGTGTGTGTGTGTGTGTGTGTGTGTGTGTGTGTGTGTGTGTGTGTGTGTGTGTGTGTGTGTGTGTGCCTGTGGTGTGTTTTGCCCTGAGTTTTGTCTCTCAGACAGAATTGTATTACACTAATACTAGTACAATGAGAAGAGCAAAATGAAATGGACTGACTTCATTTTCATTTTTTTCTCAGATACACACTCACCGCCTAAAGATCCACATTCAGATAAAGGTTATTATCGTTAACGAAAACTAACAAAATGATGACAGCTAGAATTGTAAAAACATTTTCGTTAACTGAACCATAATTAAAAGAAAAAACAATATCTAACTGAAACTGTATTGTGTGTTTACAAAACTAACTAAAACGTATAAAAATTATGGATTAAATTCCCTTCGTTTTCATCTTTGTCAAAGTCGGATTGATATGAAATCAATTTATTTCCCTCAAGCAATTTTATCTGCTGGCACCGTATGATATTTAACAGTCCATCACTTCTCGTCACTTGTGGTTTACAGTCGTTTTCTCGTCCCCACTCTACCTGGAAACATGGAGACTAAAGTTGGGAGAAAGCAGCAGAGTCCTGTCTGGGATTTATATGAATTCAACAGCAAAGAAGATAAAAGATAATAAAAAACTAAAACTAAACTAAAACTAAGCATTTAGAAAATAACAAAAACTAATAAAAACTATCAAACCTGCCCTAAAAACTAACTAAAACTGACTGAATTAGAGAAAAAAAAAGTCAAAACTAAATAAAACTAAACTATAATGAACTAGAAGCACTCGGAGAGCGCAGACCTCCGCCAAGGCTGATCAGTGCACCCCCCCCCCCCCCCCCCCCCCCGTGCCCCCCCCCCCCCCCCCCGATCACCACCAAAATTTAATCATTTCTTCCTTATCCCATTTCCAACAAACCCTGAAAATTTCATCCAAATCTGTCCATAACTTTTTGAGTTATGTTGCACACTAACGGACAGACAAACAAACAAACAAACAACCCTGGCAAAAACATAACCTCCTTGGCGGAGGTAAAAATCCAAAACTATTTGTACCTTGATTCAGAAACATCCTGACCACAGCAAAACCAAAGGAAAATGGGGGCTTCTATGAAACTGGTCCCTAAAAACTGGACATGGGGGCTGAAAATTCAAACCAAAAGTAGACTAATGTACGTTTGGAAGCATTTTGGGCCTATTTTAAAAATAAAAATTGAGATAAAAGAGAAACTATTTTTCAGATTAAAGACATATTTGTATTTTTTATTTTATTTTTTTATACAAAAATCTGCATGTAACACAGTAAAAAGGACATGAAAATTACTACTACTACCACTACTATTTTTTTTAATAGCTTTTTGTTCTCTCACAGGTACATTTTGGGAATCAAACTAATTATGCAAGGCAGAGTGTTTCACAAAAATAACCGCTGTTGCAAAATCACACGATTTATTTGTGTTTGAATGGGCAGGTGTCGCATGTAATGCAAGTGGACACGATGGGTTAAACATAAAACCTGTTACACGTGAATGTCTGGATTAGAAAAACCACAAGGATCTTCAAATTTAACACAGTGTCTTTATTTATAGTGGTATGTAAGATCATTTTACACAATGTTTTCCAGATCAAATGCACTGACTCTTTTAGGTAGCTTGTATTGTCCCAATTTTGGTCCTATTTTGGCCCCAATATTTTATTAAAAATTCATTAATTTTGGGATGGCTCAGAGCTAGAGTATGATTTTTTTTTTTTGCATTTATCTGAGGTCATCTTCAGGTACATCCTGGGGGGAAATATGTCTAATTTTTCTTTTATTATTGGGTCTAAAAAGCTGGTAAAGTGCCAGGTACCAAAATGAACCCAGTTTCATAGAAGCACCAAAATAGAAAATCCACTCAGCTGACAGGTCTATGCACATAAATAGACCATGACACACTGACAGAGGGTCAGAAGTGACTATTATTGTATGAGTCTATGTATTGTTCTTAACAGAAATTGTTACATATTCTTGCATTTAATGAATTTTATTAATCAACTCAAAACAAAACTAACTTTCTTTTCCTGACAGGTTCCATTTGTCTTCAGCTCCAGGTCTTGTAATCGTACAGGAAACTCCAGCTAGAATCACTTCTGCTACATCCTGTACCTGTGCACATGCACTGAGGTCATGTGTCGGCATGTGCAGGTACACTACAGTGACACCTGATCCACTTCTGTGTCTGAATTATACATAGTGATTCCATCAGCTGGTTCATTGGCCACTGGGGCACTGAGTGCAGGGTCAGAGCGTCGGCCTGCGGTGACACCGAGGCCCACATCACACAACAAAGTAGGTGCATTGACCTCCAGGTCAGCTGTAAGCAGAGATTTAGAGTTAATCGCCCCAATTCGATGCAATAATGCAGAGGTTTCCAACCTTTTTTTGGCTCATGACCCCATTTTAACATCACAAATTTCTGGCGACCCCAGACATTCAAAATGGAGAATGTTTTTGCTAAAGATTTATTTGTTTGTGATCATGTAATAGTTTGCTATACTATGTTGCAAATAAATGTGAATTTTAGATGACATTTAGTCTATATAATGTACATTATTATGGACGAAGGCAGAAAAGCCAGGTGTAGACTACTGCATAAAGTGAGAATTTGATTTTCCTTGGTCAGGATATGTACAGTCAGTCCAGCTTGGATTTACAAGGCTGACAATTAATACTGAACAAACAAGAACTCAAACTATGAATTATGAAAGAGCTGCAGCATCTGAAACTGACCACAAAGAACATTTGAAAGATAAACAGAACCACAGTGCTTCAGTTTCAGCTTCAGTTTGTCATGTCTTTTATGGATTGGGATTGTCTCTCTCAACTCATCATATATTTTTCATTAGTAATTTTTTTTTTTTTTATCAATTACTAGAAATTTCAGGTGACCTCATCTGAATTCCAGGCGACCCCAAGGTCAAAAACACTGCAAACGAAATATCTGTATCATATTATATGTGATATGTGGAGGAAACTTTCTCTTGTCTGTTGAAAAATATCCTCTTTACATAATTTATAGTATCATTACATAATTTATAAAGTGACAATCATTTTTGCATTTTTAATCAGATGGATTGCCACTCGGTGCGTGTGCCCCACGGTAAACGGCTCCCAGTAAACACCAGAAAACAGACGTGTCTTTCTAAAAGTAGCTGAGCAGACTGTATGTACGCCAGGCATTGATGTTCAGCACTGTCACGCTGCCTGGGTGGATGTTTGCATTGTTACGGCTCGGCTCAGCGGCACGGCGGTAACACAATACACACAGGAGCTGATAATAGCCAATCATGATCTAGAATGTGAAGGACACAAAAGCTGTCGCACACAACTGGTCCCTGTAGGTGCAGAACGTGAGCGAGAGCACGGAGCTGCTGAGTGAGAGTCTTATAGGACGAGTGGATCCACCGGGGACCATAAACACACACTGATGGTACATAGTTATATAGACATTCACACTGCACGTCACTGTCCTTAAATAGAGAACCTCATGTTTTTAACGCCACAATAACCATCCATGAACTTTTTACAAGGGCCTGTGCATATACGTAGACGTTTTTTAGTTTCTTTTGAGCACTTAAGTGTAAATGAGCAAAATGTTTTCTATTATTGTGTGCTGCTACAGATCATTTTACACACTGATGGATATTTCACCATCAATGTACACCACTACCACTAAGAAAAATAAATAAATAAAAATAAAAAGTTAAAAAAAAAAAAAAAAAGTACACCACTACCACTAAAAAAAAATACATAAATAAAAATAAAAAGTTACAAAAAAAAAAGTACACCACTACCACTAAAAAAATAAATAAATAAAAATAAAAAGTTAAAAAAAAAAAAAGTACACCACTACCACTAAAAAAAAATAAATAAATAAAAATAAAAAGTTTAAAAAAAAAAGTACACCACTACCACTAAAAAAATAAACAAATAAAAAAAAGTTAAAAAAAAAAAAAAAAAAAAAGTACACCAGTACCACTAGAATACATAAATAAATAAATAAAGTTAAAAAAAATAATAATGTACACCACTACCACAAAAAAATAAAATAAAAAGTAAAAAAAAAAAAAAAGTACACCACTACCACTAAAATAAATAAATAAATAAAAATAAAAAGTTAAAAAAAAAAAAAGTACACCACTACCACTAAAAAAATAAACAAATAAAAAAAGTTAAAAAAAAAAAAAAAAAAAGTACACCAGTACCACTAGAATACATAAATAAATAAATAAAGTTAAAAAAAATAATAATGTACACCACTACCACAAAAAAATAAAATAATATTTAAAAAAAAAAAAAAAAGTACACCACTACCACTAAAATAAATAAATAAATAAAAATAAAAAGTTAAAAAAAAAAGTACACCACTACCACTAAAAAAATAAACAAATAAAAAAAAGTTTAAAAAAAAAAAAAGTACACCAGTACCACTAGAATACATAAATAAATAAATAAAGTTAAAAAAAAAAATAATGTACACCACTACCACAAAAAAATAAAATAATATTAAAAAAAAAAAAAAAGTACACCACTACCACTAAAATAAATAAATAAATAAAAATAAAAAGTTAAAAAAAAAGTACACCACTACCACTAAAAAAATAAATAAATAAAAAAAAAAAGTAAAAAAAAAAAAAAAAGTACACCACTACCACTAAAAAAAAAAAAAAAAAAAAAAAAAAGTAAAAAAAAAAAAAGTACACCACTACCACTAAAAAAAATAAACAAGTAAAAAAAAGTAAAAAAAAAAAAAAGTACACCAGTACCACTAGAATAAATAAATAAATAAATAAATAAATAAAGTTAAAAAAAAAATAATAATGTACACCACTACCACAAAAAAATAAAATAAAAAGTAAAAAAAAAAAAAAAGTACACCACTACCACTAAAATAAATAAATAAATAAATAAATAAAAAAGTTAAAAAAAAAAAAAGTACACCAGTGCCACAAAAAATAAAAAAAGTAAAAAAAAATAAACAAAACAAAAAAAAAGTACACCACTACCACAAAAAAACAAATAAATAAAAATAGAAAGTTAAAAAAATTTATACCACTACCACAAAAAAATAAATAAAAATAAAAAGTAAAAAAAAGTACACCACTACTACAAAAAATAAAAATAAAAAGTAAAAAAAAAAAAAGTACACCACTACCACAAAAAAAATAAAATAGAAATAAAAAGTTAAAAAAATTTATACCACTAACACAAAAAAAATAAATAAAAATAAAAGTTAAAAAAAAAAAAGTACACCACTACAACAAAAAAAAAAAATAAATAAAAAGGAAAAAAAAAAAAAAAAGTACACCACTACCACAAAAAAAAAAACCAAATAAATAAAAATTAAAAAAAAAAAAAAAAAATGTCTACCACTAACTGGATTATGTAATGTGTTCTTGCTGCTCAGAATATACCAATATATATAATTTATATAATTACCAATATACTACAGTCATGGAAAAAATTATCAGACCACCAAAAGTCATCAGATGCATCATCTTATCAGGTAACTTCAGACTGATGCTGCTATAAAGGGATATTACACAAAGTTGTTCATTCACACTAAGCCTTGACAGAGACATGAAAAAAACAAAAAACAAAAAAAACAATTCAAGACAAGTTAAAGGATGAAATCCAGCTCACAGGATAAAATCTTACCATTTTATGTTTCTGAAAACCAATGGATCTGCTACTTTTTATCACCTTTCATCACAATACAAAAGGACATGGAGTGGAGCGGATGGAAAAAAAATTATTACACCATCACAAGTCATCAAAAACAATAGTTATGCAATCAAATTCTAACTCCTGTGAGTATCACGTGACTAAAACACAGAAAAGAAAACATCTAATGCCTAAAAGCACTGTTTTTGTCAGTACAATGCCATAGATATAGATGTAAGAACTGAAGTGATTTTGGTTATTATCAAGAAAACCATGGAAAACGTTTAGATATCAGCTCTGAAATGAAACTCTTATGAACTATTTTGTTGTTATCTTTATATTTGTCCAAACGAATGTACCTTTAGTTGTACCAGGTGTTAAAATGAATAAGAAATTGAAGAAAAAAAGGAGTGGTCTAATAATTTTTTCCTGTATGTCTTCATTCATGTATTTATCTTGTATTTCTCTTTTCTCTTCTCTTTCTCTTTTCCTTACAGTCCATAAACAGGCTGTGTAATTAAAGCTCATTCGTATGCTGCTGTTTGTGGGTTTGAGGACATTAAACTCTATCCTCCATCTAGTTCTCTGTCCATCTGGGTCACATCTCAGTTGGCCGTATCGGGAACAGACTAAAATCAAGGCTGCAGCTACTATGGAAACAGCTTTATCCCCTGATTTTATCCCCTGCTGTCACAAATGTGCATCAAACTGTTTCCATTACAGAATCAGCTGAGTTAGTGTATGTTTCCCCCAGTGTCAGTTCAGGCATATTGGATACGTACCACGTCTGGACGCTGAAAATAATTTTACAACATCAATAAAACCATCTACATTTCCTGAGATTAAAAAAAAAATCATTATTACTTTTTCATTCCTATAGACCATTATGACTGTTTGCAAATTTGATCATACCCAAATTTCTATCTGTTTTATGTGCAATTATATCAAATTAAGAATCTCCACTTAATTTAACATCTACTTGAAAGCAAAAACACTAGTGCTGTCAAACGGTTAAAATTTATAATCAGATTAATCACAGGGTTGTGGATTAATTTTGATTAATCACGATTAAATATAATTGATTTTTAATCTGCATTAATTGCAAACAGACTCAGGACAGAAAGGGAATATATATGCACTTAACATGTTTGTCGCAAGCTGAGCGACGCATTAGCCAAGTGGCTAGCAGAATCCCTGACTACATAATTCATGTTAATGTGGTATTTTAAGATGGAAGTACTTCGGTGAAAAGAAAACTCCTTCCTACAGAGTGTGGATAATACTTTATGTTGGTCGACTGTTCCATCTTAGGGTTTTTTTTAACTCAGATTCCCCATTCAGAGGGTCAGTGTGCTGTTTAGTGTCCTCCATCTTTATGGGCTGGTTCTGCTGCCTGTCACTACTGGATCAACTGTCCATTTGTTCATGTGTGACGCTAACTCTACTTGGACAAACAACCTGAAATGCATTTAATCAGATTAATCATGATGATGGATTAATTTGTGTTAATGCGTTAATTTTGACAGCCCTAAAAAACACAAATATTAATTAATTTTAATATACTTGTACATGAAATTCAGGTGTTAAGGGATTAACCCTATAACGCCAAATGTATCATATTTGACACATGACTTTTGAAGCCCTCTACATGATCAGTGTCATATATTTTTTTCTTGAAAAACCTAATGTGCACAATTAATACATTCAATACACAGATAATCCACCAGGGGGGAGGAATGTGTTCACCAGAGGCCTTTCCGGTGACACTACAAGACTGTCATTAATGAGGAAGGAGGAAGAACTTTGCCAGTTTTGAAAAAGGAATTACCAATTTGTTAGACATGTTTGTGTTATATTATGTTTAAATTTGGTCAAAAATAATAGTATTTGAGCATTGAGACCCGATGTATCAAATATGATACAATATTGAAACTCATACATGGAAATTGTTATTTGAAAAACATTTTTTTTGGTTGTTCAGAAGGACCAATAAAGGCTCCAGTTTCAAAGAACTGGAATTTTCTGTCAGTGATTTAATGGTTCAGGCTTTACAGGTTAAATATAAGGTTTGTGCATCACTCAGGTGTATTCATTCCCAAACTGCATACAAAAGTGTATACGTGAACTGGTCTTACAAAAAAGAACTTCAAGCCCTGAATGACAAAGTGTAAAGTCGATGCGAGTCGACCATGTTGCCCGTGAACTTTTGGTTACCCTCCTGAGTGGTTTCCTAGGAGCTGGATCGGCTCAATCCCACTACCTCTGTGCAAACTAATTGGGTCAGTGCATCCAGGCAGCACATCAGCCACGATGTTTTCCACCTGCTAACACCTCACCTGCCTCAGGTACATTCACCTGCCTCTGACAGTTCTCTGGGGGCTTCGAGAAGAGCATGTACTTACAGAGAATACAACAACACAGCTGTATATACTGGATGTATAAATGAAACATCTGGTCCAGGTGAGGATTTGGATAAAGCACAAAATAGAATCATATGAATTTGGAGTCAATGAATGTAAAAAAGTTTGAGTGGAAGAACTGCTCTATTATCCATGTAACATTTTAACCAATGGCATAATTTAATCAATACAAAATGTGACATGTAACATATACTGTCCTGTACCAACAGTGATCTTACTGTGGCTCTAGGTTTCTAACATGTCATTAGCCTCATAGCATAACTGTCTAAATCATACATAAATGGACAAAAGTATTGGGACATGTTGAAATCAGGTGTTTCTTTTTTAACAGGGGTCTGGGATACAAAACAATAATAATTACCCCCACCAGAGTGTGAATGTGAGAGTGAATAAATAATGGATCAATAATGTAAAGTGCTTTGGGTGCCTTGAAAAGCGCTACAGACATGTAATCCATTATTATTATTATTATTGTTATTATTATTATTATTATTATTATTATTATTGTTGTTGTTGTTGTTGTTGTTGCTATTATTATTATTATTATTATTATTATTATTATTATTATTATTATTATTATTATTATTATTATTATTATTGTTGTTGTTGTTGTTGTTGCTATTATTATTATTATTATTATTATTATTATTATTATTATTATTATTATTATTATTATTATTATTATTATTGTTGTTGTTGCTATTATTATTATTATTATTATTATTATTATTATTGTTGTTGTTGTTGTTGTTGTTATTAAATGTCATTATATAGTTTTATTTTGGGATAAATATTGATGTTTATATCTCAAATTAACATGAACAGGACATCTTACAGCTGTAGCCATGATGTGTCCCAATATTTTTGTCGATATACTTTATAAATATCAATATTTCCTTAAAGTTTAATGGGAGATATGAAAAAAGTAGATGGTAGAAAATTATTTAGTCAGAGCATGAAAAATATTTTATAAATAAATTAGAAATAGGCTAACAATTGTACAAACTGTTTGGGTAATTACATAGTGGAACCCTTCAATTTTATTTATTTACTTTTTGGTGGCGTCTTATCCCTCTGTTATATGTCTCAGTGTTTATCTTACTTTTTGTATGTTTGAAAGATTGAATATGAATAAAAATCCATTGATCCAAAAAAAGAAATAGGCTACCAATATGGAATACCTAAAGTACACAAAGTATATGTTGAATATATAGAAGTATGTGAGGTTTCATTAAACGTTTGTGCATGTATCTACACATGTTTTCACTGCCTTACTTCAGTTTGTACGTTGGTATGTTGGAATCCAAGCAGGTAAAAGTGTTTGTTCTGTATCAGGTGAAGCAGCCCAGCAGTGTCCTGATGCGTCCCCCCATCAGCACACAGCTTCAGTATCACTGTCATAACAACCCCGGGTCAGCGTTGAGCACCGTGTGCCTGAGCCGCTGTAACTCGACCTCCACTATTGAGTTACACGGGCTTTCCACGGGACACAGCGGTACTGATGCTACGGTGACAACTCAGCTGATGATACTCCAGTAGAGACGGCATTTTAAAGACAAAACACACTCAGTTCTACATCTGTCTTACCTTCACAAAGAGTTCAATGTCAGGGTCTCTGTCCTGGCTGTTAGTCGACATGATGCCTGCTCCTGTCTGTCACCTCTAGGTCTTTTCTTTAAACTCACAGCCTTTTGCTTCTACATCCTCCAGAAAACAGAAGAGGGAAAAGTCAAACAACCTCTATCTGTGTGTGTGTGTGTGTGTGTGTGTGTGTGTGTCTAGGAAGCCTATGGGAGCTTCCTCCTCAAGCTCAGGATGTCCACCACCCTCGGAGGTGATCAAAAACGGTCTTCTCCCTGTTTTTTTTGGGTCGTGCAGATGAGGCTGAGAGTCAGTCCAGGTGACAGGTACAAGCCTGAGCTCTGATTTAGCCACAGATGGGGAGCAGAGCTGGTGCTCACTGACACTCAGGCAGTGGAAAACAGGTGTCAGTCTATAGCAGGGGGTGGAGCCCTAGCCCTCTACACCCCCATCACACACCACCTCCTCCCTCACCCCTCGCCTGTCTTCTAAACCGCTGTTGTTCCAACGTACATATCCCCACTTAGAATTGATTCCCCTGGCCTCAGGAGCATAATTTTCACTTTTTATGTCATATTTATGACTTTTTAATCTCATAATTTCTACATTTTATCACATAATTATGACTTTTTATCTCATAATTTCTACTTTTTTATTTCATTTCGACTTTTTATGGCATAATTTAGACTTTTCATTTCAGAATTGTGACTTTTTATCTCATAATTTTGACTATTCATCTCATACTTTCCACTTTTTATCTCAAAATTTCTACTTTTCATCTCATAATAATGACTTTTTAGCCCATAATTTTGACTTTTCATCACATAATTGTGACTTTTTATCTCATAATTTTGACTATTCATCTCATACTTTCCACTTTTTATCTCAAAATTTCTACTTTTCATCTCATAATAATGACTTTTTAGCCCATAATTTTGACTTTTCATCACATAATTGTGACTTTTTATCTCATAATTTTGACTATTCATCTCATACTTTCCACTTTTTATCTCATCTTGACTTTTTATCTCATAGTTTTGACTATTCATCTCATACTTTCCATGTATTATCTCATAATTTCTACCTTTATCTCATAATTATGACTTTTTCATCTCATAATTATGACTTTTTATCTCATAATTTTGACTTTATCTCATAATTTTGATTTTTCATCTGATAATTATGACTTTTTATCTCATAATTTCAATTTTTCATCCCATAATTATGACTTTTTATCTCATAATTTCGACTTCTTATTTCATAATTAGGACTTTTTATCTCAGAAATTGTCTTTTTATCTCATAATTATGACTTTTTAAATGTCATAATTATGACTTTTTAACTCCTAGTTTTGACTTTTTTTTTTATCTCATAATTATGACTTTTTGTCTCTTAATTTTGACTTAGCTCATAATTATGACTTTTTTATCTCATAATTCTATCTTTTTATCTCATAATTGTGACTTTTTATCTCATAATTATGACTTTTTATCTCATAATTATGTCTTTTTTTTATCTCATAATTATGACTTTTTATCTCATAATTATAAATTACCATGGGGATAAAAAGTCTAAATCATGATCCCGCGGCCATTGGAACTAATTCTGAGTGAGGATACGTACCTTGGCACAACACTTGTCACGTCACACTCTTACTTTCCAGTACTTGTTCTTCATGTCACTTCAGTTCTAAGAAACTCTCGCATCCCAAACTGTCATGTAATCACTCTCTACTAATCCCATAATGATCCCAAAAGTGGGTTATTTGTGTGTCTTCCAGTCTCTTCAACTTTCACTATCTGACAGCGTGAACAGCAGAAACATTTATATTTAATGCACATTTGCACATGTTTGATTGTGCCAGGATAAGGTAGGTTATATTTGATCAGCAGCAGCAAGATTCCTCTGTGAATTATTGATGCAGGCATTGGCGTACATGTATGGAAACAGACTATGTAGGGCATCAAAAATAAAAAGATTCTGAAAATCATTCAAGATGTTGACTGGCACGGTGACGGAACGGAGAGGCATATCCAGGAAAAGAAACAAATACTCAAGTGAGAATGTGAAAGTTACATGAAAGCAGAGAGATGGGGCAGCCAGAGCTTTTTTTTTTTTTTTTTTTTTTTTTTTTTAAGATGTTTCTATTTTTAAGTCAGCCCCCTCTTCTGGTAGACTGTGTTAACATGCAACACAAACCAATTACTGGGCCGTGGTGGGAGAAGGAGTTCATTATCACTGTTAATAATGGAAAAGGGTGAGTTTCAAGGCTTTACTGGGTGTATTTGTGAAGCTCTGAATCAAAGTTAAAAAACTCAAAAGGCTTCAGAACACGCTGATGAAAACAATGTACGCTAACGAACTGTGTATTCCATGGTTATTATTGTTATAGAAAAAGTATACCATGAGCTGAAATTTATAAGATGAGGCTTAAACAATTCCAATTAAGGAATGTGTCTGTATAATAATATTGAACAGATTTTAAAGATGAAGGATCTAATTTTAATCATTTTTAACCAGATTTTGTTTCCTTTTTATACAAGCAGAATTTTGAAGAAGTTACCGCATATGAATTTATTTTGAGTAGTTCATACTATTTCTTGAGGAAGTGGAAATAAATAAATTGTGGCATCAACATGACATGTAATGTTACTGAACAGTTTATATATCTTGAAAAAAATATCGAATTTACCAAGATTTATTAAGAGATTCAGTAGATCTAAAAGCTATTTAGTCTACATCTGGTTTCCATATTTTTTTCCATATTATTTTCCGTCCATTTCTTTTAGGTGTTATTCTTTAAAGTGTATTTGTGAAGCTATGAATCAAAGTAAAAAAAAAAAAACAAAAAAAAACAGAAGGTTGAAGAAGTTTCTGCATGTGGATTTATTATGAGGAATAAATACTATTTCTTGAGGAAGTGGAAATAAATAAATTGTGGCATCAATGTGACATACACATCTGTCAATAGATTTATATATCTTGAAAAAAAATATTGAAATTTACCAAGTATCAAGTAGATGTTATTAAATTTTATGAAGAAATCCAGTTGATCTAATAGCTATTTAGTCTAAATCTAGTTTCCATATTTTTTAAAGTAACCAATGGCTCTGTTATATATTATTTTTTAGTTATTTTCTGTTTATTTCTTTTAGGTGTTATTCTTTATAGTGTATTGTGTATTTGTGTAGCTATGAATCAAAGTTAAAAAAAAACTCAAAAGACTTCAGAATAAACTCATGAAAACAATGTACACTAATGAACTGTGTATTCTATGGTTATTATTGTTATAGAAAAAATATACCATGAGCTGAAATTTATAAGATGAGGCTTAAACAATTCCAATTAAGGGATGTGTCTGTATAATAATATTGAACAGATTTTAAAGATGAAGGATCTAATTTTAATCATTTTTAACCAGATTTTGTTTCCTTTTTATACAAGCAGAATTTTGAAGAAGTTACCGCATATGAATTTATTTTGAGTAGTTCATACTATTTCTTGAGGAAGTGGAAATAAATAAATTGTGGCATCAACATGACATGTAATGTTACTGAACAGTTTATATATCTTGAAAAAAATATCGAATTTACCAAGATTTATTAAGAGATTCAGTAGATCTAAAAGCTATTTAGTCTACATCTGGTTTCCATATTTTTTTCCATATTATTTTCCGTCCATTTCTTTTAGGTGTTATTCTTTAAAGTGTATTTGTGAAGCTATGAATCAAAGTAAAAAAAAAACAAAAAAACAACAACAAAAAAAAAAAAAAATAAGGTTGAAGAAGTTTCTGCATGTGGATTTATTATGAGGAATAAATACTATTTCTTGAGGAAGTGGAAATAAATAAATTGTGGCATCAATGTGACATACACATCTGTCAATAGATTTATATATCTTGAAAAAAAATATTGAAATTTACCAAGTATCAAGTAGATGTTATTAAATTTTATGAAGAAATCCAGTTGATCTAATAGCTATTTAGTCTAAATCTAGTTTCCATATTTTTTAAAGTAACCAATGGCTCTGTTATATATTATTTTTTAGTTATTTTCTGTTTATTTCTTTTAGGTGTTATTCTTTATAGTGTATTGTGTATTTGTGTAGCTATGAATCAAAGTTAAAAAAAAACTCAAAAGACTTCAGAATAAACTCATGAAAACAATGTACACTAATGAACTGTGTATTCTATGGTTATTATTGTTATAGAAAAAATATACCATGAGCTGAAATTTATAAGATGAGGCTTAAACAATTCCAATTAAGGGATGTGTCTGTATAATAATATTGAACAGATTTTAAAGATGAAGGATCTAATTTTAATCATTTTTAACCAGATTTTGTTTCCTTTTTATACAAGCAGAATTTTGAAGAAGTTACCGCATATGAATTTATTTTGAGTAGTTCATACTATTTCTTGAGGAAGTGGAAATAAATAAATTGTGGCATCAACATGACATGTAATGTTACTGAACAGTTTATATATCTTGAAAAAAATATCGAATTTACCAAGATTTATTAAGAGATTCAGTAGATCTAAAAGCTATTTAGTCTACATCTGGTTTCCATATTTTTTTCCATATTATTTTCCGTCCATTTCTTTTAGGTGTTATTCTTTAAAGTGTATTTGTGAAGCTATGAATCAAAGTAAAAAAAAAACAAAAAAACAACAACAAAAAAAAAAAAAACATAAGGTTGAAGAAGTTTCTGCATGTGGATTTATTATGAGGAATAAATACTATTTCTTGAGGAAGTGGAAATAAATAAATTGTGGCATCAATGTGACATACACATCTGTCAATAGATTTATATATCTTGAAAAAAAATATTGAAATTTACCAAGTATCAAGTAGATGTTACTAAATTTTATGAAGAAATCCAGTTGATCTAATAGGTATTTAGTCTAAATCTAGTTTCCATATTTTTTTTAAAGTAACCAATGGCTCTGTTATATATTATTTTTAGTTATTTTCTGTTTATTTCTTTTAGGTGTTATTCTTTATAGTGTATAGTGTATTTGTGTAGCTATGAATCAAAGTAAAAAAAACTTAAAAGACTTCAGAATAAGCTCATGAAAACAATGTACACTAATGAACTGTGTATTCTATGGTTATTATTGTTATAGAAAAAATATACCATGAAGTGAAATTTATAAGATGAGGCTTTGCCAAAAATGCAAACACTGTGAAACTATGAAAAGTAAATAATATTGCAGAGAAAATGTCTTCAGCCAAATGTATCAAACCAGTGTTTTTCAACTTTGGGGTTGCACCCCCATGTGGAGTCGCCTGGAATTAAAATGGGGTCACCTGAAATTCATTCATTCATTAATATAAATAAAAAAAATTGCTAAGAATTTTTTTTTTTAATGATTTGATATATATTTCATTATAATTAAAACACACACTTTTCCAAGTAAAAATCAAGCTCAAATAAAATGCAGGATGTAATATCTGAGAGGGCAAATCTTGATTGACCTGACCATGTGACCATGGAGTTACTACGCTCCAGCCTGCCTGGGCACAGTCGCAGTCAGAAAACCGGACCAAACAGAGAACAGAAAGATTTCTTTGCCCGCTTGACCCCACTAAGACAAGAGAAACTGAGAAGCAGACACCAAAAAGGTGCATTATGTGCATTATATAGCCTAAATGTCATCGAAAATTAATGTTTATTTGTAACAAAATATAGCAAACTTAGACTTAGACGAACTTTATTGTCATTCGGGTATGCACAAAGTGTATACAGAACAAAATTTTGCTGCATTTGGCGCAGACAAGAATCTAAAATAAAGTGCTAAGTTGTTTAACCCTTTCATGCATGAATTATAAGAGCCTCAAGATTTTTATTCGTGGGTGTTTTTATTCCTCGAGGCATTAAAAAAAACAATGCGATTTAAATAGTTTTTATGAACCCATTTCTCATGGAGTTGCAAAAATGTTCACTCAGCTGGACACCATACATTAAATTTTTGAAGCAAAGAAACATATTTACTGATAAACTGTGTGAAAACTATGAAATGAAAACATTTTTATTGCAGCTAATCTGATGTTTTCTCACATTTTAACATACATTAATACCAGTCATTGCTCACTTCATGGAGATAATATGCAAAAAAAAACAACAACACAAAAACCTGTTAATCACAGTTTAATAACAATAACAACTGTTTACATGGGCATCTGAAATAGGATCTAATGTTTATTCAGATTAAACCAGGAATAAAAGTTGTCATGGAAACACATGGACTGACAAATGTCTTCCATGGATGAATACACTTACATTCAATGTTATTTTTTGTGGAATTTTTATCTACAGTATGTTTTTGGTATCTCACACCTGAAAAGTAACTCAGCATTACAAAAAACACTAATCAGTGAAACTAATTTAAAAAAGGAACTAAAATCAAGCATTTAAAAGAAAAATAAGCAAAATAGCAAACTTCCTCTAGAAACAAATAAAAACTAAGCTGAATTTGATATCCAGAAGCTGTTATAACCTTGGCCAATTATTGATTTCATTGTAAAGAAGCCATATTCATATTTTACATAACTTTTCCTCATTGCATCTTAGAAAAGACAATCATTAAACAGCCTTGGATTTCCTTTGTGAGGTGCTGAAATCACTCACCTATTGAGCTAATCATTCACCGGGACATCAAACAGTGACAGACGTTTGTATTTTTTATCTCACCTGAGCTGAGCTGGTGTTGGGTGTGTTTGAATGAATCCTCTGGTAAGAACATACAAACCTGCAAACCTGTGACATTCTGATTACACATCCATTTTTATCTGCTTTCGTGTACATGTACAGGTGTGTTATCGAAACCAGGGCTTATCATACCATCATACGGTATTAGATTAAAACTATTTCAATGACTTTTCACTGCAGTTGAAGCCTATTTTGTCCTCTGCTTTATCACAGGAGAAGAGGGAGGAGCCACGTACGATGAGCGGCTGATCTCCTCCCTACTTTTATAGCAGCTCGGTTTATGGACGGTGAGTGTTGAAGATTAAACTGTTGGGAAATCCACCCACATGCCGGTGGATCCACTCAGATAGGCAGGGCGTGAGGAGTGTGGGGGCCGAGTATGTTGTCCCCTCCGCGGTGGAACTGTGGTGGGTGTTTATCTTAAATGTGATATAATAACATCCAGATAGGATATCACTAAGTGTCAAATACGTGCAACTGTCCTTTTGAACTCTAAATGCGTTCACATGTCGGAGTGTGAAGTGTTTTAGCATCGACTATGATGATCTACAGATTTCACTTGATCGTATTAACCCAAAAAGACCCCGTTTTACTTTTGTGTCAGCTCCCAAATAAATTTTTTTCTCTATTTAATCTTTCTTAAATGATTTATCACCATTTATTATAATATTATCCTCTGTATTTTGCAATTTTTTCTGTAAAAGTCATGCATTTACCTATATTTAATTCATTGATCATGTAGATCAGGGGTGTCAAATTCATTTTAGTTCAGGGGCCACATTCAGACTAATATGATCTAAAGTGGGCCAATCTGTGTATCATTCGTTTTTCAATTTAAAATCAAAAATCTAAAACCAAAAAAAAGACTTGTTTTTTTTAGTTTTCATTTTCAAAACCAGAATGAAAAACTGATAATGGTTTGTTTTTCCATTTCCCAATTTTGTGCTCAAATGAAAATGATAAAAACGGATAACGACCGTTTCATCCGATTTAGTTATTTTCAGTATAGTTAAGTTGTCCGACCTGGAAGTAGTCATTACTAGGGAAAAAATAGGGAATCATGGCCGGACTGGAGGAATATTTTGCTACAATTAAGCAGCTGTTTGGTATGTACGGATGCGTATTGCTTTCACAGAAAAAAATTAATTCGGCTCTGTTTTTCTGAATTAATTAATTCAGAAAAACAGAGCCGAATTTAATTTTTTTCAGAAAACATTATCTCGTTAATTCGGAAAATTCTGTTTGTTTATTTTTTCCCTAGTAATGACTACTTCCGGGTCAGACAACTTAACTACGTTGAAAATAGCAAAATCGGATGAAACGGTCATTTTCTGTTATTTCCATTTTTCATTTGAGCACAAAATTGGGAAATGGAAAAACGAACCGTTATCCGTTTTTCATTGTGGTTTTGAAAATGAAAAACAAAAAAATTAGTGGTCTTTTTGGTTTTATGATTTTTGGTTTTAAATTGAAGAACGAATGAATGAATGATACACGGATTTGGGCCGAACC
The DNA here is from genome assembly GCF_902148855.1 of Sphaeramia orbicularis. NCBI lineage: Eukaryota > Metazoa > Chordata > Actinopteri > Kurtiformes > Apogonidae > Sphaeramia > Sphaeramia orbicularis. The sequence continues at coordinate 16,536,270 of NC_043979.1, read as the reverse complement.
AGTAAAATAATATAAGTAATAGGATAAGAACTTTTGAGTGTAAAAAGTAAATTCTGTAATGAAAATGTTTATATCCACAAATTGTACTTGAACATAACATGAACAAATATGAACAAGCTGAAAATTCTTTAGTAAAAAAAAAATACAATGTTAACAATATTACACCTTAGTTTATCATTTATACATGTGAATCACAACTTACAGATCACAGTGGATCTACAAATACTCAAAACATCAAATAACAGGGAGAATATTGTTAAAATTCCACATACCTCTCTAAAGAGATTTCAGGTTATTCACTCTTTTACACACACACACACACACACACACACACACACACACACATATATACATATATATATATATAAGGTTAGTCTGTAGATGTCAACATTTTGTGCAATTTTACTTATTTTATTTTATTTTTTATTTTTTTACACTAAAACAATGTGAAAAATTTACAGTTTTCATTATATACAGATTATTATGATAGTATTTTACTGGTCTGAAAAATCTTGAATTAAGCAAAAAAAACTTGAAATAAGCAAAAAAAAATGTTGAATTAAGCAAAAAAAAAAAAATCTTGAATCAAACAAGAAAAAAAAATCTTGAATAAAGCAAAAAAACATCTTGAATTAAGCAAAACAACTCCTGAATTAAGCAAAAAAAAAAAAAAAAAATCTTGAATTAAGCAAAAAAAAAAATAAAAATCTTGAATTAAGCAAAAAAAAAAATCCTTTAATCAAGCAACAAAAAAATCTTGAATTAAGCAAAAAAAAAAAAAATATTGAATTGAGCAAAAAAATGTTGAATTAAGCAAAAAAAAAATCTTGAATGAAGAATTAAGACATTTCAGATATTCATATTTTTGTAAAAGACTAGTCTGTAAATGTAAACATTTTTGTGTAATTTTACTTTTTTTACACTAAAACAAAGAGACAAATTTACAGTTTTCATTATTTATAGGTTATTATGATAGTATTTTACTTGTCTTATCCACTTAAAACTGAAATAACCTAAAATGATTTTAACATCCTAGATTATTAATATCTTCAGTAATTTTTGCATTTCACAAATTCATCCCAGGGGCCAGATTGAACCCTTTGGTGGGCCGGATTTGGCCGCATGTTTGACACCTGTGATGTAGATGTTGATAAAAGTTCAGATTAACCCTTTATAAGGCACTCACAGAAATACTCTGTAATTCAAAATGTCAAACTTAGTGTGTTATTGGAGGACATAACAAGACTAAATTACTTTTGTGAGAATTTTAAAAAGAAATAAATAAAAATTATTGTTATATACAAAAAAATAAGGTAATTGAAGTTACCATATTTGGTTCTTTGCCCATAAGTTGCAAAAAAAAAAAAAAAAAAAAAAATCCAAGAAGTATATAGAAAAATTACAAGAAAAATACATGGAATGTCAAAGGAACATGTATTTTAGAACATTAGAACAACATAAGTGCTCATCCAGACACTTGTCAAAAAAAAAAAAAAAAAAAAGTATTGTTACGTAAAAAAAAAAAAAAAAATCAAGGTCATTGATTGAAGTTACCATATTTGGTTCCTTGCCCATAATTGGCTAATCTATCATTAACTGAACATAAATCAAGTGTCTTCATCCATTTTAATTTATCAAACTCCATGGGTTTTACTGGTGAATCAATGTTGTAGAAGATGACAGTGTTTCCACGGTAACTATGGAGCCTCTGAACGCCCACACGGGTCATATCTGATGACCGTGAAAAGATGACAAACTGCATTTTACACCAGTTATTTACATGTATTGATAGGATTAGCGGATCAACAGGAATTAACACTTTATTTGGAAAATGACTATTTTTGATCATTTCCGCACACATTACAAGACAGTGACAACAACACTTACAGTGAGGACAGTGAAGCAACTATCTCAGGTCCAATGTGGTCTCCAGGGTCTGTAAGGTCCACCTCTGCATGAACAGTGAGTGGACTTGCTTTGTTAGGTACCATGAAGTAATGGCAGAGTAAAAGTTACACAAACTGAAGAAAATTTTACTCTACTCAAATAACATTTGGTCCCTCTCTAAAAAGAGTAAAAGTTACTCTTTGATAGAGCTCTCCAAACTCAATATAGAGTCAAATTTACTCTTTTTGAGGAAAATACTTTTGACTCTGGAAAAAAATGCTCAGTATTTTTCCTGTGTAATAATGTAAGTAATGATGTTCAAAAGGATAATGTGTGTGTTGACATGTGTTTGGAGCAGCACTTACGTTGGTCTAATCCTACTATAATGGACGTTCTGTGTCCCGTTCTGTGTCCAACACGTGTCTGATGCGTGTCTGGATGTTGGTCCCGATGTTGCAGCACGGGAGGGCGTACGGGTGCAATGTCGCTGTTGCACTATGGGAAGGTGCTATCGTACAATGGCACCACAGGTACAATGCCGCTAGTGTTCTAAAATACATGTTCCTTTCTTGTATTTTTTATAAATACTTCTTGGTTTTGTTTTGTTTACTATTTGGTTATTTTTGCCATCTATGGGCAAAGGAACCAAATATGGTAACTTTATTGACATTGATTTTCAACATGACAATATATATATATATATATATATATATATATGTATATATATATATATATATATATATATTAGGGCTGCACGATTAATCGATTTTAAATCGAAATCGGATTTTTTAGTTAGGGCAATTTTTAAAAAAGGGAAATCGTAAAATCGATTTCATCTCTCTCATGCCTCCGGGCCGCGCGCCTCCGCGGGCTCCCGTAGGCTCTTCCTGTGACAGCGGTCTGTCACAGAAGTCCGTGTAATGACCGGACGTTAAATCTGTTCATGAACCCGCAGTACTTATACCAATATAAGCCGTGGGTTCACGCACGGATCCCGCAATTGAAATAGAACTGCAAGCGGATCACTCATCTTCCGTTGTCCCGGATCCGTACCGTACTGTCTTCTTCCGAACCGGGTCCGGGTCTCGGGGTCATCAGCCTCAGCAGAGGAGCCCACACAGCCCTGTGCCCACACACATGCACCAGCTCCACACATAGAATCCCTCCAGTGTGTCCTGGGTCGGTCTGTTCCACGCACGGATCCTCCAGTTTAAATAGAACCGCATGTGGAACACTCATATTAACCTGGTCCACGCACACACGACTGATGCCTGTCACTGACTGACACTGGTATCACTTCTGTGGGCCAGATACCCAGAAAAGAAAGAAAAAAAAACTTTTTTTTTTTTTAATAATTAATTTAGTCCTCTTACTTGCTAAATTTTTCATTCACAAATGTAAGTTCTGTAACACAAAACCAAATATTATTTATGTTTTGTAAGATGTTGAAATTTATTTAAAGCTGTTAGATAAATGTGGAAACAAAAAGGTTGTAACAACTATCAGTATTTGCTCTGATTTGGACATTTTCTTATAGTGTATTCCCCCTGACAAACTTATGTTATTTTCTTGTTGTATACATTGTTTGTATACTCTACTTCATTTCAAAGATTTAATGAAGAGAAAAAACAAAACAAAACTGTAGGTTCATCACGTGATCCCATCACAGCTTTGAGGTCAGAGCAGTGGCTTGCATTGTGGGCTGCTCACGAAAACGACATGTTGACTGCTGTTGCCTTTTCTAGTTATACCCAAAAATCGAAATCGAAAATCGAGTTTTTAGAGGAAAAAATCGGGATTTTTTTTTTGCCAAAATCGTGCAGCCCTAATATATATATATATATATATATATATATATATATATATATATATATATATATATATATTTATTTATTTATTTATTTATTTATTTATTTATTTATTTATTTATTTATTTTTATTTCACAAAAGTAATAAGTCTTGTCATGTCCTCCAATAACACACTAAGGTTTAAATTTGGAATTTCAGAGCATTTCTGAGTGCCATATTAAGGGTTAAACATTTAACATCAGGAGATGGTTTTGGTTAGGGATGCAGTGATTCCAATATGAGTAGAGTATGAGTAGGGTGTGTACTCGTATTCGTACTTGTAAAAGTAATCCGATACAAATGCACCGATACCACTTACAGCCGTGTGACATTCACATTTCAGTGCAGCAGGTACGAAGAGGAGGAATAATGTGTGGGGAGTGTGTAGAGTGTGGAGATTTTTCAAAATAAATGACGGTGATAAAAGTAACGCTGACTGCAAGTAACGTTAAAGACAGACAGATACGGACGGAGCGTTCTGTCCGTCCTCTGCGTACATTCCATCCATTTTCCAGGTGCTGCCGGATGCGTACCCAGAATGAGAATACCAGTGGGAGTACGGAGCAGTACGGAGCGGTGCGGACCACCGCCAGCGGAAGTGAAAATGAAACTTATCGCTCATTTGTCTTTTCTCTTCCTGCTGAAGCTTCGCATTTAAACCTTACCAGTGAAAACGCTGCAATATTAGTATCACATTAGTGTTGCCTCTGTCGTCTCCATGTTTGTTATTACTGATTTTCTTCTTCTTCTCAAAAAACTTTCCTCTTCTTCGTGGTATTTGTCCAGTATGGTTAATTCAGAGTGGCGCCCCCTGGTGGATTAATTGACAAACGCTCATTCCAACACATTAAATGTCAGTAGCAGCACTTTGTTCCAGTCAGACTAATGACAACGACAATAAAGCACATTTACAAAAGGAACTAAGGACTGGAATGGGATTATTAAGTACTCGTATCGGTACTCGGTATCGGCAAGTACTCAAATGTAAGTACTCGTACTCGGTCTGGAAAAAAGTGGTATCGGTGCATCCCTAGTTTTGGTCACTGGTGGTTGTTTAAGTCTTTATGGGTTAAACTGGTCCTTACATATTTGTAGAATTAATATGATGTTTAGAAAGGCCTTTGTCATGAGATAGATGAGATTATATCAACAAAAAAAAAAATCATCAGCTGGGTCTATTTGTATCAGTGTATCCACACATGCACTTATTATTCTTTCTATTTTTATCTTTCATTTATCTTATGATTTCTGCTCTGATCCAAACCAATATGAGATACATGAAGAAGATTTGACACAAAATACTTCTGCCTTTGTGTCTTTGGCAACTACACACACACACACGCACACACACACACACACACACACACACACACACCATCATCATCATCTTGACCCCAAAGGATTCAGTCTCCGTTGCCCAATCAGCAAAGTGACCCCTGCGTCTACTGATAGTACACCTTCCTGAACGACTCTATCAGAAAAAGCAGCGAAAACACACAGCTTGGATTTACTCAAGCGTGGAGTTCAGCCCCGGTTTCTATGGCCCCGACAGTATAAATGAGTTAATTATTACATCAGACTGCCTGCACGTTAAAGTCACTGGCCTCTACAGACACCGCTGTGTCTGGGGTTACTTTTATAAACATATCAAAGACTCAGACTGGTGAATTAAGACTTAGTCAAGAAATAAACATTTACTAAAGTTGAATATTAGGTTGAAATGAACATAGTTTAACATGTTATTCATTTCATCTTAAACTATTCTAATAGAGAAATGTGTCTATATACTATTGAACAGACTTTAAAGATGAAGGAAATGAATGTTGTAAAATAAGTCACTAATTTTAATCATTTTCAACCAGATTTTGTTTTCTTTTTGTACAAGCAGAAGGTTGAACAAGTCGCTGCACATGAATTTATTATGAGGTATTCATACTATTTCTTGAGGAAGTGGAAATAAATAAATTGTGGCATCAAAGTGACATGAAATATTACTGAATAGATTTACATGTTTTCAAAAAAATACTGAAATTATTAATCAGAATTATTCAAGCAGATGTTATTAAATTCTACCCGGACATCTAGTTGATCTAAAAGTTATTTAGTCTAAATCTAGTTCATTTTTAGTTATTTTATGTCCATTTCTTTTAGGCGTTATGGTTTATAGTACTGTGCAAAAGTCCTTGACGAAGTTTGTTGATTTAGTAAAGTTATAATAAACACACATATGCATTTATGTTTCTGTATTAATATATAATCTCATATATGTGAAGTATGTCAACAAAAGTTTCAGGGGGAATAACAGCCTCTATAAACCAAAGGGGTCGTATTTAATGTGAACTCCCTTTGCACTTAACATGTCTTTAACCCTTTTGCACAGACATTATGAGATTTATAGCATTAATTTTCAGATTTTTTTTTTTTTTTATACCAGGTTTCATTCAACATATGTCAGATGTTTCTAACTGTTTGTGCTGCTTGTTGTCATGGGGTCAGAGGTCACACTAAATAGTCACTTTAACCTTTTTTAACCCATTTAGTTCAGTTTTTTTTGTTAAGGCTGTGCACATTTTCCTTGGATTTTCTTATTGTATGTGACGAAAAGAAAATAAGAAATAAATAATATAAAAATAACAAAGTTAAAGGTGGCCTAAGACTTTTGCGTCATACTGTACCGTCACGGAAAAAAATTATTAGACCACCCCTTGTTTTCTTCAATTTGTTGTTCATTTTAATGCCTGGTACAACTAAAGGTACATTTGTTTGGATAAATATAATGATAACAACAAAAATAGCTCATAAAAGTTTAATTTCAGAGCTGATATCTAGACATTTTCCATGCTTTTCTTGATAATAACCAAAATCACTTCAGTTCTTACATCAATATCTATGGCATTGTACTGACAAAAACAGTGCTTTTAGACATTAGATGTTTTCCTTTCTGTCTGTTTTAATCACATGATACACACAGGAGTTAGTACTTGATTGCATAACCGTTGTTTTTGATGACTTTTGATGGTCTAATAATTTTTTGTGCGACTATGTATGGGGAAAAACAGCTACTTTTGAGTAATTATTACAAATATTATGGTTTTGAAAGATATTGTAATAACTGTTGTCTGTAATGGACGTCAAACAGGGTTTAATGTCTGATTTTATGTTTCAGTTTTATTAAACATTAAATAGAATTTTTTCTGATGTTTTACACCAGGTTTCATTCAACATGTCAGATGTTTGTAACTGTTTGTACTATTTCTTGTCATGGGGTCAAAGGTCACACTTAATAATCACTTTAACCTTTACAACCCATTTAGTTCAGCTTTTTAAGGGTGTGCACGTTTTCCCTGGATTTTCTTATTGTATGTGACGAAAAGAAAAGAAAAAATAAATAATATAAAAATAACGAAGTTAAAGGTGGCCTAAGACTTTTGCGCCATACTGTGCTGTCACGGAAAAAAATTATTAGACCACCCCTTGTTTTCTTCAATTTCTTGATCATTTTAATGCCTGAACAACTAAAGGTACATTTGTTTGGACAAATATAATGATAACAAAAATAGCTCATAAAAGTTTAATTTCAGAGCTGATATCTAGACATTTTCCATGTTTTCTTGATAATAACCAAAATCACTTCAGTTCTTACATCAATATCTATGGCGTTGTACTGACAAAAACAGTGCTTTTAGACATTCAGTGTTTCTTTTCTGTCTGTTTTAGTCACATGATACACACAGGAGTTAGTACTTGATTGCATAACCGTTGTTTTTGATGACGTTTGATGGTCTAATAATTTTTTCTGCAACTATATGTATGGTGAAAAACAGCTACTTTTGAGTAATTATTACAAATATTACGGTTGTGAAAGATGTTGTAATAACTGTTGTCTGTAATGGGCGTCAAACAGGGTTCAATATATGATTTTATGTTTCAGTTTTATTAAAACCTGTTTAACCCTGACCATATTTTCAGGGGAAAAACGCCTAAAAAGACATACCCAAAGTAAATGAAGAATTACTTCACAATAATAAGGTTCATATGGATGTTCTTGGTGTCTATGGACATTTAGAGACCTCACAGAATCTATTCCCATTGTCTAAAATATTGTATCTATTACTGTACCTGAGTAAACTGTAACAAACTAAAAGAGAAATTAGAATTTTTTATCCTCGCCTGTGTTTTTTTTTTCAGCTGGATTGACGATATGCATAAATTAATTGTTTGTGGCGGAGATTTTTAATAGCATATATTTCACCTCACAAAGATTAAAAATCATGTTTGAACATTAAAGTTTGCACTAAAATACACTTTTGATGTACTTTTATTAACATTAGGGTCTAAACTTTGAGCAAAAGTTGAAAAAAACATCCATCGTCCTGATTCATTATATTTTTAATGTAGATGAATATTAATATAATTTTTTAGCGCTAAAGGGGCTTTAAACATTGAATAGAATTTTTTCTGACGTTTTACACCAGGTTTCATTCAACACGTCAGATGCTTCTAACTGTTTGTACTATTTCTTGTCATGGGTCAAAGGTCACACTTAATTATCACTTTAACCTTTATAACACATTTGGGTCCATTTTTAAGGCTGCGTACATATTCCCCATATTTTTTTTTTTGTTTTACATGAAGAGAATGACAAATAAATATGTATATTCATTCTAACCCTGGAAAAAAAAACACAGTTAAAGGTGGCCTAAGAGTACTATATTTATGGTGAAAAACAGTTACTTTTGAGTAATTATTACAAATTTTATGGTTTTGAAAAGATATTGTAATAACTGTCATCTGTAGTGGACGTCACACAGGGTTCGATGTGTGATATATTTCATTTTTATTAAATATTAAATTCAATTAAATTAAATAGGAAACAAGACTTGTGCTGCTTCTTGTCATGGGGTCAAAGGTCACACTTAATTATCACTTTAACCTTTATAACACATTTAGGTCCATTTTTAAGGCTGCGTACATATTCCCCATATTTTTTTTTTGTTTTACATGAAGAGAATGACAAATAAATATGTATATTCAGTCTAACCCTGGAAAAAAAAAACACAGTTAAAGGTGGCCTAAAAGTACTATATGTATGGTGAAAAACAGCTACTTTTGAGTAATTATTACAAATATTATGGTTTTGAAAGATATTATAATAACTGTCGTCTGTAGTGGACGTCACACTGGGTTCGATGTATGAGTTTTATGTTTCAGTTTTATTAAACATTAAACAGAATTTTTTCTGACGTTTTACACCAGGTTTCATTCAGCACGTCAGATGTTTGTAACTGTTTGTACTATTTCTTGTCATGGGGTCAAAGGTCACACTTAATAATCACTTTAACCTTTACAACACATTTAGGTCCATTTTTAAGGTTGTTTACATATTCCCTGTATTTTTATTGTTTTACGTGAAGAGAATGACAAATAAACGTGTATATTCAGTCTAACCCTGGAAAAAAAACACAGTTAAAGGTGGCCTAAAAGTACTATATGTATGGTGAAAAACAGTTACTTTTGAGTAATTATTACAAATTTTATGGTTTTGAAAAGATATTGTAATAACTGTCATCTGTAGTGGACGTCACACAGGGTTTAATGTGTGATTTTATATTTCAGTTTTATTAAATATTAAATTCAATTAAATTAAATAGGAAACAAGACTTGTGCTGCTTCTTGTCATGGGGTCAAAGGTCACACTTAATTATCACTTTAACCTTTATAACACATTTAGGTCCATTTTTAAGGCTGCGTACATATTCCCTGTATTTTTTTTGTTTTACGTGAAGAGAATGACAAATAAATATGTATATTCAGTCTAACCCTGGAAAAAAAAACACAGTTAAAGGTGGCCTAAAAGTACTATATGTATGGTGAAAAACAGCTACTTTTGAGTAATTATTACAAATATTATGGTTTTGAAAGATATTATAATAACTGTCATCTGTAGTGGACGTCACACAGGGTTTAATGTATGATTTTATGTTTCAGTTTTATTAAATATTAAATAGAATTGAGATTAAATAGGAAACAAAGACTTTCACTGCTTCTTGTCATGGGGTCAAAGGTCAAACTATAGTGACTTTAACCTTTACAAACTATGTTCTTTTTTTTTTTTTTTTGGTATATCTTTTAAGGCTGTGCACATATTTCCTGTATTTTCTTGTTGCATCTGAAGAAAAGAGAGAAACGAGTATGGATGCTCATTCTAACCTGCAAAAAAAAAAAAAAAGAACCTAGAGGTGACCTACTTTTGTATAGTATTGTGTATTAACAGTTAAGCACATTTGTAGTATAGTGAAAGATCAAATGATGAAAGCCTGAGTGTTTTATTGCTCTGTTAGACCTCATTAATCTGAACTGATCAAAAGAATAAAAAAGAAATGAGATAAGGAGATCACTGGTATCCTGCCGTCTGAGGGGTTCATTCACTAATATGAGTCTATTTGGTCCTCCCAGTAAAATATATTAGTCTAACTGGTGTCAAAAGTACGGTGGCCCAGAGGTGCAACAGGCCAAAAAATTATCCACTAGACGAAAAAAATTATCTACTACAAGAAAAAAAAAAGAGAACAGCCTAAAAAAATTATCCACTAGATGAAAAAAATGATCTACTACAAGAAAAAAAAGAGAACAGCCCAAAAAAATTATCCAGTATAAGAAAAAAAAAAGAGAACAGCCTAAAAAAAATGATCCACTAGATGAAAAAAATTACCTACTACAAGAAAAAAAAGAGAACAGCCCAAAAAAATTATCCAGTATAAGAAAAAAAAGAGAACAGCCTAAAAAATTATCCACTAGATGAAAAAAATTATCTACTACAAGAAAAAAAAGAGAACAGCCCAAAAAAATTATCCACTAGATTAAAAAAATTATCTACTACAAGAAAAAAAAAGAGAACAGCCTAAAAAAATTATCCACTAGATGAAAAAAATTATCTACTACAAGAAAAAAAAGAGAACAGCCCAAAAAAAATTATCCACTGTAAGAAAAAAAAAGAGAACAGCCTAAAATAAATTATCCACTAGATGAAAAAAAAAATCCCCTATAAGAAAAAAAAGAGACCAGCCAGAAAAATTATCCACTAAAAGAAAAAAAAAAAGAGAACAGGCAAAAAAAAATTATCTACTAGCCCAAAAAATTATTCACTATAAGAAAAAAAAAAGAACAGGTGAAAAAATGTATCTACTATGAGAAAAAAAAGAGAGCAGCCCAAAAAAATATCCACTATAAGAAAAAAAAAAACATCATCCACCTTTTCAATTACGGGGGCGCTGTTTACCCGAAAGGTGCCTTGCTTTAAAATTAAGACCACCACAAAAAATAAAAGGATAGGCTGAAAAATTTTAAGGCTTTCGGCTAATGTGGCTAATGCTAAGGAAGTACCCCACCGGAAGTGGAGGTCGTGCGCTAAAAAATAAAGTTATTTTAAAATATAGATATTTCCATTAATATAGTTTGCAAAGCAGTTAAATGATTAAATACGGTTCCAGTGTCTGCTCAAGGTTAGGCATGGGCGTTAAATGGTTAAGGTTAGGGTTAGGGTATGGTTGGGGTTAGTTTTCAGTGGTAAATGGCCCTTGTGTGCACTGTGTGAAGGTTCGTTGCTAAGCTAATGCTAACGCGAAAAGTTGACGGCAACTTTGTGTTATTTTATTTTGAGAGGAGGAGAAGAGGAGCTTCCTGTGGAGCTCCACTATCATGGCATTGCCCATTTGTTTGCAGGTAGACCTCTCCTCCTCAACTCAAACGGAGTGTCTTTACTAACACTAGTTCAAGAAGGACATTTTGTGGAGATAAAGATGTGTGCCGTGGTACCGCAGTGCCTCGGCACCTGGCAACGAGCTGAGCTGTGGTACCGAGCCATGGTACGCGGTGCCGTGCTGGGGTAGCTGGCACCGAGTCGTGGTACCGCGGTACGTCACGGCACCTCGCGGCATCAACCGTGGTGCCGCACCAGCCGAGGTGCCACGGTACCTCGCGGCACCAGCCGAGGTGCCACGGCACCAGGTGTCGGTGCCGCAATATGCACTCGCTGTCTCTCAACAAATGGGCGATGCCATGATAGTGGAGCTCCACAGGAAGCTCCTCTTCTCCTCCTCTCAAAATAAAATAATTTTAGAACTTCTTGTAGCAAATATTCATCAAAAATGATATTGAATGTCAGGCAGTTGAACAATTCAACACCGTAATCACACAATTGTTTACTCGCACTGGTAGTTCACAAAGTTGCCGTCAACTTTTCGCGTTAGCATTAGCTTAGCAACGAACCTTCACACAGTGCACACAAGGGCCATTTACCACTGAAAACTAACCCCAACCATACCCTAACCCTAACCTTAACCATTTAACGCCCATGCCTAACCTTGAGCAGACACTGGAACCGTATTTAATCATTTAACTGCTTTGCAAACTATATTAATGGAAATATCTATATTTTAAAATAACTTTATTTTTTAGCGCATGACCTCCACTTCCGGTGGGGCACTTCCTTAGCATTAGCCACATTAGCCGAAAGCCTTAAAATTTTTCAGCCTATCCTTTTATTTTTTGTGGTGGCCTTAATTTTAAAGCAACACACCTTTCGGGAAAACAGCGCCCCCGTAATTGAAAAGGTGGATGATGATTTTTTTTTCTTATAGTGGATATTTTTTTGGGCTGCTCTCTTTTTTTTTCTCATAGTAGATAATTTTTTTCACCTGTTCTTTTTTTTTTTTTCTTATAGTGAATAATTTTTTGGGCTAGTAGATCATTTTTTTTTGCCTGTTCTCTTTTTTTTTTCTTTTAGTGGATAATTTTTTTTGGCTGGTCTCTTTTCTTTCTTATAGGGGATTTTTTTTTTTCATCTAGTGGATAATTTTTTTTGGGCTGTTCTCTTTTTTTTCTTATAGTGGATAATTTTTTTAGGCTGTTCTCTTTTTTTCTTGCAGTAGATAATTTTTTGTCTAGTGGATAATTTTTTTAGGCTGTTCTCTTTTTTTTTTTTCCTTATAGTGGATAATTTTTTTGGGCTGTTTTTCTCTTTTTTTTTTTTTTCTTGTAGTAGATAATTTTTTTCATCTCGTGGATAATTTTTTTAGGCTGTTCTCTTTTTTTTCTTGTAGTAGATAATTTTTTTCATCTAGTGGATAATTTTTTTAGGCTGTTCTCTTTTTTTTCTTGTAGTAGATAATTTTTTTCGTCTAGTGGATAATTTTTTTGCCTGTTGCACCTCTGGGCCACCGTACAAAAGCTCCATTAAGAGTTTTACCACAGAGGAATATAGTGTGAACACATTATAGGATGTAACATACGGTTTCAAGGAGGCTTTTTTTTTTTTTAGTAAACCGTATATGAATGGCTGTCTTAACCCAGTTTGACTTGTACTGCTTAATTTAGTTTTATTATTTTCTATAGTATCTGATGTCAGGCGTCATCTGATTTCAGTTTCATCCAGTTCATTCATTTACAATTTTCACAAAAATAATAATGATGGGAAAATGTGATATTGTTTTACTTTATAACTCTGACAATACCTGTATTTTTTTTAAATTGTGTATGTCTTAGGCTTCCAAATAATTTACCGTCTGCTCTAATTTTCTATCTTTCTGAAGCAAATTACAGCCATTCATTGGGTCAAAGCAGGAAATTCTAATTCTAATATCACTGAAAAGCAGAAGAAATCCACTTTACTTCACATTTTCTAAAGCATATGTTTGAAATAGTGGTTGAAAGGGTATTGAACATTCTTGGAAAAATCCACATTTAAGCCATAGATGATGGTATTAGACTTATTAAGTTTTTAATCACTAATGGATACTTAAACTCATATCAACCCCGAAGAGTTGACTTTTTTCATCTTGTCACCTCCTGTCCTAGCACTTTCAAACATTCCAGTTTAAATATATTATTATGTTTATTCTATTGTTTTACTTGGTATTTTTATTTCACTGTTTTTAATTGTACAGCTGTTTTTATGTCTTTTTAATCTATTCTTGTATTTTAGTCTATCATTTCGCTTTTTTATTTTTCTGTACGACACTGTTTTTAATTGTACAGATGTTTTATGTCTTTAATCTATTGTATTTTATTCTTTTGCTTTGTTTTTTATTTATTCTTCTGTACAGCACTTTGGCCCACTGTGGTTATTTTAACCTCCTCAGACCCAGCTATGGGTTTTCTGTCCACATTTGTGGGCAAGAGTTTCACAACTGTATACAAAAAAAAGAAAAGAAAAGAAAAGTGTCCACCACAAAGGACATTCCATAAAAATGTTAAAAACTGCATCTGAAAAAACTATTGCAACATGATGTTTCCAATATAGGCACTTATGTAATAAAAAACAAAAGAAGTTTGTACTTTGCTGACATTTCCTGGGTCTTAGGAGGTTAAAGTGATTTACAAAAGAAGTAGAGAGAGAGAGAGCTTAATTGTTACTCTTTCCCTGTAAGTGCATAAATGTAAATGTAATGTAAATGTTTAATTTCTACCCAGGCAAAAAAATAAAACAGGCAAAAGAGCAGGTTAAAATAATGTATAAAACCCCAGTAAAAGTAGAAAAAGATAGATCCTGCGCTTTAAATAAGGGATGTTTACTTATTAACCCTTTCATGCAAACTGGCCACTACAGTGGACAGCTATTCTACCGCTGTTCTCTTGTATATTCATGGGTTTTGTTCTACAGTGGACACGTATGCATCATCCCATACACTGCAATTCATACCATTACTGTAACTTTGCTGTTCTTGATAAACCTGATCTGCACTAACATGTTTTAAATCAGTTGCTAATTGTTATTAGACTATAATTAACAGTTTTTTTTAATCTTTTTTTTTTTTTGCATATTATATCTCCATGAAGTTAGTAATAACTAGTATTAGAGTATGTTAAAATGTGAGAAAACATCAGATTAGCTGAATGAAAAATGTTTTTATTTCATAGTTTTCACACAGTGTATCACTTTCTGATGATGGGTTTAAATACAAGTTTCTTTGTTTCAAAAATTAAACACATGGTGTTTGTAATTCCAGGAAAAATAGGTTCATAAAAAAAATTTCAATCGCATTATTTTTTTCATGTCTAAATAGTAGAATAGTCTTTATTGTCATTGTAACACGAAACATGTACAACGAAATTAAAAAGTGTCCACCAGTCAGTGCATAATAAAAACAACTACAACAACACAGTCACAAACATCACAATAGTAATAAATAATTATAAAAATAAAAACAAACACTCACACACAGCCATTCATTCAATCATTGCACGATCTCCAATACTACACAGATTGCTTTTTATGGCATTGAGGGGGGTTATTGCTGTTGGGTAAAAACAGTTTTTGAGTGTTTGTTCGTGATCTGATTGTCCTGTATCGTCTGCCTGATGAAGAATAAAAACACTCAGGAAAAAAGTCTCGACTAAGGTTCTCATAATTCATGCATGAAAGGGTTAAATAAGGGACGTTTACTTGTTAATTTGAAGGAGATGACAGCTGCAGAGCCCCAGAGCCATGACAGCCTTTGTGGGGGGGGTCCAGAGAAAGAGTGAAGACCCCCTCCTGGTGGTCTCAGAACACCTGTACACTGTAAGCCTGGACTTTGTGTTTACTAAAATGTTTTAATTACAATGTACTTAGATGATTTAAGTTTTATGACATTACTATAAAATACTAAGTATATTCTACTAATTTGTAGACATAGTTGAAAGTACAAAAAAGTTTAAGTTGAATGGATTTAAATCACTCAGTTTTAGTCATAACCACAGCTTTTTATCTCCGCGTTGCATTGTGGGTATTGGGCATGTTGCTGAAAATGTGTTATTTTTCTGTGCAGGGGTTCAGCGGGGTTGTGGTGTTAGTGTTAATTTTGACTTAATGTGTGTATGGCAATGCTTATTAGCCTTTTTGTGTTTGTTTTTCTATTTTTGTAGAGCTGCAACAATGGCTTTAATGTTTATCTGTGCTTGTTTTTGTCAACTGAAAGTCTTAACGCCTTACCAAATTTAATGCATTTCGTTTACTGATAAATTTCAGTGAGTAGACTTCCTGCCATACTTCCATCTGTGCTACAATATATATAGCTTAGTAAATACACAAAGCAAATTATATTGCAAAAGATTTTAATTTAACCTTTTCACGCCTGAATTATGAGAACATTAATCAAGATTTTTTTTTCTTTATTCTTCTTTGGGCTTTAAAAAAAAAAAAATGCGATTATTATTATTATTATTTTTTTTTTTTTTATGAAGCTATTTTTCATGGAGTTGCAAAAATGTCCACCAAACTGGACACCATGTGTTTAATTTTTGAAGCAAAGAAACATGTATTTACTGATATACTGTGTGAAAACTATGAAATAAAAATATTAAATGCTGCTGATTTGATGTTTTCTTACATTTTAACATACACTACAAACAAAAAGTTATGGATATTTTTAATTTTTGGGCTTTTGTTTTTCAGTTGGGACTCTTGCAAAATGCTTTTTACTTTTTTGTGTGTGAATTGAATTGAAACATATTTTTTTAATGACCAGACATAGTTTTATTGACAAAAAAATGACAAAAAAAAGACCAAAAAAAAAAAAAGAAATATCCTTAACTTTTGTTTGTAGTGTACTCTAATACTAGTCATTACTCACTTCATGGACATAATATGCCAAAAAAAAAACAAAAACGAAAACTTTTGTTGATAATTACAGTCTAATAACAATAACAAGGAATTGATTTACACTCAAACATGTTAGATCAGGTTTATCAAGAACAGCAAAGTTACAGTAATGTTTTCAATGTCAGTGTATGGGATGGTGCATAAGTGTTTAATGTGTTGGCTGATATGAAACTAAAACAGCAAAATCCATGAACAGACAAGAGAACAGCTGCAGACTAGCTGTCCACTGTAGTGACCACTGTGCATGAAAGGGTTAAATAAACTTGGATTGAGTACAATGAACTTATGAAATAAAGTTAATGATGATATAAAGCAATTGATATTACAACAAATTTTAAGTTAAATTAACTTGGCATTTAGTGTGTTGTATTTAAAATAGCAATTCCATTCAAAGCATTTAAGTTTAATACATTCAAGTTTTCATCACTCATTACTTACATTTTTTAAGGCAACCGGTTTACTCAAATATTTTAAGTAAACTCAACTTATCCGGTCTTCCAGTGTACATGTCTTACCTTGACGAACAGGGAGATGTCAGGCTGAGTGGGATCTGCTGGTGCGGCGCTGCTCTCATCCAGGGTCACATTCTGCAGAGTTTTCAGGCTGTAGTCCACCGCATCCTCCGCCTGGGGTTCGGGGGTCACCTCGTACTCGTGCGCCATGGTCACCTCCTCTTCCTCCCTGTGTGTCGGTGGGTCATCGCAGGGGTCACCTGGAGAGGCCGAGGATGCTGAGGAGGACGTGGACGAGCGCCTGGAGTCGGAGTGCGCGTCACCGTTCACCTCCTCCACCCTGACCTCGACCACCGGCTGCACCTGCACCTCCTCCTCCTCCTCCTTCACTTCCTCTGCTTTGTCCTCCTCGTCGTCGCTGGATGAAGAGGATGAGCTGCTGCTGCTGCTGTGCTTGTCCTCGTCCTTGATGGCCATGTAATCCGGGGACGCGCGCTCCCCGTCCGCGGACGCGTGGACCTGCACCTGGCTGAACCCCCTGGCCTCAGCTGGGGTCTCATATTCAGGCTCCAGGTCGGGGCTGTGGGCTCCGTCGCGGCGCACTTCTGCCACTTTCCCATCATCTATCGTATCGTAGACGTGATCCATAGTGGGTGCCGTGGGTTTGTCCGTGGAGCAGAGCTGGAGGTGGAGTGCTGAAGTGGTCACAGTGGTGGCGCACACACCGCCTGGCCCTGAATGACTGACTGAGTGACTGAGTACCTGGGCAAATTCCAGCCAGAACTCATAAAGGACCTTTGAACCTGCGAGTTAAAGAGTGATAGGTGCAGAAGCTGAGGCATGCGCCTTCAAGGACATGTGGCCAACACTGCAAGAGCGGATAAGCTGAGTTTACTTTAAGAATTTGAGGAAACCGGTTGCCATAAAAATTTAAGTAATGAGTAATGAAAACTAGATTGTATTAAACTTAACCCTTTCATGCATGAATTATAAGAACTTCAGTCAAGATTTTTTTTTCCTGAGTGTTTTTATTCCTTTTTAGGCATGAAAAAAATAATGCAATTGAATTTTTTTTAATGAACCTATTTTTCATGGAGTTACAAAAATGTCCACTCAGCTGGACACCATGTGTTTAACCCTTTCATGCATGAATTATGAGAACCTTAGTCAAGATTTTTTTTTCTGGAGTGTTTTTATACCTGGCTACGTGCCACAATCTTTTAAATTTGCAGTTATTAAACCACTTCTGAAAAAACCTACTCTAGATCCTGACCTCCTGGTCAGTTACAGACCTATATCTAATTTACCCTTCCTCTCAAAAGTTCTTGAAAGAGTGGTAGTTAAACAGCTGTGTCAGCATTTACAGGACAATAGTTTATTTGAACACTTCCAGTCTGGCTTTCGTGCTCATCATAGCACTGAAACCGCATTAGTCAAAGTAACCAATGACTTGTTATTAGCTGCTGACGATGGTTTGGTCTCGATCCTGGTCTTATTGGACCTGAGTGCAGCTTTTGACACTATCGACCACAGTATCTTACTGCAGAGATTAGAATGGGACATAGGCATTAGAGGAGCAGCCCTCTGCTGGTTTAAATCCTATTTATCTAATAGGTACCAGTTTGTTAATGTAAACCAACAATCATCAACATATTCCAGAGTTAGTTGCGGCGTGCCACAAGGGTCGGTCCTCGGGCCCATTTTGTTTACACTATACATGCTGCCTTTAGGTAACATTATTAGAAAACATGGCATTAAGTTTCACTGTTACGCAGATGATACACAACTGTATTTATCGATTAAACCTGATCAGACCAGACAAGTAGATAAACTAAGTTCCTGTGTCCGTGACATTAAAACCTGGATGAGCGCTAATTATCTTTTACTTAACCCTGAAAAAACAGAGGTCATTATAATAGGCCCTAAAAATGCAAGAGACTCCCTATCTGACCAGATAGTCACTCTGGACAATGTGAGTGTAGCCTCTAGCACCACAGTTAGAAACCTAGGAGTTCTATTTGACCCAGATCTATCATTTAAACCACATATTAACCAAGCCTGCAGAACCGCCTTCTTCCACCTGCGCAACATAGCCAAAATTAGAAATATTCTTTCTAAAAATGATGCAGAAAAATTAGTTCATGCGTTTGTTACATCTAGATTAGATCACTGCAACTCCCTTCTCGTAGCATGTCCTAAAAGCTCTCTAAAAAGTTATCAACTGGTTCAGAACGCGGCAGCGAGACTACTAACAGGAACAAATAGAAGAGAACACATCACCCCTGTGCTCCAAGCCCTTCACTGGCTTCCAATTGAGTTTAGAATTAGATTCAAAATCCTCCTCCTCACATACAAGACCATTAATGGTATGGGCCCCTCTTATCTCAGAGATGCTCTGGTGCCGTACCATCCCAACAGAACCCTTCGTTCTCAGAATGCAGGTCTACTGGTAGTTCCCAGGGTCTGTAAAGTACAGTAGGAGCTAGAGCCTTTAGTTACCAAGCTCCTGTTTTATGGAATCAGCTTCCAGTTAACATTAAAGAGGCCGACACAGTCTCTACATTTAAGGTCAGGCTAAAAACATTCCTATTTGAAAAAGCTTATGGTCAGGCTAGTTCAAACCAGACTAAACCCACAGTTCAGTCTAAGCTGCCCTAGGAGCAAGAATGCTGGGGAAGTACAGGCACTGAGTCCTATCTCCTGTTTCTGGTTCTACGTACCATTCTGGTCTGCACTTATATTTTAATATTTAGCCAACTTAGTTTGTGCAGTGCTATTCACCCGATGTCCCCTTTCCCCACTCCCCTCCGGGAGTGGCTACTTTTTCAGTTGTAACCACTTGGGAGCCAATGATGGCAGGATCTGCGCTGACCCATCTGTGTCCTGCCCTGTCCTGTGTCCTGACCCCCTCCCCCACCTGTCTGGATGGACGTCCTCGGCCTCACCACTGTGGATGGGCCTCCTCGCCCCTGCCTGTCTCATCCAGCGGGATGGACCCCCCATGTGTCCACCCTACTGCATCCTTGTAGACTAGAACTACATCTGCAAATGGACGTCCATCAGTCCTGGTGCATCTATAGCCTGTCCGTCCATGGGAGTGGATCTCTCCTTCACTGTTCTCCCCGAGGTTTCTCCCTTTTCCCACTGGGTTTTGAGTTTTTCCTTGCCGAGAAGGAGGGTCTAAGGACGGGGGATGCCCTGGACACTACTCATTTTCTTGCTGTTCATTTGACTGTTGTTTACTCTAACTGACTCTGTAAAGCCCTTTGAGATAACCTTGTTGTGATATTGGGCTATACAAATAAAGTTGAATTGAATTGAATTGAATACCTCCTTAGGCATAAAAAAAAAAAAAGTTGCTATCTAGTTTTTTTTTCATGGAGTTACAAAAATGTCCATGCATTTAATTTTTTAAGTAAAGAAATATGTATTTAAAACCCAATATCAGAAAGTAAAATGAAAACAATGAAATAAAAACATTTTTAAGGCTGCTAATTTGATGTTTTCTCACATTTTAACATACTCTAAAGCTAGTTATTACCTCATATAATATGCAAAAAAACAACTTATTTTGTCTAACAAATAACAACTGATTTACACTTAAACATGTTACTGCAGATCAGGTTTATCAAGAATAGCAAAGTTATAGTAATGATATGAATTGCAGTGTATTATGGGATGCTGCATAAGTGTCCACTGTGTTGGCTCATATGGAACTAAAACAACAAAACCTATGAATATACAAGAGAACAGCTGGAGAAGAACTGTCCACTGTAGTGACCACAATGCATGAAAGGGTTCATTTTTGAAGCAAAAAAACATGCATTTAAAATGCAATATCAGAAAGTGATCTACTGTGTGAAAACTATAAAATAAAAACATTTTAATGCAGCCAATCTGATGTTTTCTCACATTTGAACATACTCTAATACTAGTCATAACTCAGTTCATGGAGATAATATGCAAAAAAAACCCAACTTTTTGTTTAACCCTCCGGTATCCAGGTGCACCTTTTAGGCACACTTTGCACTTTGTGTTAAAAAAAAACTTCATATTATTTTTCACAATTTAAATAAGGTTACAATTCAAAAGTTGTTCATTTTTGCATGATCTTTAAAGTTCTGGCTACCGACTAAAATTTGCACATTGTAAACAAAAGAAAATTACAACACTAGCATCTGTCTGTCAAGTGTGCCTAAAACGCACCATTTCTTCCATTTGATATGTATGATTAGGACTGACCTGGATTTACTAAAATAACATTAAATTACAGCAGAAAAATAAATCAATATATAACATTTCATAGTTTGATTTATAGGTGTGCATTTTACGCACACTTGGTGACAGATGCTAGAACATTTGACCTAGCGCCAAAAATAATAATGCAAATTAACCAATGTTGGAGTTAATCATTGACATATGCCAGGCTGCAAAAATCAAATAATATGTGATCCACTTTTTATGTAGTATATTGAAAAAAAAAATGTTTTTTTGTTTTTTACATAAAAAAAAGAGGTTTGTTTGCATTACAAACACGGCATTTAAAGGGTTAAAAAATGTGACAATTATTGAGTATTTGGTGTTGTTATTTACAGCTCAAATTGATGAAATAGAAAAAAATGTAAAAGAATTAAAAACCAACTGAATGAAATTTTTTTTTACATTATTCCACAAGTGTGCCAAAAAGGCACACTTGCTGAAATTGCTGTTCAATTGTTGGTCACTGTTGCCTGGGAAATGCCCTCTCTCTCTCTCTCTCTCTCTCTCTCTCTCGCTCGATCCTCTCTCTCTCTCTCTCTCTCTCGCTCTGTGTGTGTGTGTGTGTGTGTGTGTAAAAGCTCAGTCTCACAACAGTAAAATGCAATATACAACTGTAGCAGTAAAATGAATTCAAAATGTATTAATAAAATCATGTGTGGAACAGCGTCATTAACATGTCTTTACTATTACTGTGCTTATGTTTCCCCCAGAATATTTGCTTATTATTAGTAGTTCTCATTTTCACTCTTATTTTGTTTTTTGGTAAAAAAGAATCAAATCCAATCAGTCCCTACCATGTGTAGGTGACAGTTTTATTCCAGGTAGGAGATTTGGGAACGCATGGGAAACTAGAAGCACTCGGAGAGCGCAGACCTCCGCCAAGGCTGATCAGTGGCCCCCCCTGTGGGCCCCCCCCACGCCAAGGAGGTTATGTTTTTGCCAGGGTTTGTTTGTCTGTTTGTTTGTCTGTCCGTTAGTGTGTAACATAACTCAAAAAGTTATGGACAGATTTTGATGAAATTTTCAGGGTTTGTTGGAAATGGGCCCCCCGTGGGCCCCCCCACCCCCGATCACCACCAAAATTTAATCATTTCTTCCTTATCCCATTTCCAACAAACCCTGAAAATTTCATCAAATCTGTCCATAACTTTTTGAGTTATGTTGCACACTAACGGACAGACAAACAACAGACAGACAGACAAACAAACAAACAAACCCTGGCAAAAACATAACCTCCTTGGCAGAGGTAAAAAAACATATCACTTTGGGCTCCCCCACTATAACGCAGCAAACCTGACAAATATAACACTGTACAAACATGGATCAACTATATGTTTACAGTAGATTTTACGATTTTGTGCAAGACTGATGAGAAAGGTGCAAGATGTCTTTTTACATTTCAAAATATTTTTTAATGACAACACTATTAGCTATTTTTTGCATTCATGTGCAAATACAAATATAGTTTTACACTTCGGACAGAAGTACATTTAAAGAGGCGACTGGATTTTAGTCTTTTTTTTTTAATCTAAGGCAAAGTACAACAATGATTACACTGGTCAACAACAAATTTATTGTTTAAGTTTTTTGAGCTGATTTAGGATAATTTTGGTGTGCTGAATCCAAAAATCACATTAATTTTGCTCAATCAGGTCAACTTTCTGAACTATGCTACATATTGGCTTTTTAACATTTTTGCTTACATTTATGGGCATTTTCACATCATATGATACAAAATTCTTTCATATTTCTTGCAATAAATGAGTTCTGAAGATTTTACTTTTGCCAATTTATGATTAATGTTTTTTTTAATATTACAGGTGAATGAAATGGCTTCGACTAGAAGATCTTGCAAAAATAAGCCTGATGTATTCTGCTACATCTGCAGTGAATACACCATTGTACCTGTTAGGTACAATGGTGAAATGATTTTTTTTTCTGTTAAAACCTATTTGGGTGACAACTATATAAAAAATCAACTGATAAAGTCACAAAAATGTCATCAATTTTGTGAGAAGATCAAATTTTTCAAAATCAAATTAGCAAAAAAAACCTGACCTGATTGAGAAAAACAGATGTCATTTTTGGATTTAGCGGTGCAAAATGGTCCTAATTCAGTTGAAAAAACCTAGACAACTTGCAAAAAATATTTTTTGTAACCCATTGTAATTAGTGCCTTGTCAAACAAACATTGTTTTAATAATATTTGTCCAAAAAAAAAAAAAAAACTTGACTAATGTTCTACTATTTTCTAGGGACCCTGTCAGTCATGGACCTTTAGAATCATCATCACTTTTATCCCCCTTATGCCCCCCTCCCCCCCATGATTTTAGGAAGAAGTGTGGAATGAATGGACAAGAACAACAGTGATGAAGAAGAAGCATATGAGAGAAGAGAAAAAGGCGAATGGAAGTCAAATTCTAATGTAACACTGTATTTCATTTGTATTTCTGCTAAAATTTACTCAGGGGGTCAAATGAGCGGCCATTTTTGTCAAAAAAAAAAAAAAGTTGTAAGAAATGCATAAAACTGTGTTGAAATAATGCTAATCCATTTGTGCACAGACTACTGATATTATTTGACAGTGGAAGCTATATTTTCAGAAATATTGGATTTTGAATAGCACGTGTATGTGAAAACTTTTGCTGGTGGACGGATGTGACATTACCCATGATGCTCTGGTCAGTACCAGTACTTTCTTAGTAATAAACTTATATACTTACTATTGCTAATTCTCCTCTTATTCATAAATGTTAGTATTGTGGATCTAAAACAATAACAGCTGACACAAAAACACAAAATGTGGCAGTGGACGGATGTGACATGGTTGTTACAGATCCCATCATACTGATGCTCGGCAGCCATGTCACCGTTTACACTAATGATCCCTGTGCAAAAACTAGGATCATAACACTGGGTTACAAAAAAATGTTTTTTGCAAGTTGTCTAGGTTTTTACAACTGAATTAGGACCATTTTGCACCGCTAAATCCAAAAATGACATCTGTTTTTCTCAATCAGGTCAGGGTTTTTTTTGCTAATTTGATTTTGAAAAATTTGATCTTCTCACAAAATTGATTTCATTTTTGTGACTTTATCAGTTGATTTTTTATCTAGTTCTCACCCAAGATAGGTTTTAAGAGAAAAAAAAATCATTTTCTAACAGGATGTATTTATTATTTATTATGTATTCACCGCAGATGCAGCAGAATACGTCAGGCTTATTTTTGCAAGATCTTCTAGTCGAAGCCATTTCATTCACCTGTAATATTAAAAAAAACATTAATCATAAATTGGCAAAAGTAAAATCTTCAGAACTCGTTTATTGCAAGAAATATGAAAGAATTTTGTATCATATGATGTGAAAATGCCCATAAATGTAAGCAAAAATGTTAAAAAGCCAATATGTAGCATAGTTCAGAAAGTTGACCTGATTGAGCAAAATTAATGTGATTTTTGGATTCAGCACACCAAAATTATCCTAAATCACCTCAAAAAACTTAAACAATAAATTTGTTGTTGACTAGTGTAATTATTTATTGTATAGTTTATCATCATACTAAAGAGTAAAAAACAATATAGAAATGTTATTTCTGTAGAAAAATGCTTATTATTAGAAAACTGTTGATTTAAAAAGTGACGTGGGACATTCTTAATGTATGTATTGGTGTAACATAAGCAGGATGGATCAGCACCATACTCCATATTGCAACCTGTAAAAATAAAACGTGATATGTAGGATATAATCTTGTAAGAAAAACTGGGGAATCTAAAAGAATAGAATATTTGTTTTTCAGGTAAATTCAGTTCAAATATAACTTGGCCATTTGTGACATAAAAATATAACATTAATTGTGATGAAATTGGAAATTTTTGAGCTGAAAACATAGTTCATATGACCATCAACATGTTGCAACAGAACTGAAATCCTGTAAATTTGCAGAACTTGCATTTACCAACACAGAGTTCCTTTGGGGATTCACTTATATTGATTTCTTATGCACAAAGACATAAATAAGACCTCTAAGCAAATTTTAGCCGATTTGTAAAAAAAAAAAAAAAAAAAAAAAATCTAATGCTGTTATCAATAAAAAATATTATTAATATGTAAAAGACGGCTTGCACCTTTCTCATCACTCAAAATCTATTGTAAGCAGAATATGGATTATAATGTCTGCACAGTGTTGTATTTTTAGGGTTTGCATGGAACAGCATTGAATCTCCCCTTACAAGCGGCAAATTAGATGCAAACCAGCTGTGGAATATAAGCAGAAAAACACACACATCCAGAAAAAAACCCCCATCTCTGTTCAGTTTCACATAAGTCCCTTTATTTTCAGAAGACTCTTTGATTGCAGTAACATGGCAAAGATAATTCATCTTAGTAAATCTTCTTATTTCAAATCCAAGGTAATAATCAACTGAGATAAACCTAATCTAATCTCCATATGAATCATTTAAATATACTGTGGTTATATTCCATTTCTCTGTTAACAAGTCAGGGCAAAATTATCAGACAACACTTTTCTGTCATAAAACAATACAGGTATCAGAAAATTAATTTCCATATAAACGCTCTCAATTTATGAATTTAAATTTTGTAAAAAGTATATATCACAGTGATGTCTGTCTTTTTTTTTTTTTTTTTTTTTTTTCGGGGCACAGGTATTCGCTAATGCATCAAAAAAAACAACAAGAGAACCTGAAAAATATTTGTTCAATTGTCGGTCAGATTTGGATTCTACTTGCCCCTCTAGGATTATGCTTGTTAAAAAGCTTTTTGGCAAGAGGCACCAAGCTTTTTTTTTTTTTTTTTTAATTATTATTATTATTATTATTATTAGTTTCAATAGCAACTACGAACTAGAAGTGCAAATTATGGGCTACATGACCTAAAAAGCATCCGCCTACTGCCCCTTCGTTCTGTTTCAGTTCTATCCTTTAGTGCAAATCAGGGGAACAGTTCTTGCAAGTCGTGCCGAAATAGTCTTCTTAACCAAGCAAACAACAAAAACCTTTAAAATCCCTAAGACATAATACTGACCAACAGCAATTGCACTTCACATTTCACCAACAAATGGCCGTGGTTATGACAGTCGACATGTGAACAGGAGGGCAATACACAAGTTATCTATACAAAAAAAAAAAAAATACTCCTGCAACACAAACTCTACTAAACATAAAAGACCACCCGACACACAAATGATTGCACATCTCGGAGATGACCAAGTTAAGTTCAAAGGCAAATGGTTTATAACTAGTAAAGAGTAAGGTCGTGACGTGTCTGGCTCATGGAATGACCTAAGTAAGCAGTAGCCTGGCACACAGTGAGTGCGTTTAGTGGAATCAGTTCCAACAGGTAACATTCAAAAGTGACGATTTCAGATCCGCAAACTGGTTCTGAGTTGTAACCTCATGAAACATTAATAAGACCATCTATATTTTGTTTGTTATTTTTTTTTTAAAAAGCACTCAGTCGAATAATTGGTGGCAAAAACCTGACTCTTTCCGACACAGAAATCTGAAAATGCCAAAAGAATCAAATCTATCTGTTATCTGTGTCACTGTTAAAGCTTCAGTGTGTAATAGCAGCATCTAGTGGTGGAGTTGCAGATTGCAGCGAGTTGAATACCCTTAAAAATCAGCTGATAGGAACCTAGAGGGCTTTCAGAGGCAGCGTTTGGGTCGTGTGTTCAGGCATTTTTGTTGGTTAAGAAAACACTGATTCATGGTAATACAGGGTGGGGAAGCAAAATTTACAATATTTTGAGGCAGGGATTGAAAGACAGTGTATGACCAATTAGTTTATTGAAAGTCATGAGAATTTATTTGCCACAAGAAAAGTTACATAATAGAAAATGTTTTTATTCTATGTGTTCTCCTTCTTTCTCAATAACTGCCTTCACACGCTTCCTGAAACTTGCGCAAGTGTTCCTCAAATATTGGGGTGACAACTTCTCCCATTCTTCTTTAATAGTATCTTCCAGACTTTCTCGTAATAGTTTTGCTCATAGTCATTCTCTTCTTTCCATTATAAACAGTCTTTATGGACACTCCAACTATTTTTGAAATCTCCTTTGGTGTGACGCGTGCATTCAGCAAATCACACACTCTTTGACGTTTGCTTTCCTGATTACTCATATGGGCAAAAGTTTGTGAAAAGGTATGGATAATAGTGTTAGGTATGATTATGACATCAATATATGTTTGGTTTCAAAACAATTGACGTAGTGCCTGCTGAGAAAAAACAACTAAATGTTCGTTGTGAATTTTGCTTCCCCACCCTGTAGAGTAGGTGACTGTAATGTACCTTACTGCTGAGAACCACGCGCTACAGAATGCAAAAAAAGAAGTGTGTTCTGAGCTACGGTAAAAACATAACGGACTCTGTGGAGGCGACCTATTTCCCTCTGTCGAATCAACATTTTAACATTCACCCTTTTCATGTACTTAAGAGTTACGGCTAGATTTCAGCTGAGTTTAGCATTGAACGTGGATCCAACACGACCTAAACTACCTCATTTTAAAGCTCTGTTCACATCTGTGGAACTCCACTGATCTGGAAATGATCCAACATATGTGTGTTTAATGGGACGCTTTGGTCCAGGATGGATAAAGAGGAAGACCTGTAGGATTTTACATGACATTATTCCACCGTTCTTATGTCAAAGCTCACGACTTGCAGATAAATGTTCCTTACTCTGGCTGTCATGCACGTCATCCAACTCATCCTTTAACCTGTTTAACTCTGACCATATTTTCAGGGGAAAAACGCCTAAAAAGACATACCCAAAATAAATGAAGAATTACTTATAATACTTATAATAATAAGGTTCATATGGATGTTCTTGGTGTCTATGGACATTTAGAGACCTCACAGAATCTATTCCCATTGTCTAAAATATTGTATCTATTACTGTGCCTGAGTAAACTGTAACAAACTAAAAGAGAAATTAGAATTTTTTATCCTCGCCTGTGTTTTTTTCGGCTGGATTGATGATGATATGCATAAATTAACTGTTTGTGTCAGAGATTTTCAATAGCGTATATTTCACCCCACAAAGATTAAAAAGTCATGTTTGAACATTAAAGTTTGCACAAAAATACACTTTTGATGTATTTTTTTTAACATTAGGGTCTAAACTTTGAGCAAAAGTTGAAAAAAAAACATCCATTGTCCTGATTTATTATATTTCTATAGTAGATGAATATTAATATAATTTTTTTCGGCCCACAGGCGGGCTGATAGGGCTAAAGGGGTTAAAAGGTTATCTGTTATTGGTTTATTGTTCTTATTTTTTGTTGTTTTTAACTGTACAGTTGTTTTTATGTTTTTAATCTATTTCTTGTATTTTATTCTTTTATTTAGGTTATATCTATTCCTCTGTATTTTTATTTATTTATTTATTTTTTACAGTTGTTCTGTGTCTTTCAATCTATTCTTGTATTTTACTGTTATTTTGGTTTGTATTTATTTTTCTGTACAGCACTTTGGTCCACTGGTTGTTTTAAACTGCTTTACAAATAAAGTTGAATTGGATTGGATTTGCTTTTTTTTTTTTTTTTTAACGGAATTATGCATTTTAAAACATTTCCCTGTGGTCTACATAAACTGTAAATGCTATGTTTGGGTCTGAATTCTTCATTAATTCAACTCCACAAGTCCATTTTCAACCCTATTTCTGAGTAATGACACCAGAAAGGTCATTTTTGAGCGCTGGCTCTTTAAATGCAAATTAGCCACTCCATGCCCCATCCCCTCCCGGTTGTTGACTGTGCTGCTCTTGTTCAGCCACTTGTGTTCTTTAATACAACCGACAACTGAACATTTTAGATAATCGGCTCAAAGTTTGGACATATTTTCAGTTTTTAGTAGAATCGCTGCTGCTGACAAACAATTATGTCATACTCAGAGAAATGTTCATCGGAAGTCTTGACCTTATATGTGCAAATGTCGTGACGTAACTATATATAAAACGTAACAAATTAAGAAGGAATTAAAACAGGTTGTAGAATTCGACTTAGTTTTTGCCTGAATGAACATAAAGATAGCTTTGCAGCACCTGGAGGGTTCAAATTCAAACTTTCTAAACCATTAGGGTCCAAATACACAAATAAATGAACCAAAAACTAATAAAAGTGGGTTTAGCAAAACATGACCTATCTTTTGAAGGATTTAAGTTGGATCTTTTAGCAAATGTCCATGTAATATCGCAACATGAGCCTCCTGAACTTCCCCTAGAACTTTCACTTGTGATAAGCACAGGCTTCATAGACCTCAACCAGGAAATAGACTGAAATAGATGTGTGGATTGGATACAAAATCTCGCAAATCCTACCAAATCACAGTGATTAAAGAATTGCACAGGACCCCAGGGTTTGCTGAAACAGGGTAGGCAATTAGCTGAGGAATTTTTACTTTATAAATTACAGACAAGGTAGATTTGCATGAGATTAAGGTGACGGACAACCTTTGCGATCACTAATGACCAGAGATCCACAGGTTGAACTTGAATAAGGTGTAACTATGGCTCAGCTGCATCTTTAACCCTTTATCAGGCAAGTGACTATTTTTGGTAATTTCCACAAACATTAAATATGGTCCCAAACCTGTGCCTCAGTGAGATCAAGAAGCATGTTGATTTTAATTCAGAGAGATTTTATAGACATTTCGAAGCTGTAAATATTGAATATGAATGATTTTTTTTTTTGTCAGTTTACGACCTTATAACAGTTGTTTTATTGCATGTCTTTGTTTTTTAGCAAATGCTGCTCAGATGTTTTATGGCAGGGGTGTCAAACTCATTTTCTTTCAGGGGCCATATTCAGCCCAATTTGATCTGTAGTTGCCCAGACCAGTCAAATAATAACATGATAACCTATAAATACCGATAACTCCAAATTTTTTTGTGCAAAGAATAATATTAGATGATGAAACTATTTCTATCCAAAACAAAAAACATGTGAATAACTGGAAAAAACTGAAATTTCTGAAGAAAAACATGTAAAATTTTATCAATATTATGCCTCAACTTATGATTTCTACATATTGCATTACAGATCAGACCTACCAAGACACGAAACAGGCAGAATAATGTTGAAATTGCACTTATTTTTCATTAGACATTTCAGGTTGTTCATACTTGTTCAGGTTATTGACATTTTATTGTTAAAGGATATCACAAGTTAATGTTCTTTGCAGTAAATCACAGAGAAAAAATTGGTGTTGCCATTATTTATAGGCATGATGTCATATTATTTTAATTTTATTTTTATTATTAAACCAAGAAGAAAATTTGGAGTCATTATTTCTAGGTTATTATGCTGTTATTTTTGGGTTTGATGATGCCCTTGACTGTTAACATCTTCAGAGTAATTTTTGCATTTTGCACTTAGTAAATTCATCTCGCGGGCCAGATTGGAACCTTTGGCGGGCCAGTTTTGGCCCCCGGGCCGCATGTTTGACACCTGTGTTTTATGGCAAGAAGAGGGAGATGATGATGATGTCCAATAATATACAAAGGTTGAAATTTTTCATTTCACAGTATTTCAATGTGTGCCCTATAAAGGGTTAATGCTAAAATAGGTTTCCAGTGATCAGGTGGATGTTAAGAGTATGAACAGCTGATTCTATTCTCTGCAGTTAGATCCACTTAAATCTTACACACCGGACCTTTAATTTTTGGACCGTAACGTCATCCAAGTCAGGTTTTTTGCCAACAAAGATTCATATTTGTCAAAACCACTCGCGAAATTCTACTCTTAGCTTCAATTCTTTGTAAGTGACAATGAAAATGATGAGATGATACTCAGTAAAAATCACAATCAAAGCAAAGCCACTATAAAAGCCAATGTAAAGGTTTACTATCTTCTTTTATCCTGCACCAGAAGCAAACCCCAAACACCTCCCTCACACACAAGGAAACACAACGTACATGATTAGGAGGTTTGATTAGATTCCCCAGGTCTCAAACTGATAAAAAGAGCGGCACAGTGGCATTTAGTGGTACGAAGGATGTGTTCAGGGGACGCTTCTGGACAGAGTAGACTACCTTGGGGAGTCATACCTCCTCTTCTTTTATATCTGCCTCACACAACCCCTCTGTTTTTCCAGAAAGTGCAGGTGCAAGTCCTCTTGCAATAGCGGTTGGGACATCTCCTTGCTTCCGTGCGGTAGTGATGGAAGCTGCTTGAGCGTCACTTCTTTAATGTAGACCACCAGGAAGCCCAGGACCATCACGACGCTAATCAGAGAACCTATGACGGGGGCGTAGGAATATTCGTTGACCCTAGGAGGGCTAGGTGTGGATATAGCGGTGGGTTCCTGAGCAAGGAGGTCCTTCACGTTTAAGAGGGAGCCGTTGTTTGGTAACGGGCGGACCGATAGGATGTGGCACATGAGGGGGTAGAGGTCGACGGAGTGCATTGAGGGCTTGACGAAGTCCTGCCGAAACGCCGGTCCACGGGCCACAAACACGGGGTGCATGCTACGTAAGGTGTTGTTATAGCCGTGGTTTCCCACTGCAATGAGACACGAGAGGTTTTAATAGCATATTATTGTTGCATTGTTTAGCTATAAATCTCCAGGTTATACATTTCATAAATCACAAGCTACAGTTTAGTTATTACGGATTTATGGGATCTGGCAGGACTCCTTTCTCAAATCATTTACCTCCATCGCTTCTTTTCTCGGCCGACCGGTCACTACTCAATCAGTCAAAGCAAAACTCGTATTCGGAGCGCAAACACATCCATAACTTTCATTTATTATACCTCTCAAATCAATATACTTTATCACTGCTTCCTGTTGACAATACCCATAGTGTTGTTCATCATCTTATCAGGAAACTTCAGACTAATGCTGCCATAAAGGGATATTACACAAACTTGTCCACACTAAGCCTTAACAGAGACATGGAAAAAATAACAAAATTCATTCAAGACAAATTAAAGGATGAAATCCAGTCGACAGGATAAAATATTACCAATTCATGTTTCTGAAAATCAATGGATCTGCTACTTTTTTATCACCTTTTATCACAATACTAAAGGATGTGGAGTAGATGGAAAATATACAGTCACGGAAAAAATGATTAGACCAACAAAAGTCATCAAAAACAATGGTTATGCAATGAAGTAGTAACTCCTGTGTGTATCATGTGACTAAAACAGAAAAGTAAACATGGAATGCCTAAAAGCACTGTTTTTGTCAGTACAATGCCGTAGATATTGATGTAAGAACTGGAGTGATTTTGGTTATTATCAAGAAAATATGGAAAATGGTTAGATATCAGCTTTGAAATTAAACTCTTATGAGCTATTTTTGTTGTTATCATTATATTTGTCCAAAGAAATGTACCTTTAGTTGTACCAGGTATGAAAATGAACAAGAAACTGAAGAAAACAAGGGTGGTCTAATAATTTTTTCCTCAACTGTAAGAAGTCCAAGGGTTTGCCGCCACCGCCGACTGCAGTTTGCATCCTCAAACAGGTATTTAGTTGCAAGGATTTAAACAATAATAGCACTTTGGTTAGGGTTAGGAAAAAGTCATGGCTTGGTTTAATAAATAGTAAGAGTGATAATAATAAAGACTTTTCCTCGTGTTGTGTTGGATAATTCATGACTATGTATATATCAAAGTATGTTCTTATTGATCTACTGAAACATAAAGCTAATACTAGAGATGTAACGATATGAAAATTTCCTATCACGGTTATTGTGACCAAAATTATCACATTATTATGAAATGAACAGAGTTTATTTTTGTTTTTTAATGTGTATTATTGTTATGAAATGAACAGTTTATTTTTGTTTTTTAATATGTGTATTATTGTCATGAAATGAACAGTTTATTTTTGTTTTTTAATATGTGTATTATTGTTATGAAATGAACAGTTTATTTTTGTTTTTTAATATGTGTATTATTGTTATGAAATGAACAGTTTATTTTTGTTTTTTAATATGTGTATTATTGTTATGAAATGAACAGTTTATTTTTGTTTTTTAATATGTGTATTATTGTTATGAAATGAACAGTTTATTTTTGTTTTTTAATATGTGTATTCTTGTTATGAAATGAACAGTTTATTTTTGTTTTTTAAATATGTGTATTATTGTTATGAAATGAACAGTTTATTTTTGTTTTTTAATATGTGTATTATTGTTATGAAATGAACAGTTTATTTTTGTTTTTTAATATGTGTATTATTGTTATGAAATGAACAGTTTATTTTTGTTTTTTAATATGTGTATTATTGTCATGAAATGAACAGTTTATTTTTGTTTTTTAATATGTGTATTATTGTTATGAAATGAACAGAGTTTATTTTTGTTTTTTAATATGTGTATTCTTGTTATGAAATGAACAGTTTATTTTTGTTTTTTAATATGTGTATTCTTGTCATGAAAAGGACAGAGTTGATTTTTATTTTTGATATGTGCACTATTACTGCTACGAATAGGACAGAGTTTACTTTAATGTAAAATGCTGCTGCAAAATGGACAGTCTATCCTTGATGTGTACAGCAATTTTGTGTTTTATGCATAGTCAGAATTTAGTCTGACATGTGTAGGATTTTTGAGTTACTTATGGGATCTGACAGGAATTTAGGGTAGGTAAAGGATGGGGTAAGGGGGTGGGAGATTATAAATTAAACTTCATCCCGCTCCTTTTTGTATGTTGGACTTTCTTTTATATAATCCTTTTGTTGTTTGGTTTTAATGCTAATTCCAAATAAATAAATAAACAAACAAACAATGTGGTTTGCAGGAACATACAATGGCAGCATTTTGAGTTGAGATATGATGACTTTTCTTTTTCAATGCAACAAATGACATGTTTTTCTTAAATGGTCATTACGACTCTGTGGGGGGGTTGATGGTGTCCTCCCCTCCTCGGGCTCTGCATGCTGGGCTCCACCCCCACCCCACCCCCCACCCCAGTAGCCATATTAATTTAAGTTGATTCATATAAACTCAAAACAGATAGTAACTGATACAAATACATTGTTACAAATATTAAATTATTTAACTCGTTGTATTGTGACTGCCTCCACCACAATAATACTAACAAATTAGGCTACTGGTATTATTAAATATTTTTGTATTATTACAACAATTATTATTTTCCCCCTCACTCCCCCCTCTCTCTCTTTCTCACTTTCATTCACACCCCCCTCTTCCCTTTTTCCCTATCACCCCTAACCAAACTATAGTGTTTAGTTGCTATTTACATTGATGATCTTTTTCATTGTAATATAACATTGTTGTTTGTCAATACTCTGTCGTTGTTGTTTTTGGTTTGTTTGTCTTTTTATTTGAGTGTCCCTTTGTTTTTGTGTTGTTGTTGCTTTTCTGTCCACATCGTCTTGTTAACTATCACTAAAAAAAAAAAAAAAAAAAAAAAAAAAAAAAAAAAAAAAAAAGGTCATTATGACTGTTTTAGGAAGACTCACTTTGAAAATATTACATCTTCAAGCACAGACTGAAACTAGAAGCACTCGGAGAGCGCAGACCTCCGCCAAGGCTGATCAGTGGGCCCCCCCCGTGGGCCCCCCCCCATGCCAAGGAGGTTATGTTTTTGCCAGGGTTTGTTTGTTTGTTTGTCTGTCTGTTTGTCTGTCCGTTAGTGTGCAACATAACTCAAAAAGTTATGGACAGATTTTGATGAAATTTTCAGGGTTTGTTGGAAATGGGCCCCCCCGTGGGCCCCCCCACCCCCGATCACCACCAAAATTTAATCATTTCTTCCTTATCCCATTTCCAACAAACCCTGAAAATTTCATCAAAATCTGTCCATAACTTTTTGAGTTATGTTGCACACTAATGGACAGACAAACAGACAGACAAACAAACAAACAAACCCTGGCAAAAACATAACCTCCTTGGCGAAGGTAATAACCTTAACTGCATATTCTGGTGCATGTATTTTGTTCTTTGTAACTAATGCCAATACACACTGTCCTGTAACTAAATAAATACAAATACTTAACTGTAGTGCAACCCTGCCCTTTTTCACACAAATCACACTGCTATACATCACTATCATCCCACTGTGTACATGTCTCACACCCCTGTGTCACCGAAAACCACCGAGTCAGCAGGTTTTCCTCCCAGACACAGACTGTACCAGGTCATTTTACTGATGAGCAAACCTTCAGTCACAGAGGAGGATGTAAAATTAGCTCCATAGTCTGTGTCTGTAATGAAAACCTTCTCTTAAAGGTAAACGTTTGAGACTCCTAATTTGGTTCATGCTTTACTTTGGATTAATATAAATAACTGCTGCTTGCGGAGGTGCATTCAGAGTCTCTGCTCCCACTCACATTCCTGCTGTTTCTAAGGGGAAAACAAACGAGGCTTTCTTTGTTAATTACAGCTGGTATAAGATGAGCTAGCTTCGGTTTAAAGCCTGAAAAAAAAAAAAAAAAAAAAAAAAAGTTCTCTGAAGCTATTCTTAGAGCAGGCGGTGCAGATGATGTAAAACAACAAGAGAAAAATCTGTTTTGCATACGCAGCCAAAATATAGTCTCAAGGCAGCGGTTTGACTACGTACACATGAAAGGGTTGGTTCTGTTCTGCACAATGGTCCACCCCTCCTGAGCCTCTATGAGGATGGGCATGATCCTGATGTTGTGCTGATAATGGAAGTGCTCAGGGATGTCTTCCTTCTTGTACACAGCCATGTACGGGTTTGCATCCACCAGTTTGCTATAAACCTCCTCAAACTTCCCTGAAACACACACAAGATAAGACACAAAACAATTAACAGTGCTATAGATTAACCCTTTATTGGGCAAGTGACTATTTTTGGTCATTTCTGAAAAACATTCATCCATAAAGACCCAAACAGCCACTGGCAACCAAAACCATCTACTGATCTGAAATGTTTAATAACTTCTGAACCACTAAACCTATTCATATGTTGAAATTATTGGTGTAAAATGCAGTTTGTCGTTTTTCATGGTCTTCAGATATGACCCATTGAGGCTCTGTAGTTACCGTGGAAACACTGTCATCTTCTACAACATTGATTCACCAGTAAAACCCATGGAGTTGGATCAATAACAGTGGATGGAGATGCTTGTTTTCACGTTCAGTTGTTAATATTTTTGCTGAAAAAAACACTTTTTCTTCAGTTTTCTCTGTTTTTGGTAGGATAACTCTCAACTTTAATCTGAGCTTTTATAAACATCTATATGATCAGTAAGTTAAATATAGGAAAATACTTGATTTTCACTGAAAAAAATGCAAAATACAGAGGATAAAATTATAAGTGGTGCCACACACAACAAACCCCGCCCCTTGCACTTATTGTAGCTTACTGGTATCGAACCAGCTGATGTCATCATGTCTATGTGTGTGGTGATGTCAGCATATCAATTGCCTCTATATATGTGCCAAGTTTGACGTAAACTGAAACAAAATTGATGTTTTTATAGACATGTGAAATTTCATCCATTATAGGAAACTGTCTCACTTTTCTGTTATTCCAATATTATTACTATTTTTTTTAAATTTATTGTTACTACCTGTCTGTAAAACCTGTTTTCTTTCTTGGCGTGTGCTGCTGACCTCTTGGCCAGGTCACCCTTGTAAAAGAGATCTCAATCTCAATGGGATTTTATCTGGTTAAATAAAGGTCTAAAAAAAAAAAATAGATAAATAGGAAAAAAAAAAAAGCTGTGCTTGCACTAGGAAAATGAAAGATACAGCCACTGTGGCTACATTAGTAGAAATGAGTGTAGCCACAAAAAGCCACAACCAGTCTGGGGCCCTGCAGTGGGGCGCGTAGTGGACCGTGGCAATGAGCATAGCTCCCCTGGGAAATTTTGGGAAAAATGAAGCCTTTTTCCTGCATTCTGGTGCATTTTGAGCTTACAAATATGTTCAATCTGGTTTTGGTTTCATACAAAAAAAATCATGAAAAAATTAACTTAAGTCAACATTTTCATCTAAACTATTTTTATTCCTAATCTAATGTATAACAAAACAATAAATGATAGATTTATAAATACAATTATTCTGACCACTGATTTTCATGAGGTTCAACATGAGATTCAATATAAAATAAATTTACCAGTGGAATGAGCATTTCTCAATTAATCCACCAGGGGGCGCCGCTCTTAATTAACCATACTGTACAAATACCACAAAGAAGAGTAAAGTTTTTTGAGAAGAAGAAGAAAGTCAGTAATAACAAACATGGAGACGACCGAGGCAACACTAATGTGATACTAATATTGCAGCGTTTTCACTGGTAAGGTTTAACAGCTTAGCTTCAGCAGGAAGAGAAAAGAGAAATGAGCCATAAGTTTTGTTTTCACTTCCGCTGGTGGCGGTCTGCACCGCTCCGTACCCCCAGTGGTATTCTCTGTCTGCGTACGCATCCACCAGCACCTGGAAAACAGATGGAATGTACACAGAGGACGGACAGATCTGTCCGTATCTGTCTGTCTTTAAAGTTACTGTCAGTCAGCGTTACTTTTATCACCCTCATTTATTTTGAAAATCTCCACACTGCTGACATTACTCCTCCACAGCGTACCTGCTGCACTGAACTGTGAATGTCATGCTGCCATAAGTGGTAAAATACCTTCACCACTTTGGCTACACGGGTTGAAAACAACTTTGCCAACCTGGAAAATGCATCGCCAATGGTGATGTGGTGATAGGCTAGTGCAAGCCCAGAAAAGATTTTAAAAATTCATAAAAAACTTTAACTTTGACCTACTTTTCCCAAAATGTAATGAGCTCTATTCTGGGTCACTGCCAGTCTATAAACCAAATCTGGTATGAATTCAACCAATAGTTTTGCTGCGAAAGTGTTAACAAACACAGAAACAAACCAACTGAAAAACAATACCCCTTTGCCTCCCCTTTGGGGGGGTGGGGAAATAAATGGTGATAAATCACTTAAGACAGGTTAAAGAGGAGAAAAATTCATTTGGGAACTGACACAAAAGTATAACTGGGTCTTTAAGGGTTAAATGTGGGGTCTCAGTGAGGCCAGGCAGCATGGTGGTTTTTATAACTATACAGTGATTCAGAGAGATTTTATGGAAATTCTGAAGCTGTATATAGTGAACATGAGTGATTTTGGTCAGTTTATGACCTTATAACAGTTGTTTTATTGCATGTGTTTACTTTTATTAAGTACTGCTCGGATGTTTTAGGAGGGAGGCTGTTGTCACGCCAACCAACAAGGA
This sequence comes from Sphaeramia orbicularis, assembly GCF_902148855.1. Taxonomy (NCBI): domain Eukaryota; kingdom Metazoa; phylum Chordata; class Actinopteri; order Kurtiformes; family Apogonidae; genus Sphaeramia; species Sphaeramia orbicularis. Next base: position 16,497,976 of record NC_043979.1, on the reverse strand, counting down.
GGTAGATGACAATGGCTGGTTGAAAATTTGGATTTCAGAGTATTTGAATGAGTGTCCTATAAAGGGTTAAGACTGATACGGTTTATTGATGACACTGTGTGCGATGTACTCAAACACAATACCTTCTTTGGGAATTAATCCCAACACCGGACTCTTATCGACCCAAGTGTACAAGTCCCTGCTCACATACTCGTCCAGTTCTATGATCTTATCAGTGGAAAGCTGCGTCATCCCGTGGTCGCTGGTCACGATGAGATTGACCTTCTCGTACAACCCGGCCTTTCTCAGCTCGTTCCTGAGAAAGCCGAGCTTCTCATCGATCCCAGCGATGACTACGTCCATAAGGGAGCTCTCGGGGCCCAGCCTGTGACCGCTCTCATCTGGCTCCTCCCAGTACAGGACGCCAAAATCCACCGCTTCCTCTCTGGGTGCGGAGAACCACTCGATGATGCGCTCCACTCTGGTTTCAAATGGAACTGACATATTGTACGGAAGGTACTGAGAAGGGAACATGCCGTGGATCTTTACATCAGACCCGGGCCACATCGCTGCGCCGCTCCGACCTCCAGCTTTCTGAACGGTCACCCACAGAGGGACCGCCTCCTCCCACCACCGTGAATCATAAACACTGTCCGTCTCCATGGAGAAGGAAAGGTTCAGCGCGGGGTCGTAAAACTCATTGGCGACGATGCCGTGCGTCTCGGCGTACAGCCCCGTCACCAGGCTGTAGTGGTTGGGGAAGGTTTTAGTGATGTAGATGTTCTCCACCTGCTCCACCTGCACACCCTCTTTCATGAGGGCTAGGAAGTTAGGCGTGGGGACGCGGTCAATGTAGTCCCAACGGAAGCCGTCGAAGGATACGAGCAGCAGCTTGGGACGTTCCTTCGCAGCGTGGAGCCTGTGGCCATGTTGGTTCAAACGATGGAGGGAAACCAGAGGCAGCAGAGCCCACAGACAGAGCAGAGGGCGGCAGCCTCGTCGCAGCATAGTGCACCGAGATGACACAACCTACACACACACACACACACACACACACAGGAAAAAAACATTACACAAAGGCCAGTTTCCCTATTTTAGTTAATGATATTAACCCTCCGGTATCCAGGTGCACCTTTTAGGCCCACTTTGGACTTTGTGTTAAAAAACTTCATATTATTTTTCACAATTTAAATAAGGTTAGAATTCAAAAGTTGTTCATTTTTGCATGATCTTTAAAATTCTGGCCACCAACTAAACTGTGCACATTGTAAACAAAAGAAAATTACAAGACTAGCATCTGTCTGCCAAGTGTGCCTAAAACGCACTATTTCTTCCATTTCATCTGTATGATTAGGGCTGAGCTTGATTTACAAAAATAAAATAAAATTAGAGCAGAAAAATTAATCAATATATAATATTTAATAGTTTGATTTATAGGTGTGCATTTTACGCACACTTGGTGACAGATGCTAGTATTTTTGAACATTTGACCTAGCGCCAAAAAATAATAATGCAAATTAACCAATGTTGGAGTTAATCACTGACATATGCCAGGCTGCAAAAATCAAATAATATGCGATCCACTTTTCATGTAGTATATTGAAAAAAGAAATTTGTGTTTTTTGCATCCAAAAAAATTGTTTGTTTACAATACAAACACAGCATTTAAAGGGTTAAAAAAAAATGTGACAGTTATTGAGTATTTAGTATTTTTATTTACGGCTGAAATTGATGAAATAGAAAAAAAAGTGTAAAAGAATTAAAAACAAACTGTATGAAATTTTTTTGAACATTATTCCACAAGTGTGCCAAAAAGGCACACTTAGTGCTTAGTAAGGGCCTTGTTGGATGGGACACCGGAGGGTTAAGACAAGGTTGAAACTTTGAGTATCATTATTGTGACATTATTGTGAAAAAAATATTGTGGAATAAATGTATACCTTTCATGCAGTGTCTTGTGTTGAATTTATTGAAAAAATTGTGTAGTTTCAGAATATAACATCAAAAAATATGTATGCCTTTCCTTGTGTGACTTTTTGCATGATGTTTGCTGAAAAGTGGGCCAAAATTACTCTTTTTCAGTGACAAATAATTTGAAAACCCACATTAATCCTGTTGCTGCTTGCAAATTTTCATTGAACTTGCTTCCTTTGAACCTTAGAAGAAGAGCTTATGGTCTGGCCTTCTGAATGAGGATCAGTTTCAGTGATTTCAGTTCAAAGTCAATGACGTCATATCAGCCAGTTCCTCAGAAGACGTCTTGTGACAATTTTGTTCGGATTTTTTGACTTCTAAGTAAGAATTTGACTTATAATTCTTTATGTAGAGTTGATATTATCATAAATCTGTATGTATTATACACCATTCTCTTTCTTTTTCTGTTGTGAATAAAGCATTACCCAACAATTAAGTATATTCTAATATTAGATAAGAAAATCATTACTTTTACTAACCCTACCCTCATCAGTTTTTAGTTTGTGAAAAAAATACATACCATTGTAAAAAAAACTTGCATTCACTCAATTTTCAATATCTAGCCTCCAAAATTTAATCAATTATGCCCACCTACAAGGACTACAATTAGTTTATATTATTTAGGCCAATTTACACTTTCCTAAAATGAGATCAAGTTTGTTTTTTGTTTTTTTACAACCAAATTTTCATATTTGTTTTTGAAACTGCCCACCAATTTGTTAGATTTGGACTTACTCTGTCTATGATGAAGCCAATTTAAGCAGCCACAATTACTTTAGGAAGGCTTCTATTTATCAATTTAGAGTTAAACTAATAAAACAACTCTTACTCAATAAGAAATAGTGACATTGCATTTTACTAACTTATTTAGTTATTTATTCCATTTCTTTGCTCTATTTATTATTATTGTGACTGCAAATTTTTAAATTCTTTAATTTTATGTTCTCATCCTGGTTTTTATCCCAGATTGTTTCTATTTTATCTTTACTGGTTTTTATTGTGTTTTATTGCATCTTGTTTTTATTTATTGGATCTTATTTATTTATTTATTTTTTTTTACTTATCCATGCTGCTATACAGATGAATGGTGGAACACTGAGCACTTTTTGTCCTGTCTGTAAGTGTGATCAAGTACCTGTCTTGCATGTTTAATATACGTGTTGTTGTAATGCCAAGGCAATCACCTAGACTGCAAAACAAATCTACCTACGGGTATAAATAAAGTAACCTTGACCTTGACCTTACACATGTTATGGAGTAATGCCTAATTGATATATTTTTTTAAATTTCAGACTGACTAAATAGGGCTAAGATGCCAAGACCAAAGCCATCCAAGGGTGGAGGAAGGAAGGCCTCCTGGGGAGGATTCAAAGCTCACAGATGAAGAGAAGAAAGCATGTTAGGTTTGATTTTTGACAGAAATTAAATGGTTAAATCAAGTAGTGCATAGGCCAAATTTCATGTTTTTGCCCTTAATGTCACTAAAATACAACTCAAACCTTGAACCTTGTCTTAAGTAAATTGGAAATGACAAACAATAGCTATTATTATATTTAGTGGCAACAAAAATTATGAACTTATCATTTCATTAAGAATTGTGAGTACAGCTGTAATCTAGAATCAATCAATCTTTACTTATATAGCACTTTTTCATACAGTGAAATATAATACAAAGTGCTTTACATATAAAATCAGTACACCCCATCACCACCGCCACACACACACACACACACACACACACACACACATACACGCACACGCACACCGCCACCCATGTACCCAGTGTTAATACCCATAAAAAAACAGTAAAACAAAAAGAAATAAATAAAGAAATAAAGTAAAGAAATAAACAAGAACATCAGCCCTTTGTGGTGTGATGCTGAGTGAAACTGAATATGAAGGTGTTTTTTTTTTGTCTGTGCAGGACTAAGGAGGCCGAGCATTCACAAATTTCCCATATTTTTTGACATTTTTTATTGTATCATGCTGCAGTTGCACTGTAATTTCCCACCCTGTAATTATCTATCTATCTATCTATCTATCTATCTATCTATCTATCTATCTATCTATCTATCTATCTATCTATTAAAATAAAAGTTATAACTCTGGTGTTTCCAATCTGTTCAACCACTTCCTCCAAATCACTTCCTATAATGTGTCATATCCCTACAAATGTGAAATAATGTGCAATAAGTCATGCAATAATCTTCTGTTCTGCAATAACAATGCGAAATTTGTTCAACATTTATCAAAATATAAATGCACTATTTTACATAGACTTGGGTTCATATACATATAAATACTGTTTTCATAGGTCAAACATAATGTTAATATTGTTAATATCACTCGTAGACATACATACTGTTAATACTGAAAATTTGTGTCTATTCATATCTTCATATCTTTTTTTTTATTCCACTTAGCTCTATTCTTTTGTTACGCCGTAAAACTTTAAAATTTGTATTCTATTTTCTTATGTTATTTTTAGTTTTTGTAATTATATATTCGATGTATTCTTACATTCTGTAGTACTGGTGTGATAAAATTGTTAATATTGTTGCATTACATAGCACTCCTAATTTCACTGCACACACAATGGCAATATAGGCTATTCTATTCTATTCTATTCTATTCTATTTATTCTATTCTATTCTATTCTATAGTGTATTGTATTGTATTGTACTCTATTCTATTGTGTTCTATTGTACTGTATTCTATTCTATTCTATTGTGTTCTATTGTATTGTATTGTATTCTATTCTATTGTGTTCTATTGTACTGTAATGTATTGTATTCTATTCTATTCTATTGTGTTCTATTGTACTGAAATGTATTCTATTCTATTCTATTGTGTTCTATTGTATTGTATTGTATTCTATTCTATTCTATTTATTCTATTCTATTCTATAGTGTATTGTATTGTATTGTACTCTATTCTATTGTGTTCTATTGTATTGTATTGTATTCTATTCTATTGTGTTCTATTGTAATTGTATTGTATTCTATTCTATTCTATTGTGTTCTATTGTATTGTATTCTATTCTATTGTGTTCTATTGTACTGTAATGTATTGTATTCTATTCTATTCTATTGTGTTCTATTGTACTGAAATGTATTCTATTCTATTCTATTGTGTTCTATTGTATTGTATTGTATTGTATTCTATTCTATTCTATTCTATTCTATTCCATTGTGTTCTATTGTATTGTATTGTATTGTATTGTATTCTATTCTATTCTATTGTGTTCTATTGTACTGTATTGTATTGTATTCTATTCAATTCTATTCAATTCTATTCAATTCTATTCTATTCTATTCTATTGTGTTCTATTGTATTGTATTGTATTGTATTCTATTCTATTGTGTTCTATTGTACTGTATTGTATTGTATTGTATTGTATTGTATTGTATTCTATTCTATTGTATTGTATTGTATTCTATTCTATTCTATTCTATTCTATTGTGTTCTATTGTATTGTATTGTATTCTATTCTATTCTATTCTATTCTAGTCTAGTCTAGTCTAGTCTATTCTATCTAAAGTAACACTGCATTGCCAAATGTATTAATGCAACTATTAAAATCATTTTGGGATATGAAATTCCAAATACCTGATGCATCTTGGGAACATTGTTGATGTTGTGATAAAAGTAGATGTCTGTTTGACTCAAGTTTTACTAGGAACAAGTGAGAAAACTGTCACAAGGAACTGGTTTGATGTGAACATCCCAAGATAATTGGACATATTTTTCTTGTCAAGAAGCTGATTTATATGTTGAGAACCAAAAAGGACACTATGAACAAAAACTGAAAAAAAAAAGAATATTCATATGATAAGTGACACTGAGACTGTCTATTTGGAACTGTATACTATAACATAAAATATTACATGAATTCCAGACAACTGTTCATGTGGCTTATTTTGTTGTTGTATTTTTGGGCAAATTTAATAAAAACTTGAGTGTTAAAAAAAAGTGGGAGGAATGCAATAATTGATTACTTGTCAATGACGAAATTAACCCTTTCATGCTTTAATTATGAGAACCTTAGTTAAGATTTTTTGCTTGAGTGTTTTTATTCCTCCATAGGCATGGAAAAAAAACAACTAATGTGATCAAGTTGTTTGTTTTTTTTTCATGGAGTTACAAAAATGTCCATGCATTTAATTTCTGAAGTAAAGAAAAACCCAAATATCAGAAATTGATATCAAAACAATGAAATAAAATCTGATGTTTTCTCACATTTTAACATATTTTAAGGCTAATTTTACTCTTTTCATGGAGATAATATGCAAAAAAAAAACCAAAAAAAACCTTTTTTTTTTCTAACAAATAATTGATTTACACTGAAACATGTTACTGCAGATCAGGTTTATCAAGAACAGCAAAGTTACAGTAATGGTATGAATTGCAGTGTATTATGGGATGGTGCATAAGCGTCCACTGTGTTGACTGATATGGAATTAAAACAACAAAACCCATGAATATATAAGAGAACAGCTGTAGAATAAGTGTCCACTGTAGTGACCAGAATGCATGAAAGGGTTAATCAACAACTGTTTTCAGAATTAATCAGCTTAAGTCTTCCATTTTTACTGAATAATTTCAGATTATTTTCCATGTTACATTTCGGGTTTTGAGAAAAATCTTTTCACCATTTCCTTACATTTTATAGACAAAACTGAAAATATAAAGGACAAATGAACCAACAATTAAAATAATCTTTAGCTGAAGCCACATGAGTTGTGTTTGAGTATAAATAAATCACTTCTAATATAAGATTTTTAGTGTTTTGTTTCGAACAGACGTGTAAAAGAAACTGTAACTTCACAATAAAATGTGACCATTGTGGATGTGTTTGTGGTGTCATAAACTGCATGGTCAAAAATATGGATTCATTCCAAGACAACTACTCATAACGGAATAGATTACGTAGGATGCATTTCTTACTCGTCTCTTTATTATAAAACACCATAAGTTTATTAACTATAATGTCTGTGGCTTGGATTCAGTCTGTAAATGTCACCTTGAACACTGCTAACTCATATTTATAGTGTAAACTGTAAAGTGTTTGTACACACTAGAGCTATTTTTTTCATATATACATAAATATTTAGATATATAATATTTTTTCTTGTGAGCTGCATGTCATTTTTTCTATTTTACTATCGGCTGCAGGTAATAGTTTAGTTCTTTATACACAATGGTGATACAACCAATACAAAAGTGCTATGACTAGTTATTTATTGTTATCTGTTTTACCATGATAACCGACGATGGTTAAGAATTTAACACTGAAAGTAAGAAAGGAGCAGGACTAGATACACCTTTGCTTCTTTCTGTCCCTTCTCAAACTGTGTATTATGAGTTGATACATACAGTCGCAGAAAAAATGATTAAACCACCCTTGTTTTCTCCAATTTCTTGTTCATTTTAATGCCTGGTACAACTAAAGGTACATTTGTTTGGACAAATATAATAACAACAAAAATAGCTCATAATAGTTTCATTTCAGAGCTGATATCTAGACATTTTCCAGGCTTTTTTTGTTTGTTTTTGTTTTTGATAATAACCAAAATTACTTCAGTTCTTACATCAATAGCTATGGCATCGTACTGACAAAAACAGTGCTTTTAGGCATTCCATGTTTTCTTTTCTGTCTGTTTTAGTCACATGATACACACAGGAGTTAGTACTTGATTGCATAACCATTATTACCTCCGCCAAGGAGGTTATGTTTTTGCCAGGGTTTGTTTGTTTGTCTGTTTGTCTGTCCGTTAGTGTGCAACATAACTCAAAAAGTTATGGACAGATTTTGATGAAATTTTCAGGGTTTGTTGGAAATGGGATAAGGAAGAAATGATTAACTTTTGGGGGTGATCCGGAAGAAATCCTGGATTCTGGATCACTTTTAAATTTTCGTTAACATTGTGGTAAATGGGGCCAAAATTTTCGTTTCCCAAAATCTCGCTTAATTATTGACCAAAACTCATGAAATTTAACTCAGGAATTGACAATGGGGTCCTCTATCACATTTCAAAGGCTGATCCGGATCTGATCCAGAAGGCGGATTTTATCTCAATTTATATAAAAAATGGGGGTGCCCTTACTTTTTGGCCTACTGTGCCTTTAATTTTAAAGGTAGAAATTTCTGACAAGCGCCATCGTGTAGCTCAGTCAGTTCCGCATCAGGAGTATGCCACCGGATTTCATGTAGCTTTAATACTTAAGGAGCTAGATCCAGAAGAAAACCGCCATTACGAGAAATGTGATTTTCGTGAATAACTACTGATCTAATAAGGATATAATTATGAATCCAGTTGCTAATGGTATGTTTTCATGGTCAAGGAATCTTAAAATATAGGTCAAATAAATATGGGACTAATATTTATGGTGGAAATCACAATATGGGGGAATTGTGCAAATCTCATGCAATTTGACTCAGGGATTTACAATGGGGTGTTCTATCAAATGGCAAAGACTGATCCGGATCTTTCAAAAAGTTATGGACAGATTTGGATGAAAATTTCAGGAAATATTGATACTGGCACAAGGAACAAATGATTAAATTTTGGTGGTGATCGGGGGGGGGGGGGGGGGGGGGGCACTGATCTGCCTTGGCGGAGGTCTGCGCTCTCAGAGTGCTTTTCTAGTTTTTGATGACTTTTGATGGTCTAATAATTTTTTGCCGCTTTTGCAACTGAATGTACATTAATGTTAAATTAATTGTATTTTGTTACTTTTTCTGTGAAAAATGATTGATGGGTGCATATGTAATTGATTTCTTGCTTGTATTGCTTTTTTGTTGTCATTTTTTTTACTTCAAAGTTTCAGACAAATAAACTAAACTAAATTAAACTATTGGCTCCAGGTACAAAAATACATCCCGCTGTGCACTGTACTATGTAAAACTATGCATGTGAAAAATAAATCTATTGTTCTCATCTTATTTTATAATATATAGTAATATTAAAAATTATTTCCCTACTACAGTATAACTGAGCACACTGTTTATACATGCTTTTGATGGACAGGGTAGCTTGGTTATGTCATTCTAATGTGATGTGTTTTAATATTTTGCTTGTTTTATTGTACAGCACTTTGTGATTTTTATCTGTTAAGTGCTATAGAAATAACGTTTACTTACTTATTTTAAGCTATTCGATTTTAAAGATTTAATGATCAACCATAAACAAGAAAAGTGTTATTTATAATAATGCATTATGATATCCTCCTGAGACCCAGCAATGCATTTTTGTCCTCTGTAGTGGACAAGAGTTTCACAGTTTTGCTTAAAAAAAAAGTCAATTGAAAAGGACATTATATATATAAAAAATTACAAATGTATCTGAAAAAACTGTTTCATCATGCTGTTTCTAATTAAGGCAATTATTTAATGTAAAATGGTGAAAATGTTTATTTACTTGGTGTCAGGAGGATATGGATACTATGATAATATTGAGTAAAATTATGGAACAAATTGTGTGTGGAGATAAAACAAATATCAAACATAATTCAGTTTAAAAAAAGATATAAAGAATTGATTCTTGAGAGGTACAGTATTTAATAATAACAATGAGGCCTGTTTGTTTATGGATTATTATTATTATTGAAGAAAATGGTTGAATTGTTGAGTCTGTTTGTATGAACTGTACTGCCGTGAACATTTTGTTGTGAATAATTCAGTTACTGCCTTATGGATTGTTGTGGTTCGATGCTAAAATTAGGAAAATAGTATTGTTTGATTCTTGTATTAAGTTAAAGATAAAGGTGTAAAAGCACTGAGGGGTAGGATTAAATAAGTTTATACTTTTTCCTACTCCTTTTCGACCATGCAATATTCAGACTTGTATGTGCTTGAAGATTGATTCTGTTTATTTAAATGTTATTTTGTTATTGTCTTAATTTGCTTTGTTTTGTTTTATTTTGTTTCTTTGCATGTTCTAAATAAATAAATGAATAAATAAATAAAATTGCAATGAAAACAGTTCCAAAATGTTGTGCTTAAGCTCTTTCGTGCCAGTAGGGAATATCAATATTCAATCCAATATCGTCGGCTTCCTGATAAAACCTGTTATGTGACTTTTGGCAAATTTTACAGGAGAAACAAAAAACTGTTTATATAACAGAAAACTGTGAAATATAACAAAATATCTGTTCCTTTAACCTTTTCATGCATAGTTGTCACTACAGTGGACAGTTCTTCTCCAGCTGTTCTTTGGTATATTCATGGGTTTTATTGTTTTAGTTGCATATCAGCCAACACAGTGGAAACTAATGCACCATCCCATGCACTGCAATTCATGCCGTTACTGTAACTATGCTGTTCTTGATAACCCTAATCTGCAGTGACATGTTATCGTGTAAATCACAGGTGTCAAACATGCGGCTCGGGGGCCAAATCTGGCCCGCTAAAGGTTCCAACTGGCCCGTGGGATGAATTTACAAAGTGCAAAATGCAAAAATTACACTGAAGATGTTAACAGTCAAGAACATTACATTAAGTTTTATCTTCTGTGTAATTTCTGCATTTCACAAATTCATCCCACAGGCCGGATTGGACCCTTTGGCGGGCCGGATTTGGCCCCCTGGCCGCATGTTTGACACCTGTGGTTTATATAGTATATAAAGGTAAAATCAAAAGTACTGAAAAACGGACAAAATAGACTCAGACCACTAAGGGTTAATATTTGAATGTTTCTGCAACAGAAAGTGCATTGTGCCAATTATTATTATTATTATTATTATTATTATTATTATTGTCATTATTATTATTATTATTATTATTATTATTATTATTATTTATTTATTTATTTATTTAAAATACAACTTGGTTAAATTATTTCAGTGTGTGTATCAGTACTTCTTGAACATTTTGAGCACAATTTCAACAATATCGCGATAATAATGATAACCGTGATAATTTTGGTCACAATAACCATGATATGAAATTTTCATATGGTTACATCCTTAGTTATGACATAAACACATTCAGATGAACATTACATGAAGTTAGATAAGACCTATCTTACTTTGGCACGTGAACGCATCAGCGCAAAAAACGTTATAAATGTCAAAACGGAAACGATGACAGTAGGAATTTACAAACACTGCATATAAGGACATGTTACAAATGATATAATAACAGTCCGCCTACACACACACACACACACACACACACACACACACACACACACACACACACACACACACACTGACATCCAAGTAGAAATAGGTTACGTTATTGGAGCACCGGCTGCGGCGCAAACTGCGAAAACGCGCAGTTCAGCTCCAAACAAAGACGGACGCACGAAACAGCAAGTGTGCGTCAAAAAAGTGCAAGGCTAAGAGGTAGAATTGTAAATAAATACGCATAGGATGGTGTCACCCCCGCTTACCTTGTTATCTGACCGTGCACTGGCTCGCCTTGCGCCCCTCACCAAGATAAACAGCCGAAGGGAAGTCCCGCCTTTGGGTCTGGTGCGTCTGTCTTCACCTTCCTCTTCCTCCTGTGTGTGCAGATCACAGCCAAACTCAACTGGATGCATGCAAAATGTGCAAGTGCATGCCTGAGGTTTGCATCTCTGAATATCACCGCCTGTGGTAAGTGCGCCGGTTCTAATGACGTAATGGAGGAGGAGGAGGAGGAGGAGGAGGAGGAGGAGGAGGAGGAGGAGGAGGAGGAGGAGGGGTAATTTATTTATTTATTTATTTTTTCTCTTCTTGTTTATTCCTTTACTTTTATTTTATGTAATTTACTTACCTCTTTATGTAATTGTATTTAATTTCTTCCTGCCTCACCAGCATTATGTTTTTTTTCTCCATGTATATGTGTATACAGTATTTTGTAAATAAAGTATGAAAAAAAAAAAAAAAAAAAGAGGAGGAGGAGGGTGGGAGGTGGGAGGGGAGGACGAGAGGGATCCAGCTGTATAAATAGAAATTTAGGTGTCAGTCAGGTTAGTATGTTAGAAGATGAAAATAGATGAAAAGACACAGAAGGGAACTAGATTGCTGTTCATTTTATTGGAGAAAATGCACCCATGCCATGTGAAGACCCTGCAGACCCCTGAGGATGAGGAGATAAAAGATGGATGCAGTCAAACAGTAATAAATCATAAATAATAAATAATAAGAATGAAGCATGATTTGCATTGTGTTGCTTTGAAGTCACATTCTGATATCATCTATTCTGAGACAATGCACACAGACGTCCACTTCTGTAACACTTACACAAAACAGACACAAGGTGTCAGCCGAGAGCTGGGTAAAAAAGGACCCCAGCCCCATTTCTGCCTCTGTTCACATTCTGATATAAAGTAAGATGGCATCTCAATAATGTCGCCCCACGGTGAGACTGAGACTATTTCCAACCCACTGACAGGCTCTTCCATCTGTGTAAACGGAGAGAGATCATTTTACTGGTGCCTACTTACTGAGTGGATTCATCATTTAACCGCCCCCCCCCCCCCCCCCCACACACACACACACACACACACACAGATAGACAAAAAGGGTATTTTGTTTTGCATATTATCTCCATGAAGTGAGTAATAACTAGCATTAGAATATGTTAAAATGTGAGAAAACATCAGATTAGCAGCATTAATAATAATAATAATAATAATAATAATAATAATAATAATAATAATAATAATAATAATAATACAGGGTGGGGAAGCAAAATTTACAATGAACATTTAGTTGTTTTTTCTCAGCAGGCACTATGTCAATTGTTTTGAAACCAAACATATATTGATGTCATAATCATACCTAACACTATTATCCATACCTTTTCAGAAACTTTTGCCCATATGAGTAATCAGGAAAGCAAACGTCAACAAGTGTGTGATTTGCTGAATGCACTCGTCACACCAAAGGAGATTTCAAAAATAGTTGGAGTGTCCATAAAGACTGTTTATAATGGAAAGAAGAGAATGACTATGAGCAAAACTATTACCAGAAAGTCTGGAAGTGGAGGAAGCAACAAAAAACGTACCAAAGGTTTTATTAAAGCTCTCAAATCCAAAATCCTAAAGGATCCAACCAAATCCATGAGAAAAATGACAATTGAACTTGAGGTAGACAACAAGACCGTTAGAAATGCAGTAAAATATGATTTGAAGATTTAAATTCTCATGACTTTCAATAAACTCATTGGTCATACACTGTCTTTCAATCCCTGCCTCAAAATATTGTAAATTTTGCTTCCCCACCCTGTAATAATAATAATAATAATAATAATAATAATAATAATAATAATAATAATAATAATAATAATAAAATAATTGGCACAGTGCACTTGTTTTTCTTAAGAATTTTCAGGTTGTTCATATTTGTTCATGTTATGTTCAAGTACAGTTCATAGATGTAAACATTTTCATTACAGAATTTTACTTTATTCACTCAAAAATATAGAGAAAACTTTGATGCTGACATTATTTATAAGTTCTTAACCTATTATTTACATTATTTTACTGGTCCGGCCCACTTTTGATCATATTAGACTGAATGAGGCCCCTGAATGAAAGTGAGTTTAACACCCCTGTTCTACAGTTTTTCTCTCATATTGTCATGGATTTTGTTGTTTTAGTTTCATATCAGCGAACACAGTGGACGCCTATGCATCATCCCATACACTACAATTCATACCATTACTGTAACTTTGCTGTTCTAGATAAACATGATCTGCACTAACATGTTAGAATGTAAAAAAAAAATTGGTAATTGTGATTAGACTGTAATTAACAGGGTTTTTTTTTTTGTTTGTTTGTTTGTTTGTTTTTTTAAGTTTGTTTTTTTTTTTTTTCTTTTTTGCACATCATCTCCATGAACTGAGTAATAACTAGCATTAGAATATGTTAAAATGTGAGAAAACATCAGATTAGCAGCATTAAAATGTTTTTATTTCATTGTTTTCATCTCACTTTCTGATATTGGGTTGTAAACATGTTTCTTTACTTCAAAAATTAAATGCATGGACATTATGTAACTCCATGAAAAGAAAAAAAACTCGATCACATTGTTTTTTTCATGTGTAAGGAGGAATAAAAACACTCAAGAAAAAAATTTTGACTAAGGTTTTCATAATTCATGCATGAAAGGGTTAAAAGACACCAATCATTTTAATAGTTTTGATGAATGATAATAATCAAAAGCATAGTGATTTAAAAGGTGGAGTTTCAGATCAACTCTGACATCCCAGCTTATGATGGAAACCATCAAAAACCCCAAAGCAGCCAAAGTGTGCTATATTTTTTTGTTAAAACTATTTGCAGTACAGTGTATGCGCAACAGTCAAATAATACCAATATCAAAAAATAATATTTGTGATGGTGTCAGTGTGTTATTTGTAAAAAAAAAAAAAAAAAAAAAAAACAACACAATTTTAAGTAAAATAAAGCACTATATCTGCAATAATTATATTAACCCTTTTATGCACGAATTCTGAGAACCTTAATCAAAATTTTTTTCCTGAGTGTTTTTATTCCTCTCTAGGCATGAAAAAAACAATGCGACTGAAAATTTTCTTCTGAAAAATAAATTTTAAAAATAAATAAATAAAATAAAAATACTAAAAAAAAAAATTAAAAATACATTTTAAAAAAAATAATAATGAAAACATTTTTTTTTTAACCTATTTTTCATGAAGTTGCAAAAATGTCCACTTAGCTAGACACTACACGTTTAATTTTTGACGCACGGAAACATGTATTTACTGATAAATTGTGTGAAAATTATGGGGAGGGCTTGTGGTTCTGGGGGTTTATGCTCAGGAGAGATCTACATAATGTTACAGGTTCATGTCAGAAAAGATATGTAGTGTCTTAAAACTTTAATAAAGATCTGTGTAAAAAAAAAAAAAAAAACAATACACAGCCTCTTCATTTTCTTACTGATGCAATGCCCTGCCACATATTAAAAGACACCTAATCATTTTAATAGTTTTGATGAATGATAATAATCAAAAGCATAGTGATTTAAAAGGTGGAGTTTCAGATCAACTCTGAAAACCCAGCTTATGATGGAAACCATCAAAAACCCCAAAGCAGCCAAAGTGTGCTATATTTTTTTTATTAAAACTATTTGCAGTACAGTGTATGTGCAACAGTCAAATAATACCAATAACAAAAAATAATATTTGTGATGGTGTCAGTGTGTTATTTGTAAAAAAAAAAAAAAAAAAAAAAACAACACAATTTTAAGTAAAATAAAGCACTATATCTGCAATAATTATATTAACCCTTTCATGCACGAATTCTGAGAACCTTAATCAAAATTTTTTTCCTGAGTGTTTTTATTCCTCTCTAGGCATGAAAAAAACAATGCGACTGAAAATTTTCTTCTAAAAAATAAATTTTAAAAATAAATAAATAAAATAAAAATACTAAAAAAAAAAAAAATTAAAAATACATTAAAAAAAAAAATTATAATGAAAACATTTTTTTATGAACCTATTTTTCATGAAGTTGCAAAAATGTCTACTTAGCTGGACACCACACGTTTAATTTTTGACACGTGGAAACATGTATTTACTGATAAATTGTGTGAAAATTATGGGGAGGGCTTGTGATTCTGGGGGTTTATGCTCAGGAGAGATCTACATAATGTTACCAATTCATGTCAGAAAAGATATGTAGTGTCTTAAAACTTTAATAAAGATATGTTAAAAAAGAAAAAAAAAAAAAAAACAATGAAAAGAACAACAAAATCCATGAGTATACAAGAGAACAGCTGGAGAATAGCTGTCCACTGGAGTGACCAGTATGCATAAAAGGGTTAATTAAATTTTATTCAGTTTTATTTGTAGAGCCCTATATCACTGCAAGGTTACCTCCCAGGGCTTTACAGAATTAGTAGGACATGAAAACAAACAACAGTTAAATAAACAGTAGTTGAAAGAAATGGATTACAACACGCAAACTGATTACATTTAGTTGAACAAGAAACAGCATTGAGCACTAATCTTGATTTTGCAATTTAAGAATTTTTCATCATTTTAACCCATAAATACCCAGTGTGACTTACATGGCAGTTCCCGAATCAATTTTTCTCTCCATTTAAGTGATTTATTACCTTTTATTATAATATCATCATCTGAATTTTGCATTTTCTCCACTGGAATTCATCTATTTTCCTAACTTTAACTGACTGATCATGTAGGTATTCACAAAAGCTCAAAGTAAATTCAAAGGTTATTTTATCAAAACAGAAAAAAATGAAGAAATAAGGACTTTGCTGCATAAAAATTTGAATTATCTGAGTGTTTCAACTGCATAACTGTATATGTGCTTTAAAAAAAAAAAAAAAAATCGGCCTTAAACATCGGCCTCAAAAATCGGCTGTAGATGTTAGCCGTCAGCAGAAAAAAATGGAGAAATAATGACTTTTTCAGTAAAATTTATCATTAACTGAACATAAACTAAGTGTGTCCATCCACTGTCATTGATCCAACTCCATGGGTTTTACTGGTGACTCAATGTTGTAGAAGATGACGGTGTTTCCATGGTAACTACGGAGCTTCTGAACGTCCTAATGGGTCATATCTGATGACCATAAAAAGATGACAAACTGCATTTTACACCAATTATTTACATGAGTTGATTGAATTTATGGATCAGTAGATGGTTTTGGTCAACGGTAGATGTTTGGTTCTTTATTATTATTATTGTTGTTATTATTATTTTTTTTTTTATATTCATACAAAATAATAATTGCTATATAATGATCAGAAGGAATAGAAATTGGGGGTAGGAGTACATAAGTTTTTACATCTTCCTACTCCTTTTCGAGCATGTATAATTTAATTTCATTTGTTTTATTATGATTCTTCTTCTTATTATTATTATTATTATTACTATTATTATTAATTAATTTATTTAGTTGTTTGTTTGCTTATCAGTCATTTATGTACTAGTACTTATATTTTGTTGGTTGATTTTTGTTTTGATTTCACTGTCTACATAATCGAAATAAAGAATTCATTCATTCATTCATTTATGGGTTAATTAATTCAATATATTGCCCAGACCTCTCTGTAACAATGCAACATCTTTACAGTGTGATCAGACTTACATTGTATAACATAGCTGTGTGTGTATTCCATGTATACCAGAGTAAATAAAATCATCCTATAACATTATGTTGATTCAATGGTGATGTTTATTTATAGAGCAGTTTTATATAGATGGATAGAGGGGGAAAAAACAAGTACAAACTGAATAATTTAGCGCAGAAATAGAAAGATCACAGATGAAAAATGTCAACATTTATTAATCTTCATTGTACCAACGTATTTAACATACAATGACTATCAGCAGGAGTCTCCAGGGACCCCAAGAATAAACTATTGTAAGAATCATCCATCATAGCAAAATGTTACCTTATTTCCTCTCAAAATATCATTAGTTATTCAATTAATGCCACGTTAAAATATATATAAATCAGCAGATCATTTGCATATTGTATAAAATACGCTGCCCTTCAAAGAGTACGAGTGGGGCTGTTACTTTTTTGGTTTTTTCAGTTAATTGTTTTGCTAGAATGTGCCAGAAAATAGGAAAATGCATACTATATTCAAGTGTTTTTTCCTTTTGAATGACTAATAGAGTGCCCCTACACCTCCTGTTAGTGTGAGATACTGTTTAATTAACCCATAAAAACACAGCGCTACTTTTGTGTCAGTTCCCAAATGATTTTTTTTCTCTATTTAACCTTTCTTAATTGATTTATCACCATTTATTACAATATTATCCTCTGGATTTTGCATTTTTCAGTATAAATCAGGTATTTTTCCTTATATTTAATTTACTGATCATGTAGATGTTCATAAAAGCTCAGATTAAAGTTGGGGGTTATTTTGTCAGAAACATAGAAAATTGAAGAGAAAGTGACTTTTTCAGCAAAGATATTAAGAACTGAATGTAAAAACATCATCTCCATCCACTTTCATTGATCCAACTCCATGGGTTTTACTGGTGAATCAATGCTGTAGAACGGGGGTGTCAATATGATCTCAGGTGGGCCGGACCAGTAAAATAATAACAGTGAAAAAAGTAAAATTACATAATGTTTACATCTACAACGTTTCCTTAAAAATCTGAAAAACATGAACAACTTGAAATGTCTTAAGAAAAACAAATGCATTTTTAACAATATTCTGCCTCAGTTTATCAGTTTATCATTTACACATGTGCATTACAACTGACATTACATTTACAAATACACAAAACATTTAGTAACAGGCAGAATATTGGTAAAATTACATTAACTTCTCTTAAGACATTTCAGGTTGTTCATATTTGTTCAGGTTATTCACATTTTTAATAAAAGGATAGTTTGTTTATATACACATTGTCATGTAATTTTACTTTTTTACACAAAAACAAAGATAAAATCTGCAGTTATCATTATTTATAGGTTATTGTGATACTATTTTACTATACTATTCTTTTATTTGGGTTTTATTTATTCTTCTGTATAGCACTGATTTCTTTTTTGTACAGTTTCTATGTCTTTAAATCTATTTTGTATTTTATTCTTCTATTTTGGTTTTAATTATTCTTCTATACAGCACTTTGGTCCACTGTTTTAAAGTGCTTTACAAATAAAGTTGGATTGGATTAGATATTTTACTGGTGTGACCCAATTGAGATCTAATTGGTCTGTATGTGGAACCTGAATTAAAATGATTTTTACACCATTGATTGTTAATATCTTCAGTGTAATTTTTGCTTTTCACAAATTCATCCAACAGGCCGGATTGGACCCTTTGGCGGGCTGGATTTGGCCCCCGGGCCGCATGTTTGACACCTGTGTTTTCTGACAGTAACAGTGTTTCCACGTTCACTATGGAGCCTCTAAACGTCCAAATGGGTCATATCTGATGACCATGAAAAGATGAAACACTGCATTTTACACCAATTATTTACATGTATTGATAGGATTAGTTCAATGCTTTTCAACCTTGGGGTCGGGACCCACATGGGGTCGTCTAGAATTCAAATGAGGTTGCCTGAAATTTCTGGTAATTGATAAAAAAAACAAAAAAAAACTAAACTTACTAATAAAAAATACATGGTGAGTTGAGAGAGACCATCACAATCCATAAAAGACATGACAAACTGTGAAGCTGAAACTGAAGCACTGTGGTTCTGTTTATCTTTCAAATGTTCATTGTGGTCAGTTTCAGATGCTGCAGCTCTTTTATAATTCATAGTTTGAGTTATTGTTTGTTCAGTATTAATTGTCAGCCTAGTAAATACAAACTCAACTGACTACATATCCTGACCAAGGAAAAAAAAAATCTCACTTTGTGCAGTAATCTACACCTGCTTTTCTGCCTCCGTCCATGATAATATACATTATATAGACTAAATGTCGTCTAAAATTAATGTTTATTTGCAACATAGTATAGCAAACTATTACATGATCTAACCCAAATTAATTTTAGCAAAAAAAAAAAAAGTCTTTGTTCTGAACGTCTGGGGTTGCCACAAATTTGTGATGTTAAAATGGGGTCACGAACCAAAAAGGTTGGAACCACTGGATTAGTGGATCAACAGGGATTAAACATTTTAGATGAGAAGATGCTTTTGTTCGCCAGTGGGTCTTTGGGTCTTTTAAAACTGGGATCCCAAAATACTACTACTTTTAATCGTTTAACATCCATTATTTTTAGGGATAGAAATGTAAGGCCAAAACGCATGTATTAGACTCTATTTCAAAGTCAACATCTTCTAGTTTCTGTGTTTAACCCTTTCATGCATAATGGTCACTACAGTGGACAGCTATTCTACAGCTCTGTTCTCTTGTATATTTGTGGGTTTTGTTATTTTAGTTCCATATCAGCCAACACAGTGCACACTTATGCACCATCCCATACACTGTAATTCATACCGTTACTGTAACTTTGCTGTTCTTGATAAACCCGATCTGCAGTAACATGTTTCAGTGTAAATCAACTGTTATTTGTTAGGGGAAAAAAGCGGTTGTTTTTTTTTTTTTTTTTGCATATTATGTCCATGAAAAGAGTAATAATTAGCATTAGAATATGTTAAAATGTGGGATTAAAATGTGAGATGTCAGATTTTATTTCATTGTTTTAATATCAATTTCTGATATTGGGTTTTAAACACGTTTCTTTACTTCAAAAATTAAATGCATGGACATTTTTGTAACTCCATGACAAAAAAAAAACAACTTGATCACACTGTTTTTTTCATGCCTATGGAGGAATAAAAACACTCAAGAGAAAAATCTTAACTAAGGTTCTCATGATTAGTGCATGAAAGGGTTAACATGTGGCTAAAACACAATCTAATCAGTTCAAACATGGTTGAAATGTTACCCTAACTCTAAAATCAGTCACCAGTGAAATTGTGGATGTTATGCACAGAAACAAAACACAATTATAGAAGTCATTAGGAACAATCAGGCAAAGTTATAAAAAAAAAAAAAAAAATTAGATACTGTATCTCTAGGGTCTGCAGGAACCCTGGTCAGCGGGAAACAACACAAATGAACTGAATGAAAGGATAAATCGGATATTTTTGTAGTGAGTTTCGTATGTATAATGAGGTTTTCAGACTTTCTTACACTTTTATGTCTAAAAGTGAAAGAAAGTCTGGAGTGTTTCTTTGCTTAGTGGAAAAAATCAGTGTATTATTTCAACCTTTGATGCTCTTTGAGGTCAAAGGTCAAGACTACAAACGCGGAAAGGAAATCCAAGCCACCCTCACTTCAGTAATACAGAGGTTTTAATAAGATGTTTTCAGTTCCTAGCCTCTTTAAAGTCTTCCACAGACCTGTTCTCAATTTAATTAGGAAGCCTCTATCCACATTAAACCCTCTTTCTTCCTTTTGTCTGTATCCGTTGTACATTGGTGCATTGTTCCTCTTTGTGTTCGAACGTATTTAGCTGACAATGTCACTGTATGTGGAAACAGAGGTGCTGCCATCAAGCTCCACGCTCCTGTGTGTTCTAGGTCCACATGTAAAATGATTGTATTTTCATGTGCATGTAAACTCAAAGGGGTTTTGTTGGTTTGGGCAGGAAAGCTCTGTCTATTGTGAGTTTGTGGCTCTTTCTTTCACTGTCAATTGCAATTTTACACAGAGATGGAGAGTAAGCCTTTGTTGGTTTCTTTGTAAAAAAAAAAAAAAAAAAAAAAAAAAGTTAGTAGCGGCTATTGTATATGTGAATACTACGATATGCACTGTGATGTACAATGTAGAAAATGATGAAAGTCAGTGTTGTTCAGAGGTTCTGGATGTTAACCTGTTAAATCCAGCACCTATTGCTATTGTCTGGTCTGATGAAAACTACTGAGAACTTGTTTCTTCTTCTTCTAGTCTGTTCATTCTGGAGTATTTTCAACCAACAAAAAGCTTTCAGATGTAAAAGAATGTCAAAATAACTAATAAACAGCTGTGCACGCAGAATTTTTAAGCCGCCAGGGGAAGATTAACCCTTTCATGCATAGTGGTCACTACAGTGGACAGTTATTCTACAGCACAGGTGTCAAACATGTGGCCCGGGGGCCAAAACCGGGTTCAATCCAGCCTCTTGGATGAATTTGTGAAATGCATTAATTATAATGATTTTAACAATCAAGGATGTGAAAATCATTTTAGGTCAATTCAATTTGAAGTGGGTCGGACCAGTAAAATACTATCATAATAACCTATAAATAATGAAAAATGCAAATTTTTGTCTTTGTTTTAGTGTAAAAAAAAAAAAAAAAGTAAAATTACACAAAAATGTTGATATTTACTGACTATCCTTTTACAAAAAATGTGAATAACCTGACCAAATATGAACAATATGAAATGTCTTAAGAGACGTATGCAGAATTGTACCAATATCCTGCCTGTTACTAAATATTTTGTATATTTGTAGATCCACTGTGATCTGTAAGTTGTAATGTACATGTATAAATGATAAACTAAGGCGTAATATTGTTGAAATTGCACTTTGTTTTCTTAAGAATTTTCAGGTTGTTCATATTTGTTCATGTTATGTACAAGTACAGTTCACAGATGTAATCATTTTCATTACAGAATTTTACTTTATTCACTCAAAAATATAGAGAAAACTTTGATGTTGACATTATTCATAAGTTCTTCACCTATTATTTACATTATTTTACTGGTCCGGCCCACTTTTGATCATATTAGGCTGAATGAGGCCCCTGAACGAAAATGAGTTTGACACCCCTGTTCTACAGCTTTTCTCTCATATTTTCATGGACTTTGATGTTTTATTTTCATATCAGCGAACACAGTGGACGCCTATGCATCATCCCATACACTACAATTCATACCATTACTGTAACTTTGCTGTTCTAGATAAACATGATCTGCACTGACATGTTTGAGTGTAAAAAAAACTGGTAATTGTGATTAGACTGTAATTAACAGGGTTTTTTTTTTTTTTTTTTTTTTAGTTTTTTTTTTTGGTTTTTTGCACATCATCTCCATGAAGTGAGTAATAACTAGTGTTAGAGAAGGGATGTAATGATATGAAAATTTCATATCACGGTCATTGTGACCCAAATTATCACGGTTATCATTATTATCGTGGTATTGTTGAAATTGTGCTCAAAATGTTCAAAAAGTACTAATACACACACTGAAATAATTTAACCAAGTTGTATTTAATACTACTACTACTACTACTACTACTAATAATAATAATAATAAAATAAAATAATTTGCACAATGTACCTTCTGTTGGCAGAAACATTCAAATATTAACCCTTAGTGGTCTGAGCCTATTTTGTCCGTTTTTCAGTCCTTTTGATTTTGCCTTTATATACTATATAAACAAATGTTTACTATACCCATGTTTGGTATCTTTTTTTTCAGCACAACTTCATCTATATCATCTGTCTATTATTTTTTCACTTTAACCTACTATATCAGCATAAAAGGACAAAAACATACAAAAAAATATTAAATCCGATTTGAAAAATGTATATACATTATTGCATAAATAACACAAAAATGCTTAACAAACCTTTTCAAATACTTTAAAAGTGAATATTGGTTCCAAATATTAGGTATACGAATAAAAATAATGACAAAATTAAAACTATACTCAAACATTTTACATAAAAGCAGATCTTTACATAGGCGTTTTTTTCCACAAAGTGTGGTAAACAAATACAGTTATCATGATAATTTGAATTTAAACGGTAATACTAACCATCTGCAGTTTTACCGCAGTTTATCGTTATACCAGTAATCGATACATCCCTATGTTAGAGTATGTTAAAATGTGAGAAAACATCAGATTAGCAGCATTAAAAATGTTTTTATTTCATAGTTCTCACACAGTATATCAATAAATTCATGTTTCTTTGCTTCTAAAATTAAATGCATGATGTCCAGCTGAGTGGACATTTTTGTAACTCCATGAAAAATAAGTTAATAAAAAAATTCAATCACTTTTTTTTCATGCCTAAAGAGGAATAAAAACACTTAGGAAAAAAAAAAAATCTTGATTCTGGTTCTCATAATTCATGCATGAAAGGGTTAAGAAGCAGAAAAAACATAAAACCCTATTGTACTCAGGGGTATAAGTATGAACATATTTATTATATTAATGTTTATCATGTTAACTTTGCCTTTAGGTTGACCGGGGGAGCAGTGTGTTGACTCCTGGAGAGATGTGAAATGATCTTAAGCTGACCACAAATACACTGTTTTTGACCAGAAGCACATTCAGATACAGACTAAGATACAGGCTTGCAAGACAGGAACTGGTTTTAATCACATGTGCACAGCGTACAAGTATGAAGTAACTCAATGAACTTAGCAGTAAAGTGCAGGAAAGTGTCGCCATAAGATACAGATGTACCTCTGTGGGTTAAAACAGGAAGCAAAAGGGAAGTTACAGCCCTTTGAAACAATGTGATAACCGTTTTTTACAGCAGGCACGTTGACTGTTCTATAGAATTCATGTTAATGTACTTGGTTTTAATGTTGCAGTCAGTTTGGTATCTAACTCAAAAGGTAAATAATTTAAACAGACAATTTCTCTTTTTGAGAAGTGGTGCTGTACATGTAAATATGCAGGGAAATATTGAAAATACTATATGATGATTTACGGATTTATTTAGAGTGTTAAAAAATAAGATAAGATGAGGTAAGATAAGATAAGATAAGATAAGATGAGGTAAGATAAGATAAGATAAGATAAGATAAGATAAGATAAGATAAGATAAGATAAGATAAGATAAGATAAGATAAGATAAGATAAGACAAGATAAGATAAGATAAGATAAGATAAGATAAGATAAGATAAGATAAGATAAGATAATGATTGAATTTATTTTTGAGTTGTACATCAATCATTGCATTTAGTACAATAATTATAATAAACATAAAAACCAAGCTTATTTTTTTGCCTATCCTTTTCGTCTGATACACTGCTTATATTAAATGTGTACAGCATTGAGCATTCATGCCAAAAAATAATTTAAAAAATAAATCAACAACAAAAACATATTTACCATCTCAATTCAATATTCCTTAACAATTTTAAACATCAGGCTTTTTTTTTTTTTTTTAACTTTACCAAAGGAGTGAACAACTTAAATGCATCATCAGGTCCATTCCGTACTTTTCACACCCACAAACCCAGTCCATCTACACTTCACTTTTGTTCTCACTTTAGTCCATTCACAAACATGACAGTCTCTAAAATTATAATTACTCTCTCTTAATTCTAAGAAATCACGAATGGTATTTGGGACAATACTATTTGTATCCCCCATCTTCCATATACCTATTTAGAAATCATTTTTTATTCTTCCTTTTAAATATATTTATGTTTGTACTGCGCTTTATGTCCCGCTCCAGACTGTTCCACAAAGTCACTCCACAGCTTGTTATGCACATGCTTTACATTGTTGTTCTTTATGTTTTTTTTTAAAGTTAGGTCTCCCCTTAGATTGTTGAAGATAAGATAAGATAAGATAAGATAAGATAAGATAAGATAAGATAAGATAAGATAAGATAAGATAAGATAAGATAAGATAAATCTTTATTGTCATTTTGCTACATATAATTTAGAGTAGGAAGAACAGAATTGAGTGTCTCTACAGGACCTTAAAAAAAGTTACAGTGATAAATAATCAATTGAAACTACAGCTACAAGCACAAATCTAGCTAAATTTATACACCTCAGTATCTGGTAAAGTGACATTTGAACCCATAAGGACTCAGTGTGATTTTTGCAGCAGTTACCAAAGGAATTTTTTTCTCTATTTAACCTTTCCTAAGTGATTTATCACCATTTATTTTAATATTATTCTCTGAATTTTGCAATTTTTTTCAGTGGAAATCATCTATTTTCTTATGTTTAATTGACTAATCATGTAGATATTCATAAAACCTCACAGTAAATTCAAAGGTTATTGTAACAAAAAAGAAAATAATGAAGAAATAATGACTTTTTTTTTGTAAAATATTTCATTACCTGAACTTAAACTCTGTGTGTCTGTCCACTATCATTGATCTAACTCCATGGGTTTTACTGGTGAATCAATGTTGTAGAAGATGATGGTGTTTCCACATTCACTACAGAGCCTCTGAACGTCCAAATGGGTCATAGCTGATGACCATGAAAAGACAACAAACTACATTTTACGCCAATTATTTACATGTATTGATATGATTAATGGATCAACAGTTTAGATCAGTAGATGGTTTTGGTCGACCATGGATGTTTGGGTCTTTATGGGTTAATAATGTAATAAAATGCAAAAAGATAAGATAAGTTAATCCTTCATTAGTATCTAGTAAAGTGGCATTGTATAATGTGATAAAGCGCAAGTAACATATATAAGTGCAAAATAAGATAAAAGCAAGATAAGACACAATAAGGTCATGTGATCAAGGGTCACAGCAACATAAGGGATAGTAATATTACATTTAAGGATACATGTAAAGCTATAAAGAGTATAAAAATAAATGATATAGAACTCACTGAAACAATAATAAATACAGGAAAATATGTGTAAACGCTTACAGTAAGAACATTATTTATTGTCAGTCTTACACCTTGCTGAATCCCATACACTATATAGGTTATATATACTAAAATTAAATTTAAGGATACGTGTAAAGATTAAAGAGTATAAAAATAAGTGCTATGACATAGAACTCACTGAAACAATAATAAATACAGGAAAATATGTGTAAACACTCAAAGTATGAACATTATTTTTTATACTAAATCGTACACTTTGCTGAATCCCATACACTATATAGGCTATATATACTAATATTAAATTTAAGGATACATGTAAAGATATAGAGTATAAAAATAAATGCTATGACATGGAACTCACTGAAACAATAATAAATACAGGAAAATATATGTAAATGCTTACAGTAAGAACATTATTTATAGTAAATCTTACACCTTGCTGAATCCCATAGACTATATAAGTTATATATACTAATATTACATTTAAGGATACGTGTAAAGATATAAAGAATATAAAAAATAAATGCAATGATATAGAACTCACTGAAACAATAACAAATACAGGAAAAAAAATGGGTAAACGCTCAAAGTATGAGCATTATTTACACTAGATCTTGAAGCCCATACACTATATAGGCTATATATACTAATATTAAATTTAAGGATACGTGTAAAGATATAAAGAATATAAAAAATAAATGCAATGATATAGAACTCACTGAAACAATAATATATACAGGAAAAAAAATGTGTAAACGCTCAAAGTATGAACATTATTTATACTAAATCTTGAAGTCCATACACTATATAGGCTTTATATAAACTAATATTAAATGTAAGGATACGTGTAAAGATATAAAGAGTATAAAAATAAATGGTATGATATAGAACTCACTGAAACAATAATAAATACAGGAAAATATGTGTAAACACTCAAAGTGTGAACATTATTTATACTAAATCTTGAAGCCCATACACTATATGTATATATATATATATATATATATATATATATATATATATATATATATATATATATATATATATATATGTGTGTGTGTGTGTGTGTGTGTGTGTGTGTGTGTGTGTGTGTGTGTGTATGTATATATATGTATATATGTGTGTGTATATATATATACACACACACACACACACACACACACACACACATATATATACATACTAATATTTACATACTCTAAGAAAGAGATCATAGATACACAGTCATAAAGCAGCAATACAGTACATAAAGTACAAAAATACAAACTCCTCTGCACATAAAATCTAGCTGTTTTCATTTTGATCTAACCTCTCAACACCTGTTTGACATGATCTTTTACATTCTGACAAAAACTGTGGGTTTATAGGCCATGAATGAATGAATGAATGAATGAATGAATAAATGAATGAATGAGCCATTATTCAGAGAGTGTGGCTTTCATGGCCCCAAAAAAGATATTAATATGTGGAATTTCTTTCCAAATGGACCTTGTTCATTGTATTGTTGTGGCTGAGGCTGGCTCAGATCCTGCAGGGGCTGCTACCTGTGCTGCTGACAGCCTATTTGCTGTGTCCAATCCACGGTGTATGATTACTCTAGTTCTTTATAGCATGGGAAACCTTACAAGACACAATGCCCGCCAGCTTTTCTGGAGCTCCTCTATGGCCGACATTGTGCCATTGTACCCTTTTTTTTTCTCTCTCCCTCTCGCTGTGTCCTTTGTGTTTTATTTACAGCATTCTCTCCCACATCCTACATTACCCAGATCCACCGAGAGTCGGCCTTTCTTTCATTGGCTCGTCTCCACTTTCCCTCGCGGCCGTCTCTGCCTTTGGGGATCTGCGTACAATGAGAGCGCGACCAATCACAACCGGGGCTCGAGGAAACGCTGACCAATAAGAGCGGGCTCGGTATTTACATGGAGACGGAACGGACCAATGGGGAGTCAGCACTCGAGAGGATTTTGAGGCTTGTATCCAATAGCTGCGCGAGGTATAGAGTTTTGGGGAGTGCATATAATCAACATATTATCGAAGGTGCTTAGATATTGATCCTGTATTTCGAGGTAGTTCAAATTCACCTCTCTTGGACCTTCGGGTTTGACCTTAATTTTTTTTCCCGACAGCTTGGGGGAGAATATTTCACTCGCAAAATGCCGAAGAGAAAGGTGAGTGTCGTTTTTATGCCATCCGGATCACTTCAACTGTAGTTTTGTGCTCGTGCATTTTAAGGCTGAAAATAGCGGGTGCGCGATTTTGTGGCGACGTCGCGAGGCAGGTGAGGTGATGCCAAAGTTTTTTAGGACGCGTCTTTTCCTTTTGCCGCTTTTCCAGGTGTATTTGACACGTCTCTGCTATAGCGTGGGAGACATTTCACCAACAACCTTTTGCTGTTTTTTTTTGTTTTTTGTTTTTTTTTTTCCTCCTACACTAGAAATCTTCCCGTGTTGATTTTAATGGCCGTTCCCGTGGTCGTTTTATTTGTCACTTCCCTGTCCACTGTGCGCACTGGGGAATGTCAGACAGAGCCGCCGGATGGATGCATGGATGCATGGATGGATGGATGGATGATGCATGGATAGATGGATGGATGCGTAAATCCTGTAGGAGACGTGCGTTATGATAATTCATCTGTGCGCGTGTCAGATAAACAAAATGTGTTTATCGATCTTTAATAATATGTAACCAAACAGCAAAAAAAAAAAAAAAAAAAACATCCGCACCTCCCTGTATAATTTGGAGTCTCCAGTGGTGGTGAATAGTGGGCACCAAGCCATATCCACATGGAGAGAAGGGAATAAAGAAAGGGGGGATCAGGGACAATTGCTGTTGTGTTAAAAAGAGGCCGTGACACTCTCTAAACAACAACGCACGACGAGCCCTAGTGCATTGAATCATGGCATAAATGGAAACTGGCTTTTCTAGCATCTAAAAACTGCCATTGTATTGTCTGCGCACATTCGCCTTTGAGGACAGAGAATGGGGGGCCTCTAGGGGCGGAGGTCGCCCACATGCAAATGATGCGATTGCCAACCTGCAGGCTAAACCAACATTTTTTTTTCTCTCTTCTTCTTCTTCATGGAGGGGGTGGACTGTCTCTCCTTACCTACCTACCTACCTACCTACCTACCTGCAGCCTCACTGAAGCACGTTCTCACTGTGACTGAATGTGAACGCAGGCTGTTGTCCTGTTATGTAGTAATCACATCTGCATAAATGAGCCCCTGTTTATGTTCTTTTATTCTTTGGGGAGCTCATTTCTTTGGCATGTAAGCAAGATGCTTCCATTAAAATGGAAATCATCAGGGAGTCTGCAGCAGCAGCAGCATCACCAGCCTTGGATGAAGGATATTAAACATAGATGGAGCTCGAAGCTGTTTCACACCAATAGTTAGAAAATATATAAAATATATGTGACTATATTCTAGTTGTAATGTTATCAGCAAATTATACAAGGTAACATATAATACAACATTTAATAACATAAATAGTATGTAAAATACAAGCATCATTTCATTTGATCAACTGTAATTATAACTTTTTGTGGTAAATCACTGTGTATTTAACTGAAAGTTTAGGAAAGGGCATGCTTGTATGTTTTCAGCTGCTTCTCCAATTTAGATATGTTTATGATTTTATTATGACTAGTACTGAATTTACAGTATAATAATAATAGTTTGGAACTAGGGCTGGCCAATATGTGGAATCAGTTTGATTAACTGAGGTTTTGCTCTCTTAAAATCACAAAATCAGCATTTTTAGACTTCTGTTGCTCAGCAAAAAGACAAAATTCAACCTGTTTGCTTTTTGTATATTACATTTTATCATATTTTTCTGGTTACATATGGCATATAGCTTTAGTTTACACAGATTTTCAGTCATGTTTTGTTTTTAGTTCTTAAAACAAGACAACTGTCAGTTAAAATCTGTTCATAATATTAAGAAAAATCCAGATTTTTCTGTTTGGGGGCAGGAAAAAAAATCATTAGTTCATTAATCAGCCAATATCACAGATACCCCTTTGACTTTATTTGAAGCTGGACAACTGTTGAATTGAATATCTGTGTTTAAATAGTAAACACATAAATAATATATAACACTAAACCTCAAATTTAATGTGATCAGGCAGTGAATCAGGAAATGAACATTAAACATAAATGTAATGTAAAATATATATGATTTTATTCCAGTTGAGAAGCTTAGAAGCTACTGAAGTTAAAATCTGTTGAAAATGTCAAATAGATGCTGATTAACTAATTATCTAAATCAATTAATTGGTCTATCTTTAGTTATAGAACACTTGTGAATGTTATTGTGCTAAAATCACCAAATATATATTTTTGGGGGTAAATTTATGACCTTTACTCCATTTTCAGAAGTATACAGTCTTGTTATTTTTATTATTTTATAATTTTTAATTACATTTGCTTCTATTATTAATCCATGAAAAAAAGTTGACCAGCTATGGATTTTCTAAAACTTACATAACAATAATAGTTTGGACGAAAGAACAAACTAATATCAGACTTATCAAATGGTATCACCAACTAATCACAACTCAGTCAAAGTAACGAAATGAATAAATGAATGTAGACTGGTGATCATTAAACTCACAGGGTCTGGAAGTTAACATCAAGCTAATTGTAATGAAAATCTAACTTTTAGTTCTTATTTTCCCTCTAAATCAGTATTGGGCTCCATGCACAGCTCCACTTTTTCCTGAACTTCAGGTCCTGTCTTTCATTATTGGACACATTGATTAATCCAGGTGTGCCTGCTACTTCTTGTTGTGATGACTGTGGTCAGGAACACCTGGATTAATCAATGTGTCCAATAATGAAAGACAGGAAATAAAGGAGCCACCTGAAGTTTAGACAGTAGTGGAGCTGTACATAGAGCCCATTTCAATTGGGAGGTCTTTTATTGTCCATCAGAGCCAAGTTTGAACATGTTCTGTTGGTACAGAGTCTGTAATTTATCAATCTATCTCTAACAGAAGTGATACAAGCAAGACCCTGAGAATATAATAAATAAATTTTGCGATGTTCCTTAATGACAACAACTGAAAATACATTTGAAGATTGTGTATTTATTATTTAATTGGGATGTGAATCTGTTTATAGGGACTTACTTATAGACTCCAGATGCAGATCCCCATAACATACATCATTAAATGTGAGGGTCAAGAGTTGTTTTAAGGTCATTGTTTGGGAGTAAATTCATGTAAGTCAACGTAACACCCCCTAAACACAATTAGTGTATGTGTGTTTTGTGGGTGGGTTACATTGTTCACATGTGCCCACACTCACTCTGTTAACGTTCTCTTCATCCCCCACAGTCTCCAGAGGGTCCCGAGGGCAAGGAGGCCTCCAAAGTCACAAAACAAGAGGTAAATGTTCTGGGTGTGTTTGTGTGTGCTGTGTGTGGGTGCGGAGACGTGCGTTCGGGTGCTGTGTTTTCTGTAATGTAATGAAAGTGTGTAAGTGTGAGTGTTGGATTGAGATAACAGACACATGACAGGTTAATGATTAGGACGCTTGTGCCAGTCGCCAAGCAGGTCAGCAGCCGGCAAAGGTACAACTCATATGTCTTTCTCTCTCTCTGTCACTTTCTCTCTCTCTCTCTCTTGTTGATCATCCTTTGCTCCCGTAGCCCACCAGAAGGTCAGAGAGATTGTTAGCGGTAAGTGTTTGGTTCTCCCCTCCCCTGTCTTCACCTCTGTCGCTCTCCTCACCCCTGGCCCAAAGGCTCCGTGGCAGTCTTATGGGATAATAAGTGTCATATTACCAAGGCTCAGGGTAAAGTCCTTGCCAGGTTTATGGATTTGATTGAGGCGCTGTGCATTTGCAAAATCCATAAACACACTTCCTGAGGCTTGGACCTGGCTTGGTATGCATGTTGTCTTTTCTCTGTTGTCTTTGTCCAGTCTCAGTCTGGTCTGTTGCAACACTTTGTTGACATGTAGGGCTGCATGATAAAAAAAAAAAATTACATGTAGAATTTTTAATTGAATGTGATTGGTCCAAGTTAGTGAGAAAAACAATACTCAAACATATTAATGGAAAGCATTAAGAATAGCTTTCCTCACCTTAAAGGATAACTAATGGATCATAAATGGATCTCCTGGTTATCATTTCTGTGTGATCATGCAGCTCTGCCATACAGGCCATGTGTTTCTATTTATGTTTACTTTGCATGTTCAACCCATGGAGTCTTTGCATGTTCCTGTATATTTGCATGTGCACTTTAAGTTGTCATAGTGGGAAGTCTTATGTTTTTTTGCATGTTTTTCCAATTTAATTCCTTCTAGTTGCATGTCTTCAGCTGTAAAATCATTTTACAAATAGAAAAACATCATTAATAGTTTATCTCTCATGCATTCTTTCAGGGTACATACAGGCCTCTTTATACCTAGAGTTATAAATTCCTTTCTTTTATCTCAAGTGCATAACACCAGTAGTTTACCTTTTTTGAGAAGGTGTTCCATGCAGTGTTAGCTGTTGGCTTCAGGTTAAAGTGTTCCATGCTCTGCAAGCTGCAAATGCTCCATAGCAAAGTTACTCAGACTTTGTGGATAGAAGTTGAACTCTCATCTGATATAGTCATTGTGCGGTGGTCTGAGGTCAGTGCACTTTAAATAGAGGCAGATATTTAAAACTATGCAACAAGGACATTATCAGATCCCATTGCTTTGGCAGAGCAGTATGAATACTTAAGTATTAGTAATATTTACAGTGTTATTCAATACAGTCTCAGTGTGTTCTGCACTCCTGCACACTTTTAAGCACCTGTAGCTGAGGCAACAGCATGTAAACAGTGCTTCAATGGAGACAAGGTGGAACTTAAACTAATATTAATCCAAATACTATGAACTAAAAGCTCAGTCAATCCTTGACTGGTTTGTCTATTTTTTTAGAAGCCTGCTCCACCCAAGCCTGAGGCCAAGCCTAAGAAGGCCATCGTCAAGGTAATACACAAAGACACACACAAACCGCTAAGCCCTCAACTGTGTATTTATATCCTCATAAATTTGCAGCGGTGTGAGGTAGACAGATAGACCCTACAACAAGTAAATATACGTGACCAGAGGCTATGCTCACATAGAGCTCACAGATAGATGACTAAGTGGCTGATATTGCAGAAATAAGAAACAGAATGACAAAGTAATAGATACAAAATAAATCCATCTGAGTCAGTGAATGTCAAGCAAACATAAAGTAACTAATCAATAGATGTGGAACTCAACATCAAAGTAACCATATTCAAAGGCTATTGTTTTCCCTCACAGTCTGTAGAGCCAGTGGAGAAGTCTAATATTAGTCACGAGTAGCTCTTGAAGCCAAGTTTTTACTTTGATGATACACCTACACCTTATCTTAAACAGGGATTTATTGGTTTTTGCAGTGAATAAGAAAGTATTGGTAAGCAGTATAAATAAAGCTTTCTCAGTGAATAAGATTTATGTACTTATTCTATTTCAGATGCTATGGATGATCATCATTTTTCTCCTCACTTTCAGTTATGGTCTTATATCAGCTGTCAGAGGATGTTTTTGTAAATAATGCAATATGCCATTTTCTTAAAAATCCTAATATTTTGGATCGATCGAACCTTTAAAACAGACGCCATATTGAAAACGTTGTCTCTGTATGCTTAGATTTTCTTCCAAAACATGTGAGTGGAAATGATTTTTACTCATCTCTATCATGCAGAAGGTGGCAGACGAAAAGGGCGCTAAGGCAAAGAAAGGCGGAGCTAAGGGAAAGAAGGACGATGGCCCCGCCCAGAACGGAGAGACAAAGACCAATGAGGTACGAGGAGAATCTTTTGAGAAATACCAAATCGATGAAAATAGAAAATGTGTATTCACTTAGCCGCTGACAAGAAAATAATGATTTTTGTTTCCTCATTTTGTCCGTTTGTGTACAAATAACCACATCTGTCTCCTGTCACCGATACACACATATGTTTTCCCACACTGACGCACACACACGCGCACACACACAGATCTATGTGTCTCGTCCGTCTGTCAGTGTGTCCTCCATCAGAAGCACAGCTCCCTCCTTGATGTCAGTGAGAGGACAGAGCGAGACAGTCAGAGTTAAGGGTACGACCGGGTGCCTCTAATCCATCTGTAGTGTGTGTGTGTGTGTGTGTGTGTGTGTGTGTGTTTGGACACTAACTCATTCCTTTTATAGCCGTTGTCGTTAAGAACATCACTCTGTGTGGTTTGCAGTGTTGTGTGCCTCGATAGAGAGAAAAGAGAGAGAAACAAAGTCTTGCAGGAGAGTGAAGAAGTGAGGATGTGTGGCGTTTTCCTGGCTGTGTGCAGTGAAGTGGGCCAAGGACAAGTTTTTACACATCAGCAGGAAGCATCGGTGCTTCTCAGAGCGCTGAAAGGCGATTGGTTCAGCACGTTCACTGGCAGCCGGCTCCTCCAGTGGACAGACAGGGGAAACAGGCAGGAGATGCCGAGTGAGATCACACCAGCTGGATTTGATCCACTGGTTGAGCTGGTGTTGATTCCTGCACATCCAGGAACGTCAGTTTACGTTTGTAGCTTTTAATGGTAGTAGGAGTATCTGAAGTCAGTATTTATTTCCTTAAAGAATGCAAATAAGCCGCAATGCAACACTTTAGACTGAAAAATATTCACTTAGAGGCTTTTACACGCAGCTAAAGGGTGTTCTATGAATAACGGCTTTGTAGAGTGAGCACAGATCAGTCATATTACATCTCTTGATCCTCGTGAACAACATCTAGCATTTGTAGATTTTTCCAAGTAATGTGTAATAATCACTTTGTTGCATCTATACAGATCGTTATTTTGGATGGGGAATCACCAAGCAGCACATGTACCAAAATAATCCCCACATTGTGTCGTGATACACTGTGATATTTAATACATTCAGAGCCCATTATCTGTGGAACGGTAGAAGATCGAATAAAACGGCAAAAAGCAGGAATTATGTATTAATTCACTGCCTTGTGTTGTCAGTTTCACTAAAATTTGACAAGTGAGATGAGATTATTTATTTACAAAAAAAAAAAAAATGCATGGAGTCTTAACTCAGTGCCTCTTTAACCTACACACTCACAGTCATACACACACTCTGACTACAACTTCCATGGCCACAAGTGCCAACATAACAAGAAGTAATGGCTCTGGTAAGTCAAATTGACAGGAGAATCCATTTAGAGCGCCTGCATGTTTTAATAAGTATTTATGTGGAACCAGTATGATATGATGTATATTCCTGTACGGATATTTTGTCCCACCATTATTCTAGTTCCTGCCTAAGCTGTAGTTCACAGATTTAACCATAAACAGGTAAAGTACACATTAAAAATGCTGTTAACATGAGGTCACAGAGACATTTGGAGTGTTTTAGCTATATTTCATTTCTTTAATAGGTCAACAAAAAAACATCTAGAACAGGGGTGTCAGAGTCATTTTAGTTCAGGAGCCACATTCAGACCAGTTTGATCTAAAGGGGGCCGGAGCAGTAATATAATAGCATAACAAACCTATGAATAATAACTCAACATTTTTTTCATTGTGTCCAGTTTTAGCAATATCAGCTCCTCATTTACACATGTGTATTAGAACTTACACAATTACACAAAACATTTAATAACATGCATAATATTGTTAAAATTACACTGATTTTTCATAAGAAATTCCAGGTAGTTTGTGAAAGGATAATTTCTAAATATACATATTTTCATCATGTAATTTTACTTTTTTTCCACACTAAAACATAAAAAGAGAAAAAATTGTCATTATTTAAAAGCTATAACGATAGTATTTGACTTGTACGAACCACTTGAGATCATATCAGTCTGTATGTGGCCCCTAAAATAAATATGAGTTTGACATCCTTGACTGTTAATATCTCAAGTGTAATTTTGGCATTTTACTAATTCATCCCACGGGCCGGAGTGGACCCTCTGGGGGGCCGGTTTTAGCCCTTGAGCCGCACGTTTGACACCCCTGATTTAGAACATGAACCGTAGAGAAGTAGACACATCAAGTCAAATCCAAAGACAGTGATATTTATTTGATTTATTCAGTAAATGGGAGCATCTTTTATTTGTTGCCTGCCAAACCTCGGCAGACAAAAACAAGCAAAGCTAAACTGTGTGTTGTTTTTTTGCGTTGCCGTGTTGACTCAACCTGACGGACTCGACTGGTATTTGTATGTAACTCTCTCCGTTCTTTTCCCTGTTTAGGAAACTGAAGCAGCAGAGGAGGCGGCTGAGGAGAAGGCGTAAAGATGCAGACGCGTCCCCCCCCGACTCGTCCCCTTTGACTCCATGGCAGCAAAGCATCTTTTTTTACTGACGATTTTTGTACCATGCTGAAATTTTTTTTAGACTTGTGATAGTACAGACGGACAACCAGCAGCTCCATGCCATGTTCACTCCTTTTATTTCCACGACTTTCGTTTTATTATTTGCTTGATTCTCCTCCCTCCTGTATTCTGTGTTGCTATTGCCTCTCAGAAGAAGACAGACAGAATGAAGTGGTATGTTTTTACAGGATAGCTGCAGATGTTCTTCATCCTACCTGAAATATGGAAGGGGGAAGGGGGGGGGGCTGTAAATACGACTGTTATGATCTTTAAACCAGCTCCGCCTGTATTTGTAGTTATCCTTCTCTTTTGAAGATCGTCACCATTATTCGGCACCAAAATGAGGGGATTTCACTTTTCCTTACCTGTTATAGGTAAGGATTTTCGGGTGCTTTCAGCTCTGATACTGTCAGCGTCAGCAGTCTGAATCAGAAACAGGCTCAGAGTCATCTCCGTGGAGAACATCTGCAGCTTTTTCAAAAACCATACTTAGTTTTTAGGATCTCTGCCACTGTGTTTCGCATAGCTCCTTTTGTATGTGTGTGCTGGAGTGAATGTGTTTGTGGGTCTCTGTGTTTGACTTTGTTCACTTTGTTTCCCTCCCTCTCCCTCCCCCCCATCCCAAACCCTGTTCCCCTCCAAACGCCTTGTCCTGCAGCAGAGTGACATAGCAATAATGAGTGGTGCTTCTGTTCTAGATGGCTCTTTTGGCTTTGGACCCTCTGGGCTTCTCTGAGTTTCATCCTGTTGGGAGAATATTTTGAAATAAAAGAAAAAGTTGATGTCACATGGGAGAGTTTTGTTGTTTTTGTGTCTCTTTACTTGCTGGTGAATAAAACCACTGTGCGCAGAAGAATGTATTTTGCCATCTATGTAAACGCCTTATTCTTCTTTTTGTTGCGGCCCATAGTATAGAACACTCAGGTAGTCTATGCAGCGCTCTGTCAGGCTGCATGTATGTGTTTTGAAAGCTCCTTTTCAATGTGTTCATGTTTAGGGTTACTTTCTAAACCGACACAAAGCCTCTGCCCTGTGTCTGTGGGTATCTTTGTGTTCATGTGTGAGGTCGCCAGGGGCACGTGGCAGTGTTAAATACAACTGCTGTGTCAGGAAGTGAAAGGTCAGCAATTGCTAGAGTGGTGGAATAGATGAAACCATACGGTGATGAGCTGTCACTCACAGTCATGCACCGATTACTTGGATCGCCTCCTTTATTTTAACATGAAAGGTAAAATCATGAACTCCGCTGTCACTTATCTAGATCCAATTTTAATATGTTAGAGCAATAGGAATGTGAGGCTCATAGTACAGTGCTCCAGTGCCGGATTCATATAATTATGATTTGTTAAATCCTCTATTAGTATGACTCGACCTTTATCTCTTTCAAAATTGATGATTTAAAGCTGCTTACTAAAAGCTACTGCCTTCTAACTACACATAGATCATGACTAAAATATAAATAATGTTGACAAAGGCTTCTTTCTCAGACATATCCATCAAGAGCAGCACAGTCTGCTACAACTCACCGCACAGATGGCGCATAAAATGACTTTTTAGATGAATTAGTTATTATTTAGTCTGAGTTCTTGATACATATGTAGCGAGAGAGAAAGACTGCTGATCTCAAATGAAGTGGTAAACCTCTCAGTAAGTCTGACTTGTATGGACAAATAAATACTAGATGCAGATTTATTTTGTATGATAAAGACAAAACAGTGCTAAAATCAGAATCATCAGAATCAGAATACTTTATTAATCCCAACGGGATGTTATTGGGTGTTACACTCACTCGATTCAAGTAAAATAAAAGGTAGCAGGGAAGAAATGATCAATGCAACAGAAAAATAAATATTTTATGTATATATATATATATATATATATATATATATATATATATATATATATATATATATATATATATATATATATATATATACCAAATCTACATTTTAACCCATTAGGACCCAGTGTTACTTTTATGGCAATTCCCAAAAGATTTTTTTCTCTATATTTAACCCTCTTCAAGTGATTTATCAGCATTTATTGTAATATTATATCTTGTGTATTTTGTGTTTTTTCAGTGAGAATCAGGTATTTTCCTATATTTAATTCACTAATCATGTGGATGTTCATTAAAGCTCAGATTCAAGTTGAGGATTATTATATTAAAAACAGAGAAAACTGAAGAAAAAGTGACTTTTTCAGCTAAATTTACCATTAACTGAACACAAACCAAATGTCTCCATCCACTATCATTTGTCAAACTCCATGGGTTGTAATAATAATAATAATAATAATAATAATAATAATAATA
This sequence comes from Sphaeramia orbicularis, assembly GCF_902148855.1. Lineage (NCBI taxonomy): Eukaryota > Metazoa > Chordata > Actinopteri > Kurtiformes > Apogonidae > Sphaeramia > Sphaeramia orbicularis. The sequence continues at coordinate 16,459,359 of NC_043979.1, read as the reverse complement.
ATAATAATAATAATAATAATAATAATAATAGATTTTATTTATAGGTGCCTTTCAGGACACTCACTAAAACAAATAAAACACAATTAAAATTACACACATATGAAACACAAAGGTACAAATGGCAGCAGATAATAGTGAAATTATGGAATAGAGTAAGCCTGTCTGAATAAATACGTTTTAAACTGGGATTTGAAGGTGGTAACAGAGTCTGATTTTTTTTTTTTTTATGTATTCAGGGAAGGCAGTCCAGAGGCTGGGGGGGGGGGGCTTAATGGCTGAAAGCTCCGGACCCCATGGTGGGGTCAGGTGGGAGGGTGAGTTGGACAGATGAAGATGAACTAAGAGTGTGTGTGGGAATGTTTATGTGGAGGAGGTTAGTGAGGTACTGAGGGGCGAGGTGGTTTATGGCACTGAAGGTGAGAAGTAGGATTTTATACATGATGCGGAATTTAACAGGAAGCCAGTGGTGAACTGGTGATTCAATGTTGTAGAAGATGATGGTGTTTCCACGTTCACTACAGAGCCTCTGAACGTCCAAATGGGTCATATCTGATGATCATGAAAAGATGACAAACTGTATTTTACACCAATTATTTACACGAACTGATAAAATTAGTAGATCAACAGGGATTAAACAGTTTAGATCTGTAGAGGGTTTTGGTTGACGGTAGATGTTTCTGTCTTCATGGGTTAAAAAAGATAAAAGATTTATACTGAAGGTCTCATCGAATCCATGTTTTCAGTGTAAACAGCCAGGCTGTTTAGTCAAATACAGATGATGACAAATTCAAGCAAAAACCTGAATGTAGTGGCCTCCGGGATCACAATGCCCCCATCCACAGAGCAACACGGCTCAGTGAAAGAAAACGGTGTGAATCATATGGCCTTCACAGTCACAAGATCTCAAACCAGCTGAACATGTACTTGAGATGAGGGTGTATCTGATCAAAGGATGGTGTTCTAAAAGATAGTCCCTGTGGAATCAAAGCCAAGGGAAACTTAAGCTTGTTCCAGCAGCACTTTTAGGCCCAACACTATGTTGTTGCTCAATAATCACCAAACAGGCAAGTGAGCTACTTATTGATAATCAATGCTACAGGCTGAGAAAATGTTTAACTGATCATTGTGTGTTCTGGTACTGACTCATAACCTCTGACTCCTCTGTGGCCTTGTGTTGAGCTGACTGCTACAGGGTGAGGTTGCCTCCTTGTGGTCATGTCCACCAGCACGATTACAACAACACTAAAGGGGAAAGAAGTCAAAAAGTCAAACCTGACCAATCACCTTCCATAAAATACAACATATAATAATATAGTGTTTACATAAAGTGTAGTTTAAATGACTGGCATATACATATCTGAGCTTTGACTCTAAATGTGCTATTGTTACAGTAAATGGCAAAGTGTGATTGATTATCACTGCAAATCAGGTTATTATGGACTGGATTAACGACAATAACAGACTGAAAAATTTATATAATCCAGAGTTTTTCAACCTTGGGGTCACCTGGAATTCAGATGGGGTCACCTGAAATTTCCAGTAATTGATAAATAATAATAATAATAATAATAATAATAATAATAATAATAATAATAATAATAATAATAATAATAATAATAACAATAAAAAATATATGGTGAGTTGGGAGACACAATGACAATATATAAGACATGACAAACTCTGAAGCTGAAACTGAAGCACTGTGGTACTGTTTATCTGTTAAATGTTCATTGTGGTCAGTTTAAGATGCTGCAGCTCTTTCATAATTCATAGTTTGAGTTCTTGTTTGTTCAGTATTAATTTACAGCCTTGAAAATCCAAGCTGGACTGACTGTACATATCCTGACCAAGGAAAATAAAATTGTCACTTTATGCAGTAATCTACACCTGGCTTTTCTGCCTCCATCCATAATAATGCACATTATATAGACTAAAAGTTGTCTAAAATTAATGTTTATTTGCAACATAGTGTAGCAAACTATTACATGATCAAAAATAAATTAATTGTAGAAAAAAAAAAAAAAAAGTCACAGTTTTGAATGTCTGGGGTCGCCAGAAATTTGTGATGTTAAAATGGGGTCATGAGCCAAAAAAGGTTGGGAATCACTGATATAATCTGTCATTTCACCTCAATTTAGATCCACAGGAGTAAAGGTAAATTACTTAATGTGGAACTATTGAGCACAGAGGTGAAGATGGAAATATTTACAGCATAGATGGAAAATGATGCATGAACACTGTGACAAAAAAGATCCATAACTGGCCAAAATCTTGGTAAAGTATCTGTATAAAACTTAGAGAACATGCAGCACACTCGAAATATGGTGCCTCTGTGCATGTTTGACAAAAACAGGTGCAACAGTATCATATTGGTGATGTGTGTATAATTTATACTGTTTATTAACTTGGATGTGTATACTATATTAACCCACAAAAATAAACTGAATAATTGAAAGTTTACATAGGAGAACATTTGGTGTGAGGCTATTAGTTAATATTCTGTACTTGGACTTAAAAAATAAAAGAATAAGATAAATAATACAACATAATTGTGTTTTTATCTATGTGAGAACATTACACCTCAGGCAACAAATTCCAACAGGATTTAAGATTGGATTTTTTTTTAACGTATGCAACCAGACCTGCATGTGAATGTTGGAATAAAATAGTTTTACCTCGTCTTATGAAACGATTGGGACTGTGTGATGTATTCTTGATATTCTTGATAGTGTAACTGGGACTTGGTATGTAATCATTGGTGATTACTGATGTGTAAAAATAGGAATAAAAAGAGGACGGTGTCTGAAAACAAAATTATTTCAACTTTATGGGTAACAGTATATTTTTGTTTGAGATCCTTGCACTGCGAATGCAAAAGTGAAAAGAAAAAGCGAGTAAAGTTCGACTTTACAATGGAGCTTAAAACACACTCTTGCTTTAGCTTGATAACTGATGGATTTTAGGTTTGGTCTGTTTTGATAAGAGACAGTGCCGGTATTTGTGATTCCATTGCTTAGTCTTGAGTTTCCTTTATTTTGTTTTCCATCACCACTGTTTTTTTTTTGTTTTTGTTGCTTGGATATATTGTAAAAGAAGCCTTGGGGTCAATATATACAGGGTGGGGAAGCAAAATTTACAATGAACATTTAGTTGTTTTTTCTCAGCAGGCACTGCGTCAATTGTTTTGAAACCAAACATATATTGATGTCATAATCATACCTAACACTATTATCCATACCTTTTCACAAACTTTTGCCCATATGAGTAATCAGGAAAGCAAACGTCAGAGTGTGTGATTTGCTGAATGCACTCGTCACACCAAAGGAGATTTCAAAAATAGTTGGAGTGTCCATAAAGACTGTTTATAATGTAAAGAAGAGAATGACTATGAGCAAAACTATTACGAGAAAGTCTGGAAGATACTATTAAAGAAGAATGGGAGAAGTTGTCACCCGAATATTTGAGGAACACTTGCGCAAGTTTCAGGAAGTGTGTGAAGGCAGTTATTGAGAAAGAAGGAGGACACATAGAATAAAAACATTTTCTATTATGTCAATTTTCTTGTGGCAAATAAATTCTCATGACTTTCAATAAACTAATCAGTCATACACTGTCTTTCAATCCCTGCCTCAAAATATTGTAAATTTTGCTTCCCCACCCTGTGTATACATATATATATATGTATATATATATATATATATATATATATATATATATATATATATATATATATATATATATATATACATGTGAAATACAGGTTGAATATAAATATAGTACTGAATATGTGATAGTTTTACTTTCACTTATACTGCAATTAGCAACTATCAGATGTTATAGGACAAATATAATCAAGCTCTAATTATAGTCAGAACCTATTTGTTGCATATCTGCTATAAAACATACCTATTAAATTAAATAAAATCCATCCCTTAAATAATATCATATTGGTTTGTAGTAAAACATAACACCTTTGTAGGTTTCCTCTGTGAATTGACAGCCCTGTGGTGAACCATAGCCTACAGGAAGCATGCTGTCATGTATTTCCTTGATCATCCCCTCTGATGGTGTCTAAATGTCTGATTGCCATTATATTCCTGTAACTCACGAGGTTTCATTCATTAAGCTGCATTCCCCTTCATCTCCAGCCCTTCCCCCATTTTACTGCCTCACAGTATTTGGAAGAGAAATGGACGACTTGCCCACTAAACGGCTTTCCAGAGAGTGGGTGTGTTGGCTACACGTCTAGTTACACAATAACGACGGGATAATAATAACAACGACCGAGGCCATCATCGGAACAGCCAGAATTAACCACAGCCAGTTAGTGTGGTTTAATGAAAACCTAGAGCTCAAACGGTCACATCGGTTGTAAATCCTTCTCAAAACACGGGAGCCATGTTTTACCTCCGTATCTAAAAATACAGCGACTGTAAAAGGGTTTGCGTCGTATCAATCCGCCGCAGAAATCAATGTTACACGTATGATTATTATATTTAAAACCATACATCGTAGCTTACAACAACAACAACAACAACAACAAAAAATAACAGCCATTCTGCAGTGGTGTGTCCTCTCCTACAGCAGGCTGCCATTTCTACCTCCCCTCTCTACAGTCGCGTGCGTAAAACGCAGCACATGTACTCTTCCGCAGAGGGCTTGCGCTTTTTCCCTTTTGAGGGGGAGGGGGATTAAAACAAACATTACTCTACACTCATGTAACCGCGACGAAAATTCACCCCATGGGTTAGTTTAGCGAAACGTGTCTGTAAGGGTTGTTCTCAGCGGGAGGAAAAGAGGGTTTTGCGAGCTAGAACGTAAAGCGCGCACTAGTTGTCGCTGCGGCGGATTAGCACTATACGCAGCCGGGACTTTTTGTGAGCGGAGCTGAATGGAGGCAGCCTCTTCCTGGTGGATAAACAGTGACAGCTACAGGGCAGCCACCTAGACCCAGCACACAGGCTCTGGCGCTGCCCTGGCAAACAACACCAAAATGGCTTCAGACAGTACACACATCGCGCAGTTGACTTCTGGTGAGTAAAGGAGATCGGAAAATGTGTCATGGTTGTTTTAATATCCCCCAATTTCCTCGGTGCCCTTTTCTAACGCAGCTCCCGTCCTCTTCTCCCCCTCCAACCACACCAGAACTGTACTTCCTAATAGCCCGATTTCTAGAAGCTGGACCGTGTCAAAAAGCAGCCGAGGTTGGTGTTTTTGTATTTTAGGACAATTTATAATCTATCCGAAATTGTCATGGAGTGTAATTTTGCGTTTTTATCCTATTTTCAGACCCTGATAAGGGAGGTGGAGGAGAAGGAGGTAAGCAGTCAGCAGCACGAGAGAGATGCTTGTGTGTGCACTGTACTTTGTGATGTTGCTTTTAGTCTGATTTCTCATGCACTGTTTTAAAACATCACTTGATACATTTAGGAACTGGATGATCACAATCCGCACTATTTTTCTATCTCAGCTTCTACCCAAAAGACTGGACTGGACAGGGCAGGAACACCCCGGGACGTACGAAAATTTGGTAAGGGAGCTCTATAACTGAGGAAAAAGTTTTTAGAGAGCAAAATAAAAATTGAATTTCCCGCAATTTTTAAATCAGGTGGTAAAGAAAAAACTGTACAAGGACTTTGCAGGGCGAGCTGGTTGCAAATCGGGCTCGTTCTGGGGTATTAAGGAGTCGGGTCCCAACCTCCTGTGCACCGGGTTGTGTGAGTTTGGTGCCATGCATGTCCAAAAGGTTTGAATAGTTGTTGGAAAAATGTGTGTGAAATGTTGATACGTCATGAGTGTTGTGGTGTAGGAGCGCCAGGATCCGGAGGAGGGACTCCCTGCGCCACAAGTCAGAGAGAGATGGAGGCGCTCTTGTCCTGCAAGAACCATAATTTGTGTGCATGGGTTGAAAACACACAGGGGGCAAGAGTTAGAAAACAGGACTTTTTGGAGGAGAATATAAAGAGTATATTCAGTAAAGCCGGACTTCCAGCTTCTATTCGAGTCGAGGCTGCTTCCTTGGTGTTGTGGAGTGCAGTGTTTTTTTAAATTTTATTTTTATTTATTTATTTTTTTATTTTGTGAGGGGGGATTGTGGCTCAGCTGCTCGGATGGAAGAGGGAGATCACTTTATGTGAAGATGCGAGGTAATGTTGAGCTGATATCTTATTATCGCTCAATTAATTGACGCGCTAATTGTCATGTAAACAAACAGGACTCGCCTGAAAGCGTCGTTTAGGCATGGGGGCGTGGAAGGAATTAATCATGGCTTACATATTTAGTCCTTTTTACCAGTCTGTCGGTTTACTGTGCATCCCAATTTTTTTTTTTTTATATGTGTTATTAGTTGCATTTTAGTGATATTTTATAAACAATGACCTATGGCCTGTATAATTTTCTAAGCCCTACATGGGTGCGTTTGTCCTCCTGTGTGCGCACGGCTGAACACTGAACACTAGTCCGCATGAGGTGGAGATTGAACTGCGCGTAAAACTACACGTTTAAGATATTATTGACAGTGTCGTTGTGCTTGCCTGTGTTTTTTTTTTTTTTTTTTTTTTTTTCCTCTCTTCCTGCTTGGCTCACTCGTCTCTCCATTCCTCCTCCTCCTCCCATCCCCGGCCGTTCAGCCTGCCTCCTGTCTTTTGTGCATAATTTCCTCTATTTAAAAAAAATACTGCGGGTTTTTTTTTTAATTATTAGACCAAATAGATAGCGTGTCTTAAGGAGCATGGACGGCGCATTCCGGTTGCATTTGTTTTGGGCAAAGGACTGTGCCTTACGGAAGGAGGGGGTGGGCTGCTATGAGGAATCAACGTTGTCTTAAATGATATTGTAATAATTAACCATATTAATTGTGGTTAATTAATTAAGATTGATAATTAGATATTATCCAGCTTTTTTTTTTTTTTTTTTTTTTTTACATTTGCATTCCACAAATACATCTCACAATGAATTTGACTTATTTTAAGTAAAAATAGATAGATTTTCGTCTTTATCACCTTTAATGTAGAATGTACAAAAAAAGAAGATTTTTCATTTTCCATTTTTTTTTTTTGTAAATATCATAGCATGGCGTTGTATTTCACTCGTAGTACTGCAATTTTACATAGATTAATACTTGAAATGGATGATATTAATAGATTTTAGGACAGTTTTTTTTATTAAGTATAAGGTGGAAACTTACAGTGATGTGTGCAGGATTAGATAATAGTATTAGATGTAGTCCCATTTTTTGCATTTAAATTCAACAAACACATCACACACTAAATGTGACCTATTTTTTTAGTGTGAATTGACACATTTTTTTTTAATCATTATCACCTTCAAAGTAGAATTTTCGAAAAAAGCCAATTTTTCATTTTCCATTTATGATCAGTGAGAATGTTGCAGCATGGCGTTGTATTTCACTCATAATGCATAATACATAAATAGATGATATTAATAGATTTTTGGACAGCGTATTCAAGTATAAGGTGGAAACTTGCAGTGATGTGTGCAGGAGCCATGTGCTCTCTTCTGGTGGTGGTGATGAGGGAGTATTATCCATTACCCTTTAGAAGCACACAGAATGGAGCAAATTGTTATTACGTAGCACTCTTGTTGGATGGTGTGTGTCTGTGTGTGTGTTCTTCGTGACTTGGTGTGCACCTGAGGGGGGCATGTGTGCTCACATGTGTAGTCTTGCCAAGTGCTTAGAAACACTGATCACGTCTCTGAACCAGCAATGATGTTGAAAGCAATTAAGGGGTCATTAATTGTGTGTGTGTGTGTGAGAGAGAGAGATGTAAATGTTGGTGTCAGTGTTGCAAGCCCAGATAAAGGAATGGTGAAAATGTCTGTGTGTGTGAGTGGAATAATTGTTTAATTTCAGGCTTATTTGATCCTGTTCAGACATTTAAATCAGATGTGGCTGAAACAAAGCTGATTACCGCATGTCTGGAAATTAAAAAAAAAAAAAAAAAAAAAAGCAAAGTAGTCTGCATCCTGAAATAAACGTACAGCCGCTGTATTTATCTGTCATCCTGCGGTGGATAGTCACTCAGGCGTGTGTGTTTCTTCAGAAGTAGGCCATGCAGGAGTGTCCCCATGTGTCAGTGGAACGAGAGACACACTGTGTTTATAACGGTGTGGGTTTCATGCTGCTCTGGGTTGCATGCCACGCCCCCCCTCTGCTCTCTCTGTTGTTGCTGTGATCAGTATTCCAGCTGAATTCTGACTCTAATGTTGCTGCAGTCGTTCTATTTTCTGTCTGTGATTGAAATATGTAATCATTTGTAATTCTGTGTCAATGCTCATCGTGCCTTTAATGCGGGGATCGTGAGTGTTTGACACAAAAGTAGGCCATCGTTTGGATGTTTTTCCCTCTGTAGTAAGTAGTACGTGGATATATCTCTGGTGAGAAATCCTCTCAAACCCACAGGTAACAGTTACACTATAACAGTACGGTTTCCCATCTAAATTGACCTTCTTTATTCTATTTTTTATTTGTGCATAAGAATCTAAATTGAAATCGACTCGAAGCTGAAAACTAACCAATTTGTCTTGCTCAGAAATCCTTAACCATTCAATTATTTTGCCTGACAGTGTTTTTTTTTTTTTTCTGAATGCATTAAAATCATCTGAAAATGCGTGAGAAGATAACCTGATCAATTCCTGCATGATCTAATATATAATACCGCATGAATCTATAAGGAGGTTTTTTCTCTGACTTTCATCATGGCAGCTGCTGAACGAGCAGCGAAAACTGTAGATTTGGTGTGTTTGATGTCTTAATATGATGTCTATACTCTTTTGTGGTTATAATACACTGTTTCCCATAAAGTTGGAATAAAATATTTTTAATGCTTCTCATGAAATGACTGTGACAGTGTGATTTATTCTCGATAGGTAAAGTGTAACTGGGACTCAGTATGTGATCATTGCACGTGGTTAAAGGTGATTACTGACGTGTATAAATAGGAATAAAAGGAGGAATGTGTCTGAAAACAAAATGATTCCAACTTTCTGTGCGACAGTGTGTTTATTCAAACCGAGGTAACTATGCAGTTTATTTCTGGTTTCAGGTGAAGCTTTATCGACACATCAGCCCAGACCACCTGCTGCAGGTCTGCACCAGAGTTTGTCCACTGCTGGAGCGGGAGGTCGCCGCCAGTGTGCCCGGGCTCACCAGTCTGCTGGGGGCCGGCAGGCAGAATCTCCTACGCACCAACAAAAGTAAGTGGTTGCAAATACATGATACATATATGGACAAAAGTATTGGGACACGTTGAATTCAGGTGTTTCTTTCCTAAGAGGGGTCTGGGATACAAAACAGTAATGACAAATGTTATATGTAGTTTTATATTGTGATAAATATCATTGTGTTGTATTGATTAGTTTGGTTTAAATTGTTATCTTTGTTTCCAAAATGCCTCAGAGCTGGTTTTTACTTAATTTCTCTCAACATTGATTTTTTTTTTATTTTATTTTATCCATGACTGTGATTTTAAATGTTCTACCCCTAAACTTCTAAAATATTTTTCATGCTCTGACTGTAAATAATCATTTTCTATCACAACTAACCATCTACTTTCTTCACATCTCCCATTAAACTCATGCTGATTTGATATATAAACGTCAATCAAGAAACAATTTAAACGGAACTAACCAATGCAATGCAATGATATTTATCATTATATAAAGCTACATTTTGACATTTGTCATTATTGTTTTGTATCCCAAACCCCTGTTAGAAAAGAAACACCTAAATTAGACATGTTCCAATACTTTTGTCCATATAATGTATAAACTACTCTAAATTTTGTTTGTGGAGGCTAACATGCCTTGTACTTCATGTTTTTTTATGCTTATGCTAATGTGAACGTATGCATAAAGAACAGCTTGTTAAATATGCTGAACCTGTGTAATATTCATTCATTCATTTTCTGAGCCCCATAGTCCTCCAGAGGGTATTTAATGTGTTTTTATAAACCTCCGTTATGTTTCTTTTTCCTCTCTGCAGGTTGCAAGCATGTTGTGTGGAAGGGCTCAGCGCTGGCTGCTCTTCACTGTGGACGACCTCCGGAGCCGCCAATTATCTATGGGAGCCCACCGAATATTGGTAAAGCTAAGTTAGATTTTGCTTATGAGTGAAGGGAAGAATGTCTGAATAAACTCACCACACTGTCAATCATTCTAACTGCTCTGGATATTTAATGTCTGGGTAACTGAGCTAAATTCTGAAGTAATCTCTGTGAAACACATGAAACAGTGATGTGGAGCTATGGGTGCCTCTGGAGTGAGAACCAGCCTGTGATTGCTTTGCTTGCCAAGTTTCCAGCAAGCAGCAGCGTTTGACAGTAGACTGATTATTCATTTGAATAAGGATCACGCTGCATTTCCCTGCGTAAGGGATAAACAACCTTTTGACCTCTGTTTATTTCCCTTAAAATCTCCCATTTAATCAGTGACTTTTCACTGGAAGCTGTTTACTCTTAAATGATACAAATCGTTTCTTGTTACGCAGTGGAGACGAGCCACAGCCGCCGACTCAATGGCTCCTACCGCCTGCGGCAGTTGGTGCCTACAGCCGTGTACCTGCACATGAAGATGCACAAGAGGATCCTGGGACACCTGTCGTCTGTGTACTGTGTCACCTTTGACAGGACGGGGCGACGCATCTTCACGGTAAGGCTGCTGGGTTTGCTAGTATGTTGTGGCATGTGTCAAATAGAGGTAGACCAATATATATCGGGATGATGAATTGATTTTTAGCAATATCGGCCATCAGCCTTACTTTTTTTTTTTTTGGAAGCCGATATTGGATCCATACTAAAAATATTATAAGATATTTGATCAGGCACCTGTGTGGGCAGCACTTGAAGTTCAATAAATGTTAAAAGAGTACTATGTGTACGCGTATTTATAATTTCATTTATATTGCTGTATAAAAATTTTAATTATCTGAGTGTTTCAATTGTATTTTATGGTCAATGTGCTTTAAAAAAAAAATCAGCCTTCAATATCGGCTTCAAAAATCGGCTGTAGATGTCAGCCATCAGCAGAAGAAAAATGAAGAATTAATGACTTTTTCAGTAAAATGTATCATTAACTGAACATAAACCAAGCATCTCCATTTACTGTCATTGATCAAACCCCATGGGTTTTACCGGTGAATCACTGTTGTAGAAGATGACAGTGTTTCACCTTCACTATGGAGCCTCTGAATGTACAAATGGGTCATATCTGATGACCATGAAAAGATGACAGACTGCATTTTACACCAATTATTTACATGTATTGATAGGATTAGTGGATCAACAGGTATTAAACACTTTAGATCAGTAGATGGTTTTGGTCAGTGGTTGATGTTTGGGTCTTTATGGGTTAAAGCTGCAGTGCTTAATAGGGTTTTAGTGTCATTGGGCAAAAATTCCACAATTCCCTTTTCCCATATTGTAATCCCAGTGATCTGAGAGGATGTGAGTGTTCTGTGTCTACTTCCTCTGTTTTCATTTCATTGATTTTCTGAACCGCTTAGTCCTCAAGAGATTTGGGGGGATGCTGGAGCCTGTCCCAGCCACCAGTGGGACGGCACAGGGGTACAGCCTGGACGTGTTGCCACTTCATCTCAGGGCTGATATAGATAAACAACCATTCACTCTCACATTTAGACTGAATAATTAACCTATGAAGGTGCATGTGCCCACACAGAGAAGCCCACACTGGGATCAAACCCACGGCTGTCTTGCTGTGAAGGGACAGCACTAAGCTTCTGTTTTCAGGCTGTCGAAAATCAGAAACTATCATGCCCAGATTTTGTCTAATCACAGGAATTTTTAGACAGGTGGGTGGGTTAAATATGTGAGTGACAGCTGTAGTCACCAATTACTGATCACAATCAGGCAGAAGCGACTCGGACTTGATCCTACAGCTCTACTCTGTAGCTCAACATGGAAGCTTGAAAAAGTGGCTTAAATTTTCTGTAAAAATCCATGAAGTAATGTCAGGTAGATCTGTATTTATATTTAGTCTTTTGATTCACACTGAGAGGAGAGAGCTGCAGAAGGAATGTGTCTATTTTCGGTATCTGATGTTTTTTTTCTTTCTGATTTTGGTTCCTGCAGTTTTAATGTAGGATTGATCTAAATTAAAGCTGGGGGCCTTTTGGTGTCTTCCCCATGTCTATCGGGGTTTTCTCTGCATTCTCAAACTCCCAAGTGTCTCTTGGTGTGAATGTAAGACTGTAAGAGAGTCAGTTATCTGATGAACTGGTGATTTGTCAAAGACTAAACCCTGCCCTCACCCAGGGTCAGGTGGGATGGGCTCCAGCCCCCGTGTGACCTTATAATGAGTAATATGGTCATAGAAACGAGTACAGCATTAATATATAGATGAAAGTTATGTGTGATCCCTACAGTGAGTAATTTGGTTAACCTGGCACAGGGAGGCTTATTCAGTTTGCGTCTGAACACCCATATGAGTGCGGTTGTGTCGTCATGAGAGGCTGCTCCAGGTCAGAACACTGAACTCACCGCTGAGTGATTGCTGTTGAGCTGGTGGTAATATTTAGGAAAAAATACTCAGAAAGTATTGGAATTTCTTTGAACATTGGAACATAATGCTGCTGTCATCAACAGTTCCATCTGAATGTTTTTCTGTCATTTTCATACACTGGTCCATATAATGTTTTGACGTTTGTGTTTACAAACCTAAACCATAGAGTCAAGGAGCTGTATAAAGTTGATTAATGTGTGTAAAGGCTTTCTGTAATTACTTCATAGAAATTAATGAGTTATTTTGACAACCATGGTAATTTTACATCACAGTAACCATGTGTCATGATATTGTAACTCCTCTCTAAATTAAATTAAGAAATGGTTTGATACCCTTATATTCGGAACTACTAATAAAAACATCTTCCTCATATCACAAACACTGATGACAGTAAAACTACCATTCTTTACAGATTCAGTAGAATCAATAAGAACAATAATTTAAAGTGTTGCATGTCTTCATTGTCATGTTTTGTTGTCTTTTTCTTTTATTGCGGTGGTTGGCAGAATAAACTTATGGGTGTGTAAATCCCACCAACTGTCGCTCTCACTTCGTGTGACAACTTATCAGTCCTGCCCAAATCATGTTACCATGTGAGGCTGTTGGATTCATAAAGTCACATGGGAACCATGAATGTTACCTCCTTTGTAGAGGTTTATAATGTACGTCTGCTGGTATCACACAGCTGGTGACATAATTGGAGCGATGTTGGAATGTTCCATATTAGATCTAGTTCAGACTGATTTTAAGGACATTGTTGTTCTATTGTGTATTTGTTTTGAGTACTCCGTCTTTACAAGTTGTCTTTTTCACTCCAAGCATGTGCTTTTTCCTGTTGTGTTTTCAGGAAGTAATTACTGTTACCTTACTTTATTGCGTTGGGACTCTTTTACTCACAAATACAACATGTGGTTTGTCGGAGGGTAAAAGCCCCAGGAGCGTACTGATAAAACTCAGCTCATATCAAGGGACTTTCAGAAAAGGAAGAAAGGAATTCCCAAAAGAGGGAAGTTGACCTTTGCCCTCTGGATGACTCTTGTGTACACACGCCACAGTAGCTTCTTCTAGCGTGTTGCTGCGTCAGAGGTACGACGCAGCTAATGTGTTAAATATTGAACTTCCAATGAGATAATGTTGGTTTAATGTTTCCGTCCCTCTGTTTAGTTTCCAGAGTCAAACACTGCCTGCTGCTCTACACCATTTTCAGCTTTCACTTCTTAAATCTCTAAAAATGGCTGGCTGCTGGGGGAGGGTGGGAGTAGAGGGGGGGTTAGATAGACTCTCGCTGTCTCTCTTTTCCCGTTATCTCTCTTTCTACCGTTCCAACACTCGCCTCTCTCCCTCTCTCCGTCTCCCTCATCCTGCGCTGCCCCTCCTTTGTTCCTTCCCCCCTCCCTCTCCTTTTGCTATTTCTCATCATAACTGGAGAAAATGTTTCCTCTGAGGCGCTGGCTAAGTGCCAGAATTAAAATTCATTCTCGGTCTCCCTCACTTTCTCCTCCTTTTTTTCCCTATGCACTCGTTTTTTTTCTCTCTTTCTCTCTCTCTCTCTCTTACTGTCTCCTTTCATCACAAGATCATTTTTATTTATATATTTTTTGTTATTTTTGGATCTCTTCTTGTCCTTTTACTCAGGTTTGCTGCAGTGGCAGGCAGGATTGATTGACTATTGAATGTTTTACTTGGGATAAATAGTCACAGGACAATACACTGTGATCGCTGAGGGTCAATAGGCAGGTGCATGTAGGTTTGTTGAAGCAATTGATTGGCAAATCGCCATATTGATTTGTATAATATAGCTTCAGAAATGGCTCGGAGCTCATTATCACAGCCATTGGGAAGCACAAATTAGACCAAGCGGGTATGGAGTGTGACAGTGGCTAAAATAAATTGTCATCAGAAGGGAAACTTTGTGTCAAGTCTCTGGCTTTTCTAAACCCTAGACCATTATTTTTCATCCGTTTTGGCTCACAGTTGTAATTTGTCCTTGGGCTTTTTTTTTTTTTCATCGCTAAGAGAGCATTTCCTGTCTTGATCAGTCCGCACAGAAACAGCTACAGTGAAGACTCCGCTCAATTGCTGATGATGATGATTATGATTTATTCAAAGGACAGAGGGGTGGTGTTTTCATCTCGCATTTCCTCTAAAATCTATGCTGATGCAGATAGCGTAGCCTGTCTTATAAAATGCCTTGCAGAGATAAAAGGGAGAGATGTTTGGACATGTTCTCTGACAAACTACCTGTAATGAAATCAGATATTTAATGTGCCAGAAAAGATTGATTTTAATTAATGTGCTTGTAATACTAGCCATGTATATAATCTTGCATCCCTTAGGCTGTACTCTTTGTCATCGCTACTTTAATCGTCCAAAAGCATTGAAACATTTAAGTCACACTGAGTTTTAGTGTCTTGATTCTGGCTACCTGTTGCTTTTGAAAATTAATTCAAGATCGTAATCACGGCACAGATGGGTTTGGCACTGTGTGTTGAGCGCTTTAACCCGTTACAAGGTGGACAACAGCCAGAAATTCTCCTTTGGGTCCCTGGGGCTCCTTTCCTGTGTCGATAAAACATCTTAATTGTCCCTTTACTGATTTATCGTTTTATTGTTTGTTCTATTTTGATGTTTTACTTTTGTGTCTTTGATTTCTTTTTTTGTCATTTCCTATCATGATAAACTGTGCAACTAAGAGGGCTTTAGTGGTCCGCCGAAATTGCCTTTTGGCTGCAGTTTTTGTCAAAATGAGACATCTTGCAAAGCTTCAGCCAGGATCCATCAGTGTTTCTCTACAGTCTGAGATTACTCTATTTTCTTCGGTGCACTTGCACTTGCTGTTGGATTTTATTAGCGAGGAGTACTCACGGAGCAGGCCGGCCTATCTCACAGCACTGTGAAAAATCTCATGTCATCTCAGTCCTGACCTGTCTGGGTAGTGACTTACTTAGTGGGTTTGTTTTTCCATTAAACGCCATTTGTTCCACTCACCTGAACACTCAACACTCTCGCTGGAAGTTATCTATACAGTCTGTGGAATAATTAAGCAAAGCTAATAGTTTCAGGAAGTGTTTACATGTCTAAGCTAATGAGATTTATTAATAACACAAGGGGCCATTTGTTAAATAACAGGCTGAAACACATCTAAACACTGTCAGTTAATATTGTTAGTATTAGTTGTATTATTAAATCTGTTTGATTAAGTTCTGTTGTATTTTTTGAGGAACCTCGTTTCTTTTTCTCTGTGTATCCCCATTTTCTGTCTAAGGATTTGATGTGCCCAGATACATTTGAACTAGACTTTCACTGATTAATTGGCCATGCTCAGAAATTGGCAGATTTTCACATGATCGGACATGACCTGCGACCGGCCGGACAGTCTGAAATTGACCCATTTTGAGTGTAGGGCAAATTCCTGCCGCGCTGCATAGCCAGACCCGGGGCCGGTTCCAGATAGTCATATATGAGGTGGCAATCAGGAATGTGAAGGGGGCACATGTTGCCGATGGAGGGGGCAATGGGGGTCCTTGCCGTATGTACCTCACACCAAGTGCACACACACCATGCGACTGTACAAAGTGAAAGTGAAACCGGCCAGACCTAGGATAATTATCGTATTTGTACAATAATTTTACCTTCTGTACGATGTATGGTCAAAAATTCCATAATGTACCATAATGTAATTTGACCTCTTCATTACACGACTAAATTAATTAATTACCAAACACAAACAGGATACGGATCCTTCGCATAGTGCTGCACTTGTTTTTATTCATCCTCTCACATGCCTCTCTACTCGTGAGGCAGGACCTTGATTCAGCCCAAAGCTTGTAGAAGTTGTGAATTTATAACTGGTGCTCTGGTCAGTTCAGTGCAGGGGTTCATCCTGTGCTCCACGTATGTAGAGACACTTGCTTTTTTCCAAGGTTGTGTTAGGTTATTTAAAAGTAGAACTGGGTTGCAGCGTGTAATATGTATGGTCTATGATAATGTGTTACTAAAGCAGATGGTCTGAGCCATGTCAGAATAAAAGTTGGGTGTGTATGATAATTTACCTTCGAATATGATAATTTCCAACTGCTGGTATGATACGGGACTCACTAAAAACCAAGCATTTCAATCAATGCACCTGTTTCCGTACAGAAAACCTGGCACCTTTTTGCACACTTTCCTTTTATTTTTAAAACAAATGTTCTAAAGGGAAAGTTACATTCGAATGTCTTGTATGTTGTGTTTGGATAAAATGAGATTGGAATCGGCCGCCTAAGCACCCTGCAAATCGGGATCGGCCCAAAAAATTGTAATCGGTCTAAATGTAAAGTCTAATTTGAACTGACATGTTTCATTTGTGGTCAAAGAGGGCTGACTTCATATGTTGTAAAAAAAAAAAAAAAAAGACACAACCTATAACCGTATTTACTGAATTGTCCTTTCCCAGGGTTCGGACGACTGCCTGGTGAAGATCTGGGGAACAGATGATGGACGTCTGCTGGCGACGCTGCGCGGCCATGCTGCTGAGATCTCCGACATGGCAGTGAGCTACGAGAACACGATGATCGCCGCTGGGTCCTGTGACAAAACCATCCGAGTGTGGTGCTTACAGACCTGTGCCCCTTTGGCTGTCCTGGAGGGACATGCTGCATCCATCACCTCGCTTCAGGTTTGTCTAGTGGTATTTTGTTTATCCAGGGAAATGTCATTTAAAGACCATTAATAGTGTTTTTAATCCTTCACAACAGGCTAATGTGTTTGTCAGATTCAATGGGGTCTTGGAGAAACCTTCCGGGTGCTTCTTATTGATCTTTTTAAGCAGATGTGGTATAATTTTCTGTTGCAGTCTTAATGACCTGATTTGATTGCTGCTCATACTTCCTATAACCTGTTATTGGTTGTGTTTGCAGTTTTCACCCCTTTGTAGCGGCTCCAAGCGCTACCTATCCTCCACTGGAGCTGATGGTACCATCTGCTTCTGGCAGTGGGATGCACGCACTCTCAAGTTTGGGTGAGAAACACAGACTCAGCTCATACAACACACAGATAAAGCCTTTATCATCTGAGGTGCTTGCAGAGCTTGTTCGGAGCTGGTGTCTAATTTCAAACCAGTTTTGACTGCCAAAGACCCAGATTTTGGTCATGAAACTGATTTTAGAGCAGCACAAACACTTTGATGGTCGATAACGGTTTCCATCAGGGGCAGGGGGTGTCATTATCTTGACAAGCAAGATCAACTTAAACATTGTGACATCCATTTTTTTTAAAGAGCTAGAGTAGTATCATATGAGCTTAATCCAAAACAGAAAAACCAGAGCTTCAGTATGGATGTGAAATCAAAGCAGCTGGGTGTCTGTGGAGGAGACAAGCTGTCTCCATGCGATGCAACATAATAAGATGCAATATGCATTTAAGAAGGACTTGTTTAGATAAGGCTGTTCTAGGTGCAGTACTTATGATTGTTGTTGATGTTGATGCTGTACCGCCAGGTGCTAACTGGTGACTAATGGGTTTGGCTAGTAGGACGGCATGTGTCTGAAAAAGTCTGAGTAACTTTTCAGTTAGATTTATCTTTACAAATTGACCAATCAAAACGCCTACATCCACACCTGAAACATCTCCATAAATCAACAACAACAGTATTTTGTATATTGTAACTTGCAATTAACCTGCTTTATAATATTAGCTAACATCAGCATCCGTATGTCTAACATCGCCATTGGCTCACCGTCCAGTTTTTAAAGAAATATTACACAGTGGTGTAATGACGTGGCTTTAAGAAGTCTGCACGTTGAGCCAGAATGAAAAATTTAGGGTGCAGAATCCACTTTGTTCAGATACTGTGAATGTGTTTGTTAAATATGGCCTAATAAAACTTATTGAGTGGATTTCACCTTTAATTCCATCATATTAAAATATGACTGAAATATTTATTTTAATACATATTATAAATGGTCATGTTATGTTACATCATATTATGTTATGTTCCAGTTATTTAAGAGCCGTTGTTATTTCTCAAACAATGTATAATTTGAACCATTTATTTGACATTGGTCGTAACAAGGTCAGGAGACAGAATGCTAGAGTTGGTCATTATTACTTTCTTTGGATGTCTGCTGAAGTTTTAGCTCATTTCTGAGTTGGAAAAAAGGACATGAATGCTTATAACACATCTGGTGGTGTGGCTCTGTTCCTCAAAACAAGATTACATGGTCTAATGGTCAATCTTTAGAGGACGGTGAAAATACAGAGGAGGAGAAGAGGAAAGCATCACCGCAGCATGAATCTCCCTCCGCAGCATGAATCTCCCTCCGCAGCATTTCCCTCTTATACTCTTTCATATACATTCATGCACTAAAATTGACATAAAGGTCAGTTAATCGGTGTAGATTACTGCAGTTTGCTTTCGATGGTGGTTGCTTTCAGAAATACCTGTGAAAAGATTGGAAATCGTGTCAGCACACAGTTTCCCACCTGAAAAACCTGCACTATACAAACAAATATATTCAGCAGGAAGGGTAGTCCAGCATGTTTTAATATTAACTGTCTATTTTTGCTGCTGTGTGTTTGTACGTATCCAGTCAGAGGCCAAGCAAATTCACAGAGCGCTCCAGACCTGGTGTCCAGATGATCTGTTCTTCTTTCAGTGCAGGTGAGTTCAGAGTCCTGGTTATTTTTTTAATGCATGCTTCAAGACAGCCAGACAGAAAATGGCAAAAGAACTGAAAAAAAGAACAACTAGAAAAGCACTCGGAGAGCACAGACCTCCACCATGGCAGATCAGTGCCCCCCCCCCCCCCCCAATCACCACCAAAATATAAACATTTGTTCCTTGTGCCGGTATCAACATTTCCTGAAATTTTCATCCAAATCCGTCCATAACTTTTTGACTTATCTTGCACACGGACAGATAGACAGACAGACAAACCAACACCGGCAAAAACATAACCTCCTTGGCGGAGGTAATTAGTTCAGATGAGGTGAAGAAACAGTAGCAGTGATGTGGGCCTACTCCACACAGTCAAAATGCATTTGGATTTTGAGGCGTAACAACCTTCAGTGCGTCATAAATGTTTTTAAAATGTACAAAGCTTGCAGACAGACACTTTAAAGGTTACAGCTCGGAAAATTATTCATTTATTACTTGAATCACAATCTTCTTCTAACTGTGATCCCTGATGCGTCTGACTCCTAGAAACAGACTCACTTAAAGTTAAAGAGATGATCATTCACAGAACAAAAACAAGGCACGACTGGATGTGTGTGTGCACAATCTGCTATGTGCGTAATCCTGTGTGTGTGTGTGTGTGTGTGTGTGTGTGTGTGTTCAGGTGGGATGTTCCTGGCGACAGGCAGCACAGATCATATCATCAGGGTTTACTACTTTGGTTCAGGCCAACCGGAGAAGATCTCTGAACTGGAGTCACACACGGTGAGTCAACACACAATCTGATTCTTCTTACATAACAGTTTTGAAGTTACAGAAATGAATAATAGTAAATCACATTTTATACAACAGTAAATCCTCTCACTGTTTATATTGTCTCTTTGCTGTTCTTCTGTGAAATAATGAGAAAACTCAGAAAAGGAGTTTAAGCTGTGGTTCACATCTCTAGAAAGATAATGTGAAGGCTATGATTTACATTTGTTGGTATTTTTTTTGTCAAATATGATGTATTGTTCATATATAAGCCAGCTGCAGTGGAAAGTGATAACAGCAATCCCATCTATCCTGGTTAAAGTAGTGACTATAAGCAGATGACTTTAATAATAATAATAATAATAATGATAATAATAATAATAATAATAATAATAATAATAATAACAATAATAATAATAATGATAATAGTAAAATAGTTTATTTTCTGTATTGCTTATACAGATTAATTGCTAGTTGTACTTTATTTGTGTATTTAAAAGGGAAAGATTTTAGCAAAAGTGCTAATTGATATCTGCAGGTAACAAAAACAACATATTACATGAAAAAGTTAGAAATTCCCCGGTCCTACTTATTCAGGTCTGATACAGATAATAGCTCTCAGATTTTGTGTTCCATACAATACTGACTCTAAACAGTTTCCTTGATTGTATAAGAGAGGCTGCAGTCGTTCTTTTATATGTAAAGGAGCATCACTCCTGACAAGCTGGATTGGTAAAATAGTGAATTATTTATTAAATGGACTTTTGAATGTATTTTTAGAGTTGTAGTAATCATGCACAAGCCACTTAGTAACAATAAAACTTTCATCGTGTGTGTGTTGCACTTTAAAATAAGTCCAAAGTGCTTTTGTTGTTACTCTAAGACAAGGTTTATTTTTTTAAATTTATTTTGCAATGCAGTAATTTAATCAGTTACATACATTATTTTAATTATTGGTTATTATTAGATTTTAGATGTAGAACGCTCCCTTATTGCACACAGTAGGATAATCCAGCGTTTTTATGCTGAGATTTCTAGGAACTATTTAGTACATGTGTATGAAATAATTAATCAGATATGGTCACTATTTATTAAATGTAATTGTGGCATGAGGAGGGTGGCTTCGCAGGGTTAAAGCAACCCTAACCCTAACCCTATGCATATTCATTTTCTGTATCATCACCAGCAGCAGCCATGACTGTTTTGCAGAGTCTGAGTGGATTACACAGTTTAGCATCCCGTTAACTCATTTTGGCAGTTTGTGATGAGCTGAGATTATAATTCCTTGCCTGAATATTACTGTGTTTTCTGTCATGATTTCATTTCCTTGGGTATCTAGTCACAAGTAGACAGGTTACCTTGGAGCAAATCATCTTGGGAGTTAAATAAGAGCATAAAAAACATCCTGTCAAACTCTCGGGTTTAGTTTGGGAAATCTCACCCCAAAAGGCATTTAACAGAAGAATTTTTAGTCATGTTAGGAAGAGCCACAGAAGAGGAATTCCTCCTCCGGTGCTGACAAACAGTGTAATAGTTGTGACACATAATAAATACACCATAAATGTAAACATTTGGAGAATATAGTCAAGTGATGATAAATAGTATTCAGGTACAACCTTTCACCTCCAGCATGTGGATGTAAATAAAAAGGAACAAGCACAGTCACTTCATGGTGTCATATATGATAATACCCTAAATGTAAGAGGACTATTTTATTATTATTCCTGGTATATAGTTATATAAATGAATCCTAGTATATAGTTATACCAGGAATTCTGTCAGTCTATCCGTCTGTTTGTCCACGATTTTATTCATCCCATTCCTCAGAGACTATTCACCTGATTCTTTTCAAATTTCACACTCGTTCTTTATCACTAGTAGAGGTGCAGTGCACAGTTTGATGTCTGAATTTAAATTATGGGATTTTTTTAAATACATTTTTTAAAATTTCAACATAGAAGATTTGTCCAACTGATTTCTCTGACATTATTTTAGTTTAGTTTATTATGTCGAGGACAATCCCAATTACTTAACTGTATCAATAACAGTAAAAAGGGCAGCTTTAGCCAACATGGCTAGTATCCTGCTGTGGTCCCCAGCCTGATGACAATAGGCACCCTAAAAAAAACATTATATTACAGCACATTAATTAAAAAGACATAGTTAAGACAGCTAAGACACAAGGTAAATCAATAAAGATATCCAATTATTTTCAGATTTCACACTCATGGTCTTTACATGGGCCTTTCTCTCAATTTTTGCATATTTTTCCAAAATTTTAAAAGGTTTTTAAAAAGACTGAAAGTTAAACCTCAAAATGAATCAGTGAGCAGGAGGGTATTAGTCAGCTCTGCTTACTTTTTCTATTGTTACTATAAATAACTTCGTTAAACTGGACATGTATAGGAATGAGTCTGTTTCAGGCTTTTTCATCTCATTTCACTATAACCTTCAACAGTACATGCAGTTTCCACTGTACATTTATCTCTTTGTTGGTTTACCATATACATTTTTGCATATGCTATTATGTTTAATTTTGGTTCTCAGATTTAGATTCAGATCCCTTTATTTATCCCCAAGGGGAAATTCAGTTTGCAGACATGGGTCACAGCAAAGGGCAGGACACTTGACACATTCCACAATACACACAGATCCGTTATTGAACAGGACAGCTGAGGAATCCAGCCATAAAGTGCAGCAGTGACAAAGTGCAACAGTAGCAATAAATAGATAAAATAGATTTTAAAACCTAAAAAAAACAACACATGTAAATTAGCAGTGTACACCCTACGCTGTCACTGGCATTTAAAAGCCTGGTTCTGTGTTTTTGATGATTCTCTGTGTTGTTATGGCTTTTCTGATCCATATATGTAGTAGATTTTGATAACTATAAGCCAATTGTACGTGTGTGTAGATAAACGGACTGGAAGAGGAAATGTTTGTTGCTCATTTTCCTATGTTTTTCTCACCTAGGACAAAGTTGACAGCATCCAATTTTCACATTGCAGTGACAGGTAAGTTTGCCTCCGTTGTGTGTGGTTAATTTTATTTTTTTTTGCATGTGCGCTGCTGTTTGTTTTTATGGAACCTCAGGGTGTTGTAATGTGACTTGACGGTGTCAGCAGAAACACAGCCTTTACATACCATTTGATATCTGCTCTAATTCGCCATTGCGCACACACACACACACACACACACACACACACACACAGCCAGACACATACACTTGCACGTCTCATGCACTTGCTGAGTGTTAAATTGTGTATGCCTGTGTGGAGTTTGCAGAAAAACAAGCTCAGCTGTAATTCCCCAGGGTCGCTGTAATCTCGGCAGTGAGTGAGGGAGGTAGAGAGAGAGAGGGATGGAAACGGCGGAGATGGAAAAGTGGGGTCCATGCAATTAGACGTGCACAGATGAAGGCATTGGTTGTCCTGCAGAAAGCCGTTACATGTTTAGGTTTTTTACTGACGGTTTAGCTGCTGCATGAATTTGTGTTCTCTGTTCTTTCTGTGTGTGTTGTAGGTTTGTGAGTGGCAGTAGGGATGGTACAGCACGAATCTGGCAGCTGCAGCCTCAGGGCTGGAGGAGCATTCTGCTGGACATGCAGACCAAATTACCCGGGTATGTGTGTGTATGTGTGTATGTATGTGTATATGGTCTAAGCCTAAGCCTACATTTCCCTCCAGCATGGTTATCCTTAGAGATTAGAGTCAAGTGTCGGAAAGATCCTGCAAAGTGTAATATCTTCTAAATAAAAAAAAGAAAAGAAATGAATCAATCATGTCGGACCATAAACTGAATATAAAGATTCCCTGTTGAAAAATATTCACTGTTTTAAATAAAAGGCATAGAGATTTTCTGTAGTAGCAAAGTGCTTTTCCAGCAGTTATTTACATCTGCATTTATTCAGAACTGACTGAGGTACCTTATAATGTACAGCTCATGAATAATTGATAGTAAAAACAGCACTTTAACACCTGTGGCATTAAGTGTGACACAGTGATTGATTACTCTACTGCCCTCACACAGATTATAGATTTATTTATCACACAGTGAATGAATAGGAATGACACTGACAGACAATTTAAGTCTATACTGCTCTGAGTGAACAGAACAAACAACAGACAACAGTGGTAATACAGCAGCTACCAACTGTAATAACCATGAAAAAAAATGGTAATTGGTTTTTGATAAAGGCACTGGAGCTTAGAATTTATAATAAAGAATAAAAAAAGGCAACTCTCTAGAGCTTATAGCAACAAGATACTGTATATTTACACTGTCTCGAGTGTCAGACTTAACAGAACAGGTGTCAGGCGTCGAACTGCAGGGAGTCTTAAGTCAGGGAATAACACAAGAAAGTAGTGAAATGTTTTACAGATGCAGATGGTGTAAAGTGCACAGTGTATGTATATGTGTATACAGTGATTTTATTTGGCTCTGAAGAGATGCGGTAGTGTTAATAAGAGTGAGAATAAACAAAAATTCTGTGCCTTTAATTCTTCAGATTCCATGGAAAAATGGGTTGTCAGTTTTTATGAATTTTTTATTGTTTTTTTTTTTTTCAAGAATATATTTATTAAATTTTCATTTTTCAAAACAACACAAAACAAAACAGCTCAACACCACAGTCAAAACAAAAACAGAGATTTACAGTCAGCATAGAGACAGATTCCTATC
This sequence comes from Sphaeramia orbicularis, assembly GCF_902148855.1. NCBI lineage: Eukaryota > Metazoa > Chordata > Actinopteri > Kurtiformes > Apogonidae > Sphaeramia > Sphaeramia orbicularis. The sequence goes on along the minus strand of NC_043979.1, from coordinate 16,434,734 downwards.
CCATTTATATCTATATAATATGATAAAAAGTCCATTTAAGAGCAGATGAAAGCTCGAGACAGAATTGAGGACACATTTCCTTTAGTGTAGTCCAAGATGGGTTTCCAAATGCGGTTGAATATGAAGCCCGGTGTAGTAGTATATTCTTTCTGGCACATAAATAATCATAAACAAAAATTCTGTGCCTCTAATTCTTTAGATTGCATGGAAAAATGGGTTGTCCGTTTTTATGAAATTTTAACTAACATGTATGGGTCCGATTTAAGCGAAAGTGAACATCAACATGAAAAACGTAAATTTGCACACATTTAATTCAATTCAATTTTATTTGTAGAGCCCTATATCACAACGAGGTTGTCTCACAGGGCTTTACAGAATTAGTTGAATATGAAAATAAACAACAGTCAAAAAAACAGCGGATGAAGGAAATGAGTTAATATCCTGGGCATCCCCCGTCCTTAGACCCTCCTTCTCGGCAAGGAAAAACTCCAAAAACCCAGTGGGAAAAGAGAAACCTAGGGGGGGACCACAGTGAAGGAGAGATCTAGTCCCATAGACGGACCGGCTGTAGATTCACCAGGACTGATGGACGTCCGTTTGCAGATGTAGTTCCTATCTGTGAAGATGCAGCAGGGTGGGGGCACATGAGGGGGTCCATCCAGACAGGTGAGGGTAAGGGAGGAGGTCCGGGGTCACAGGTCAGGACAGGGCACAGTTGAGTCACCTCAGATCCCGTCGTCATTGGGCCCCAGGCAGCTACAACTGAAACAGTAGCCACTCCCCCTGATCGGAGCGGGGAAAAGGGACACGGGGTGAATAGTGACGAGCAGACTAAGTAAAGTAATCTTTTTCAAGGGGGCTCATTTTTTAGCTGAAGATCTCTATTTTATGGAACTGTTATCCTTTTTAAAATACCACTTACACAGTACAGGAAAAGTTCTGAACATTCTTCTAGGCTGCATTAAATTTACAAAAAGACATGCAAAAGACTGTCTTTTACTTGGAGAAATTAAAATTCTGAATGATGAAGTTTGTGAATTCATACACTGGTCACATTTAAAAAGACTCTGTGAACTGTTACCCAGAAATGAGTCTATTTGTAATTTACCTATATCAGTATAGACCACCCCAAGATGTAAATAACACTATGTTAGTATTAAATACATTAAATAAAGCATTGTGATTATATCTGGCTTGTTGTTTTAAAAAATAAGTCAACATTTGGGGTGATGCATACAATGGTAAAGAGTCTTCCAAGTGTTACTATGGCAGCCTGTCCATGTGTTACCACATTCTCATGTCAATAAAACAGAGACTTTTCAATATTTTACTCCAAAATGTATTTTCAGCATAGTTGAACATAATATCTAAAAGGTTTTGTCTTACTTGATATCAGTTTCTGTCGAGAACCGCATGTTTTGAATGTTTGTGTAAAGCTTAAAAATTTGATGTCCGTTTCAAGTCCATGTTTGACCGAGCAGTAATTTGACATTTTTCACCTAAAAATTTTATCTCCCCAAATTTTGTTATACATAATGCTGAAGTGCCTATAAATACCTACTCAAATATGTCTAATACATGCATATGAGTTACTCTGCTGACATGACAGAGACTGTTGAACACCAAATGCGTCCACACTTTATCGGACCCATATGTAAATATTTAAACATAACGTCAGTGTATCAACATCTTTCCTTCAGGAAGTACAATCCACCACCGCTTGAGGACAAAGTGACTAAGTTAAAAGTTACCATGGTAGCGTGGGATCGCCATGACAGCACGGTGATCACAGCAGCCAATAATCTTACACTGAAGGTGTGGAACTCCACGACTGGAAACCTGGTCCACGTTCTGATGGTACGAACACATTAAACAAACCCACATGCAACACAAACTAGTCAGTTTATTTATATTTTTGCATCTTTATTGATGATCTGTTGTCGTGTCTTTTCAATAACAGGGTCATGAGGATGAAGTGTTTGTTTTGGAGCCTCATCCCTTCGATCCAAGAATCCTTTTCTCAGCGGGGCATGATGGGAATTGCATAGTATGGGACCTGGCAAGAGGAGTCAAGATCCGGTCTTATTTTAACATGGTGAGGTTCTTAATCCTTCTCCTCTTTGTCACTCCCTTTCACTTCCTCACTGTTATTCTCTTTCTCATCCTTCGTTGACTTAATTTACAGCGACGCCAGAAATTTCCACATCCCCACATGTGATGTAGGTGTCATGTTTTTTATATGCAGTGATCACTGAAAACATGTACAACAAGTATTTCATGGAGACATCTGGTACAAATTGTGCTTCAATTCATTTCAACTTAATTGTCAGCAGAACTGCACTTAAACACAGTATAATGAGACAAGAATAAGACAAGAGAAAATGTGTGGCTGTGTCTCAGCCAGTTCAGTTAAATCTTATTGTCAGTAACTAAGCAAACAATTACAGCAAATACATTTGAAACAACACATTCTTTCTCTTCATTTTCCCAGTGTCACTGTGTTTCTCACATTCATTTCCTGTCTCCTTCTGTTGTTTTGATTCGAACACTATCTTTGCTCCATTCAGGAATTTTTATCATTAATTGTTTGTAGTGTGGTCAGTAATATCTGGAGTCCAAGAGCTCCTACATCCCTGACATTTGTGTACATAATCATTTTGTACATTATTTACTGTATTTCCTGGTTTGTCTCTCTGGTAACCGTGGACAGCATTTATAAAACTCTCAGAACATGTGAGTCACCCTCTGAGCTGTAACTCCGAGTTGGTCAGTCGGCCAATTCTCAGTGAATAGTGTTAATGAATAACACAAAGTGTGTGAAAGGGCTCAGATTCGGTTTGAAACTTAATGGAGCAAATGATGCAGGAAAGTCCAGTTACACGACCCAAGCCACACTGCTGCGCCCACATATGACATAAGCTACACCCGCAGAATGTGTACAGCACTATCTTTGCAATAAGATGCTCTGTTTAAGATGAAATGCACTGCTTTACTATTTGTACTGCTGAATATAAAGTCACAATGGATGTGTGTTAACCCCACAAATGTAATAAATGTGTTAAAATGTAATAATCATTACTTTTGTGGGGATTTATTAGGTTTGTAGGATGGTAAAAATCTTCCAAAATTGTAATAATTTCCCACAAATGTAATAAATTAATACATCACATACATTTAAGTAATGCATGCATAAATATTCATTCATCTTTCTTATTCTTGCCCTTTGGGTACTTGCCTTTTTAGAATGATCAAATGTAGTTACACCACATGGTACTAATTCCAGATTAATAGGAGTTTGATTACAAATACAAGTGGAGAAACAAAACCAAATGGTCAAAAATGTTGTAAAGGTTTTATTGTAAAAGCTTCAGTATAAACTGGATATTATGTATTCTCATTAAGTATAATAGAAGTCTATGTTTGAACCATGTAAATAAAATATCTGGATAAAATTATGATAATGGAGAGGGTAGGAGCACACTGTGGGAAAATGAGGTGTTATGTTTGTGGTAGGCAACTGTTATTACATTTGTGGTATTATTACGTTAAAAGCTGCACATTTTTATTATGTTTGTGGCTTATTATGTTTGTTGGGAGTTATTACGTTTGTAATATAACATAATAAACAGCAAGTGCAATAAAAATTTGCAGCTTTTAACACAAAAATCCCACAAATGTAATAATTTTCCCACAAACATAATAACATTTATCATATATGTGGTAGGCAAATGTTATTATGTTTTTAGGAAAGTTATTACATTTGTGAGATTATTGTGTTAAAAGCTGCAAATATTTATTACGTTTGTGGTTTATTAGGTTTGTGGGGATTTATTACATTTGTGGGATTAACAGAAGTGTTAACTAGCAAGTAGAAAACAACACTAAACTTTTTTTGCCTTTTTTTACTTAACATCACTAATCAACACTTAGCCAAACAACTTCCTACTTACATTTAAACAGGAAATGATTGTAACTGAGTGTCAGGGTCATCAGTGATGAGCTGTGTTCTGTGTGTGTTCAGTGATTCAGCAAATATCCTTATTAGAATTATCAATTTGAAAAAAACTAATTAATGGCACAATTTGTTGTGTAGTCATTAATTTTGATTAATCACTTTTGTTAAACGGCAGAGTGTCTCAGATCTCTGGTTTGTCTTCGTAAACAGACTTGTTTGAACTCCTCTCCACTCATTGAACAAGGGTATGAGAGTGTAGTAGACTCAATGGGAAAGCAGGCGGCGTAGGAGGGGAAAAAAGTATGAGACAAGAATAAAATGTCATTTCCAGATTATGTCAGACACACCCAGACCTTTGCAAAATGCTTTGGGTATGTTCTAGAGGCTATACATAGCTGGAGCAGGAGCTTCCTCATTTCTGCTCTATGTGTCAACAGGTTTATTAGAGGCAATAAGTTGAATTGGTACCTATATGTGTGTGTGTTCTGCCCAGAGTCCTGTCTCTCAGATAGTGTGAGAAAACAGAAAGTGGAGAGTACAGTGTAACCGCAGTCACATAATTTGTATATTGTTCTGCCCACACATACAGTACAGTGTGATTCTGCTGCTCGCTGAAAGTAGAAAACTCACTACCTGAACACTGACACTCAGAGAACAAAGGTATCGTGTAGAAGCAACAATATAAAAACAGAGCAACTTTGCAACTTTTCTGCTCTTCTTCCTTACGACACTATTTGTTGTGATGCAGTTCTGTCTGAGATGTGAATCTCTGGGCACGGCGCCGTCAACTACACCTGTTGGAATGACTTAAATAACTACAGTCTCCGGTCCCAGGATCTATTATCTCTGAGTTCCAAAAGCCAGAACAGAACTAGGAAAGAAAGCTTTTACATTTTCTGCTTCCACTGCCTGGAGCAACGTACAGAAGGAGATAAAACTGAAGGAACCGGTCTGTTTAAATACATTCAAAGTCATTCTAAATGACTGGGAAAAGGATGAATACAGACGTAGATGTTTTTCTAACTGACTGAGGAAGGATGTTTAAGGAACATTGTTGTTATACTTTTAGTACCTTTTACATTACTGATGGTGTTTTATATGTATGTTCTTAGTTTAGTGATTTATGTATGGTTTTAGAACTGACTTTTATTATGTGTCATATGTATATTTTAGTGTTTATGTGTGGCTGTGATTTCTGTTTTGTGTAACTTCTGCTGCTGTTGTCTTGGCCAGGACACTTAAAAAAGACATTTTTAATCTAAACTTTCCTGGTTAAAAAAGATTAAATTAGAAAAGCACTCGGAGAGTACAGACCTCCGCCGATGCAGATCAGTGCCACCCCCGATCACCACCAAAATTTAATCATTTGTTCCTTGTGCCAGTATCAACATTTCCTGAAATTTTCATCCAAATCCATCCATAACTTTTTGAGTTATCTTGCACACGGACAGATAGACAGACAAACCAACGCTGGCAAAAACATAACCTCCTTGGCGGAGGTAATAAAAAACAAAAAAAACATTGCTTTCTGCCCATAAACTCTCTACAGGAGGCAGTCGAATTTTTTTCTACACATGGATACGTCCCAGTGGCTTATACAAAAGCACATTTGGTTTCATGTTTTGGAGGTTTTTAATGGATTGTCTCCATGTCATGCACCTGCTATGGCATCCTGGAATTCCCTCTGGTCATGTAAGACCCTTAATGTGTGAGAGTCTGTGAGCACATTTACCTATTTTGCCCCCTCTCTCTTTCTGGATAGATCGAAGGCCAAGGGCACGGAGCGTTATTTGACTGCAAATGTAGTCCAGATGGGCAACACTTTGCAGCCACAGACTCTCACGGACACCTGCTCATCTTTGGCTTCGGCTCAAGCAGCAAATACGACAAGGTAAAGCAGCCACAGACTACACAATAATATTTATACACACACCTGCATTTTACAGCAACACACAGATACACATATAAATATCTTTACTATGGTCATTTCAGCCCCTTAAGCTTGTAAATAAATCTTGTATCCTCATTTAAAATTTATAATGTGCTTGTTTGTTTGTGCCTCAGATAGCGGACCAAATGTTCTTTCACACTGACTACCGACCACTGATCCGGGACGCCAACAATTATGTGTTGGACGAGCAGACTCAGCAGGCACCACACCTCATGCCCCCTCCATTCCTGGTGGACGTAGACGGGAACCCCCACCCCCCGAGATACCAGCGCCTGGTACCTGGGAGGGAGGGCTGCAGAGATGAGCAGCTGATCCCACAGATGGGGGTCACATCTTCAGGTACAGAGGCTCAGATAGACTCCGGGGTACGAGTTTAGCGACGTGAACTCGTGTCTCCTCACACATTTTAGAACAGATCTCTGCCTGGAGGTGACGCTGTCGCCCTCTGTTTAATCATCGCCCATCTGTCAAGCTAATCAAAGACACTTTTGTCAAGCTACTGACCTCTATTACTTGACAAGCATGTTATCCCCACTCAAGTGTGCTTAATGAGGGACTAAAATGACAGAAACCACAGTAGTAATGGCAATTAAGGCCATGTCCACACGAAACAACATTTTTTCCTGTCTGATCTTTTTCTTTGTCGTTTTCAAACAGAGTGCTCTGTAAACACTGAGTCGTGTCAGGAAATATCTGCATCCACACAAAACCACTGAAAATGACTGAAAAGGATGTAGTACAAATGCCAGGCCTGTATGTGGCGTTGTAATGCTCTCACAAAAAACGATGAAGAAGACGTGGAGCATGCGCATAAAGCTTAGTTGGTTCTACTGGTTCTGATCCAATATTTCCACAGTAGATCCAAGAGCATGTAGTGAATATTGTTAGCTCTGGTTGTTTGTTGCTCATTGTAATGAAAGAGTAGCCGCAGATTTTGATTCAGTATTTCTAATAAGCTCAGTAGCTGTTGTAGGACGAGCACTGCTCTGTAGTCCGTCATTGTTGTTGTGTAGTGGCATCTTACTTATGAAGTGAAAGGTTAGAAAGGTGGGACTATGGCAATATCCTTTTAGAAAAGTTGCAGTTTGGTCGTACAGATGAAGACGCGACACTGGCATTTTCAAATTTATCCACTCTGGGACCTGGTTTCAAAAAGTTGCAGTTTCAGTAACTGAAAATGCCGGTTTTGTGTAGACAAAGGCCTATCCAATACAAAACTTTTGCGGGTACTGCCGAAACCGTTTTCATATGGACAGGGCCTTAAACAAGAAGTAATGTAGCAGTTTAAAGCCTTGGCAGGAATCGAAACAAACACAAGCAGTAGTTAAGATAAGATAAGATACAATAGGACTTTATGTATCCCACCATGGGGAAATTTCAGTTAACGGCAGCAGTGCAGAGAAAAAGACAGGTAGAAAAACCACAAATGAGTGAAAAATTACATAGAAATAGAAAAATAACAAATTTGGTATTTATATAAATATGTATTATGCAAATATTTATAGAAAAATACAATTAGAATTAAAATTAAATATTTACTTTTACATTGTACATTACATTTTTATATTTACATTGTGGTTGCACAAAACAATGTTAATGAAATATGTTAACTGAGCCGCAGGTGAAAGAAGCAAGTGGAAGAAAAATAATCCGTTCAGCTCCTTCAGTTCTCTGGATATCAAAGTGAGGGTTTTGAGCGTAAGACGCCATTGCACTTCTTCTCTTTAAAAAATTCATGGCAGCTGTTGTGACATGTAGAATGTGACCTCTTTCTTTTAACGTTACAAGAGCTGATTTTCTGATTCTCTTTTCACTTTTTAAATCCCTCTTTTTTTTTTTTTTTGTTCTACTCTTGTCGTTGTCAGGCCTGAACCAGGTGGTGAGTGAACAGGCTTTAGACGGACCCAGTCCTCTGGATACGATGATCCAGAGGCTTCAGCAGGAGCAGGATCAAAGACTGGGAACGAGTGACCCTTCTGCTTCTGCTGCTACGACTGCTATGAACACCAGAGCCAGTAGAGGTAGGACCATGTCACTAAAGGACGATCAGATACTTGTAGGCAGAGGTGGGCGATCTGGACAGAAACTCGTATCACTGGATTGTCATTGTGTTTTTAATTATAATCCAGTATTTTGTGGATTTTCTTGTAAATTTCAGAATGAGACTAGAAACAGCTGATGGCTTTTACTATTGGACAATTAAAGACTTAACCAGTGAAATCCTGAGGTATTTGTTTCTAGTTGGTATCATTTCAATGAAACACAAAACAGTGAACTAGCTGATACCTGAAGCTTCATTCATATAAAACCAAGTTATGATCGGAAAACAATAATGCAACCAGTGAGTTTTAGCAGTAGAGAAATAATACTTGCACTGTTGGATGTGCTTACACTGCAAAAATCAAAATCTTACCAAGTGTATTGATTCTCATTTCTAGTCAAAATATCTCATCACACAAAGAGTAACTTTTCAGTGAAATATAAGAACTTATTTTTAGACAATAGATCTTGAAAATCTTATTTCAGGAAATCTTACCAAAATAATTTTCACTTGTTCCATTGGCAGATTTTTTTTGCTTAATTCAAGATTTTTTTTTTTTTTGCTTAATTCAAGCAAAAACATTTGCCAATGGAACAAGTAAAAATGATCTTGGGAAGATTTCTCTAAATAAGGTTTTCAAGATCTGTTGTCTAACAATAAGTTCTTATATCTCCCTGAAAAGTTACTCTTTAGGTGATTATGTCTTATTTTAAGTGTGATGAGATCTTTTGACTAGAAATGAGAAAAATACACTTGGTAAGATTTTGTTTTTTGCAGTGTAGTGTTAGCTTAGGGGTGTAAAACTTCAAGATTCAAGATTCCTTTTATTGTCATTGCATATACAGAGCATACACAATGAAATTTATAAAGACCATACTTCTTGAGTTAAAAAACAAAAGGAAATATACAATATAGAATGCATAAATAGTACAAAAACAATGAAGTAAAAACACTAAACCCCCCTTGCCCCTCTCCCATTCAGTCAAGTCACACATTCAGACTTATGTGCAGACAGTGACAGATAAGTATAATAATTGTTCATTTTTCATTAGTGCACATTGTTGATTGTTGAAAATTTGTTAAGTTGGTGTGTTTTTTTTTATGAAATTATCCATGACATGCTGGTCTCAGACTGTTTAAGTGCTTTAAGTGCTCGTTGTTTTAGTTGTGTTACATTCTCTAAAGGCTGCTTTTGTTCAGGTTTTAGCTGGTGTTCTTCTGGTTGTGTAGATGCGTTGCATGTATATATTGCTGCTAGCGTCGCATACCAATCCTGCTGGTTTTGACAGACTATCATGTGATTAGCTTGCAGTCATATCATGTGTTTATGTAAAGTGTGCTGCCCTGAAAGTTGTTAAATAAAACCATTGTAAGTTAATGGTAGTGGGTGCTGTACACTGTTATTGCTGTAGAGGAGCAGAAAGAAGGCAGCGAAGAGCATCTGAGTAAGTGTCAGGATTTTGGGGAGAAAATGACCAGTGCCCCCTACATAGACATCGGTGCTCTGGTTTTGATCGTTTGATCAAATACAGGTTTGGCTAATGTCAACAAATGACCAGCTCTCGAAGAACAAATCTTCCACTGAACCTTTAAAGGAGTGATATTTAGCGTTTTTTTTTTTTTTTCCAAATGGAATTATGCATTTTAAAACATTTCCCTGTGGTCTACATAAACTGTAAATGCTATACTTGGATCTGAATTCTTCATTGATTAAACTCCACAGGTCCATCTTCAACCCTAGTTTTGAGTAAGGATGTAAGAAAATATCGGTTCAGCAATATATTGCGATATTTCATTTCAAGGTACTGTATCGTATTAAAAATTACTGTATCAATATTTTTTGGTATTTATTAAAATGCAGACATGGTGAGGGTTCAGTTAAGGTTTTTGGTTTTAGTTATTTTTCATTTATTATTATTTAACACTGTTTTGTTAAATAATGGGTATTTCAAGCATCCTAAAAGCACCTTTTACTGTCTGAAAGGGGCAGATGTTAGTTCCTTTGTTGGGATTGCACAAAAATGATGTTTGATGATTCAGGGACTGTCCACTATGCCTTGTTTACACAACTAATGGAATATCAACATTTGAGCAGGATCTTAAACTGTAATGTCTGTAAAACATAATTTAAGTTTTAACAGAGGAAAGTTTTGAGACATAGCATTAGATCCTGTTCTGATCAAATAAACATGTTTAGTATTTGTGCATATTTCTGGTGTAATTACATTTTTCCAGGAAATAATCTTTAAAAACAAAACGAAAAATATCATCTTGTTAACAATATCATGATATATCATATCATGATTCTAGTAATGTGATTTGTATCGTATCACCAGATTTTTGCCAGTACACACCCCAATTTCTGAGTAATGACTCCAGAAAGGTAGTTTTGAGCGCTGGCCCTTTAAATCCAAATGAGCCACTTCACGCCACACCCCCTCCAGGTTGTTGGCTGTGCTGCTCTGTCCCATTCAGCCAACAACTGAACATTTTCGGTAATCGGTTCAAAGTTTGGACATATTTTCAGTATGGACTACAACCACTGCTGCTGACAATTATGGCGTACTCAGCGACTCAGAAGGCTTGACCTTAATATGTGCAAATGTCACGACATAACTAGTTATAAAACGTAACAAATTAAGAAGGAATTAAAACAGGTTGTAGAAATCCACTCGCTTTTTGCCAAAATGAATATAAAGATAGCTTTGCAGCACCTGGAGGGTTCAAATTTAAACTTTTTAAACTATGAGGGTCTAAATACACAAATAAATGTACCAAAGACTAATGAAAGTGGGTTTAGCTAAATATGAACCCTTTAAGGCAAAATCTTCAGTGCTCAAAAAATATCCATCAATACAGATGATTACTTTGGTATTAATATAACTATAAATACTTTTATTATTATTATTATTATTATTATTATTATTATTTTATATAGATTATTATAGTATAATTTTACTTTTTTAATTCAAATGAAGAGTTGTAAGTCTCAGTGAACAATAACTTAATGATAAATGAATAAAAACTCAAGTGCAATCAAAACAGTTCTCAGAAAGGATATCTGAAAGTGACATCCCCATATGTGCTTTTCAAATCCTGTCACTTAATTAGACATTTGTCCTGCAATTTCCACTCATGCATGAACGAAGCGATGGCAGTAATGGAAAAAATATTTGCACACTGGCTTATCTGTGTGATTCACAGGCAATGCAAATTGGTGTGATTTTCTTATTTTTTTTCACTCACTTGAAAAAGTAAGGATGAGTCAGATTTTAATTCATGGTCTTCATTTCACATAAACCTACTTGAGCTGTCTGCATAATGTGCCATTTATACAGTGTGTTACCAACAGAAGCTGGCCAGATACAAGCCTAAGATCTAGTGTATGTATAATGAGTGTGTGTATGATTACCTTGTGAAAAATATGTTAAACTCACTGCACATTATTTATTACATTTACTACTTTGAAACTGGTATCTTGAAACTACTTACAGGTACTAGCCGTGGGGGTTTTATTTCACATTTCCAGTATAGCTCATTTTCAGTTTTCCAAATCTAGCATTGTTAATGGTGCAAATCCCACAGAAACAAAGAAATTAATTCAAACACTTCTCTCATGAACAATGACTTTTTTTAATCAAACGCTTTGTTAGTTTCTGCTAATTAAATTTCTTCACATAAAATACACTGAAGTGTTGATATGGAGCGTTGAAATCGACTGCAACATGGATGATTTCAGCTTCAATGTTATGGTGCATCAGATATTCAGTGTTGTCTGTTTGATGTCTCTTTTCATCAGGATCGGTTGGTTCGCCCACAGAGGTTCATTCGCCGCCTAACGTTGGTCTCCGTCGAAGTGGCCAGATCGAGGGGGTCCGCCAGATGCACAGCAACGCCCCACGAAGCCAGATGGCGACAGAGGGAGACCTAGTGGCCTGGAGCCGCAGGGTGCTGGTCCCCGAGCTGGAGGACGCCTCTGTTAGGTAAAAAAAACAAAACAAAACAAAACAAAAAAACACGCAGGGGACTAGCTGTTCATTTTCAGAGGAGGTTGTGGCATTAATTTACATCATTACGGCGTGCTGTATGTGTTTGTGCACCATGTAGACGACAGGTGAACTGGCGGGAGGCTAAAGGCGAGGAGGAGATCAATATTTACCAGTCAGAACGGAGGAGACGCACCATCCACTCTCTCCCCAAGGAGAGCAGGGTAAGTGACTTAGCACATGCATACTCGACAGAAATAGAAGAAAACAACTCTCCTCACGTTAATCAGAGCACTTAAAGATGCATTTTAATTGCTTGTTTTTTTTTAATCTCCATATGTCCTGAGTCTTCATATTTACCATTCACTGTTCTCCGCTGCTGCAGGTTCATGCTACATCTGAGGGTGCTGCGGACGAGGGGAGGCGGAGTCAGGGTAACCATGGTTATCAGACTCGTGCTGCCATGGAGGAGACGAGTCGCCAGAGCGCTGAAGCTGCAGACGAGGATGAGAGCACCTCTGAGGTAGATGCACTATAGTTACCATGTTTTAAATTTAACTTTTTGTGCTGAGGGCAGCGCTAGAGGATGTTCTCTTAAAAGGAGCTTAGAAATGGATCATGAAACTCATAGTAGTTGTTTAGTTTGACTTTATTTGGTCCTTTTGCTTGATGCTGTTATGTTCTGCGTGTTCTAGTGATAGGCAGTTTAACCGTGTTATACTGTATATTGTCCAGGGTTCCCATTCCCAGTCTTGAAAGTCTTGAATTTACAAATCTGCATTTAATACCTTAAAAAAGTCTTTAAAAGGTATTACATTTGAAATGGTAGGTCTTAAGTTATGTTGCCGTATTGTGTTTAAATGTGTCTGTTAAATGTCTAAGCTGCAAAGAAAGTACCGTGAGTCGACTCAGGATGTATTCACACCCGGAAAGTCCTTTGGTCCGTTTATTTGATTTAGATCGAATGCGGACTTTATATTTTTCGTTTGGGTCGGATCGCATTCTCATGGGACTTTTTGCTAGTGGACCAAAATGTGTAAACAGAAGCATGCATGTGACAAACTGTGCTGGCATTGGACAGAAAAGTCGAGGGTGGGTTGAATTAGAGACGGTGGGTGTTGTTGAAGCAGTTATCGTTTTCGGAATATGTATTCTATTTTTACAGACACAAATTTACAAAAATAATGTTAACTGTCAAGAACAGGTTAGTAAAATGGGCATCTGACCAAATGTCAATGAGACATTCCATTTCCTCATTGCTCCACGTCTGTCCACGGCTCATGGTTGCTGCTATGGGCTGCTACTTCGTGTTGTGACTGCTGTGGTCAGGCACACTTGGATTAATCAGTGTGTCTAATAATGAAAGACAGGAAATAAAGGAGTCAGCTGAAGTTCAGGAAGTAGTGGGGCTGTGCACAGAGCCCATTAACTCTGACAACCGGTGTGACTCGGCTACTTCCAGCGCCTACAGTGGCTCGTCAAGCACAAAAAGGCACATGGTTCCTTGGTTTGTTTTGGACAGTTATATTCACATCAGAAGTGAACTGTCCCAGAGTCCGTTTGGAAACAGTCCGCTTGTTTGATTCAAATCAGAGTTTGCATGTTTGTATTCACACCTAAAAAAAAGTCCAGACTTTCTGGAGAAACAAACTCTGGTCCGTTTTAAACAGACCAAAGGAAGAAGATGTGAATACACGTTTAGTTCCACCCGTTCCAACCCAACAATTTATACTGAAATTAGGAACCAGTTATCGCTAACGTTGCAGCGCCCCAGGTGAGAAATGACTCGGAACAGTGGGAATCAAGGCATTGGAGTAAATAACTACATTTTCCTAAATTCTAGGAGTCATGAATTTTTGCCAGTATGGCTGTGAAATGGGCATTAAATTCTGTTCTAAGTAGTCTCAAAAAGGTCAGAAAAAGTCTTAAATTTAACTTGTAGAAACCTGTAGGAACCCTGATTGTCTCACTCATGTTTCCAAATGTCACGTGATAACTTATAAGAGTATTTAATAATGTGGACCTGCGCTACATCAGCAGAATAACAATATACAGTTCTGCTGATTAGACAAAAGGCTTCAAATGTCTCTTTCTTTCCTAATGGAGCATAAAACAATGGTACTTGAGTGGCTGTGTGTTTAGCTGTTGTATGGTGGATGAACACCTGCTCATAAAACCAAAACATTTCTCCCCCGCTGAGGTGTTGAAAAGTACGACCAAGCAAATGCAGGAGAGAGGTGACTGAAGCGGTTGGTTTTATTTAGCCAACGACATGGTACTGTTTAAAACAACAGAGAGCCAAACTGCCATTTGTTTCTAATATTATCAGTCATTTCCTTTGTCCCAAGTAGAGACAGAACATTACTGTCAGAGTCAGAAAAGTACACACTGTGCATTTGTATTACATCAGAGTTCTTGATATCACAATAATTCTTAAATATAAATGCTGGTCTTCACTGCTTGGCCTCATTTTTCTCTTTTAACCCTTAAAGTGTGTTACCCTCTAAATGATTTTTCCTCCAAATCTAACCTTTCTTAAATGAGTTATGGCCAGTGGTGGAGAATCCCAGCTCCATAAAGTAAAAGTCCTGCCATTCCAACCATTCATTGAACCAGCTCAATTTGATGAACACAACTCCCAATCCAGGTAGATGGGACGATTAGTGGAATCACCTGTGTTTAGTGAACAGGTAGAACCAATACATGGTAGGACTTTTACTCTATGGAGCTGGGATTCTCCACCACATTTATGACCATTTATTCTAATATTATTCTCTGTATTTTGCATTTTTCAGTGTAAATCAAATATTGTCCTGTATTTAATTCACTGATCAAGTAGATAAAATTAAAGCTCAGAGGATATTCAAAAGTTATTATATAAAAAAACAGAGAAAAGTGAAGAAAAAAGTGACTTTTATAGAAAAATCTATCATTTACTGAACATAAACAAAGTGTCTCCATCCACTGTCATTGATCCAGCTCCATGGGTTTTACTGGTGAATCAATGTTATAGAAGATGATGGTGTTTCCACGTTCACTACGGAGCCTCTGAACATCCGAATGGGTCATATCTGATGACCATGAAAAGATGACAAACTGTATTTTACACCAATTACTTACATGGATTGATAGGATTAGTGGATCAGCAGGTATTAAACAGTTTAAATCAGTGGATGGTTTTGGTCGATGTTGGTTGATTTGGTCTTCATGGGTTAAAGAAAAATTATTTTTTATTGTTTTTATTAGGTTACTGCTCACTGCCATTATATCTTTTAAGTCTCTTAAATGCCCAATAAACCTAGATATTAATCATGATCTTAATATCAAAATACTGTTGTTGAATGTAAATATCAGTATCACTAATGTTATATTATGTTTTGACAAAGAGAGAAAATAAAGACTGCACCTCACGTTGTGGAATGAGATTCTGATTAGAAATACTTTTATCAGAGTCCTTTCTTTGCCACATGTTTTCAGGGGGAGGTGGAGGTACGGCAAATCAACGGTCACTCCTCAGAGGAGGAGAAGGGAGAAGAGGAGCAAAAAGAGCCATGGCCGGATGACCACAGCAGCTCAAGGTGAAAATGCGTACATATATACAATATCAACATGCGCACATGCAGATAAATCTTTATATTTCATCTCCTCTGTTTGATTTATTTGCAGTGATTACTCCAGCGATTATTCAGACTGGACAGCGGATGCAGGGATCAACCTTGAGCCGCCCAAGAAGAGCGTGAAAGTGAAAAAGAAAAGCAGTGGCTCTGAAGAGGATGGAGAGAAGAAGAGGGATAGCAAGAAAGAGAGGAAGAAAGACAAAGCCGACAAAGACGGCACATTACCAAAGAAGAAGAAGCCAAAGGAGAAAAGGAAGGTTTGTGCTTTGAAATGTGCTTTGACCAAAATCATACTTCACTGCCTATTGGTGGTTGAATGAGCTCAGAGGAAATCTTAAGAAGCTGCAAAATACGTTTTTACGCATATCCTTATGCGAAGATTAAAACAAGTTAAAAAAAAAAAAAAAAAATTACCTAAGCTTCACAACAATACATCTACAGTGTTCATTTTATGTTTTTTTTTTTTAATCTTGTTAGTGTGACTTGCATGATTTGTGGTATACTTCCAAACTATGACAATTTTCAGAAATGATTAAAACATATATTTGTCTGGATGTTGTAATTAATATTAATCCTAACTGTGATCCTCTTAGTTAAACATTTGTGTCACTGTGTTTCATTCAGAGGACAGAGTTTCAGGAGCAAGGGCTAACTCTGGAGGAGTGGCTTCCCTCCTCCTGGATCACAGATACGGTACCCCGGAGATGTCCTTACATACCCCAGATGGGAGACGAGGTACACCGCCCCTCCCACATTTCTGCCACACTGTCTTCAACACATGTGCACCACATGTCTGCTTGGACCAAAACATAGGCTCATGCTTTACATAGTAACGTGATGTGTACAGCCATGTTAGCGGCCCCAACAGGCTGTAAAGCTCATTACAGATGAGAACACAGTAAATGTAAATGGAGAAACAAGGTTACTGTTATCAGAGCGTTACCATGGAACAGGCTGTGTTAATGTGGAGCTGAATGCTAATGTTAACATGCTAATGAGCATATATCTGTTTACACACTTGATGGTAATCCATTAATTAGGTAAGTCCCCATTAAATAGTAACAGCATTTCAGACAAGGCAGAGACACTGAGGGACATATTGTGGACGTTGTAGGTTTTAATGTAGTTTGTCATTTTTAAATCGGGTTAAATACTACAGAGTAGATGCTCAGATGAACGTTACCTTCACTGACCTACTAAATTCTGCTCATATGGCCTGTAATCACTGATAATTATTTAAAACTGTAGGTCATTCTATTATTTTGAATGCAAGTCCACTATGATTTGCTTTCTATTTCAACTGTTTCTTCAAACATTTAGTTAATAATTTTTAATCTATTAGTTTAATACTTTGAATTTATCTATTATCTTTTAACTTGCGCTTTGAAACGCATACATACATGACATTTCATTACATATATTGATGTTTCTGCTCCCTGACTGATGTACGCTACTTTTCATTTTATCTATAATGTTCAGCCATCAGCTTAATCTGGGCACATAATTTGTGAATTGCTGAGGTTTTCTAAGACTGGACACATCACATTGAAAGACTGTGACTGTAGCACAGTTTGACCACTATACAACACATAACCGATAACAGACTACCATAGAAATACACTGTTGTCCATAAAGGAGGAATAACTTTGTTTTCAGACACGTTCCTCCATTTATTCCTATTTATACACATCAGAAATCACCTTTGACCTGGTACAATGGTCACATACTGAGTTCCAGTTACACTTTATTTATCAACAATACATCACATTGTCACAATAATTTTATGAGAAGAGGTTAAAGTATTGTATTCCAACTTTATAGACAACAGTGTACATTTGTTTTGAACCAGGAGCTCATTTCTGGGTTACATAGTTAGTGTACCCTTCATCGCAAATAGTGAGCTAACGATGGGTCAGCGAACGCAGAGGCTTAGCGAACGCAAAATCCATTTCTGGGCTCATTGCGTTCACTAAACTATCCTTAGCTCGCTATTTGCAAATACATGTGAGTGAACAAACGTGAACGCCTCTGCTCCTGCTGTTTCCATTCATCTGTCAGCATTATGGTTAGAATGAAGAATTATTCTAGGCTATTTACACACATTTATCGTGTGTCTGGCTGGATGTCTAAGGATGACCCGAGTTACTCCGCACTGGTGACTTTATTAACAGACCTCTAAACAGTTACTGCTGGCTGTAACCACGCCGAACAACAGGACAAATGGATTGTATAGAAAGACTGAACTCTGCTCTGCTCCCTCATCCACTCACTCATACCTCATTACACGCAGACACACACACACACACACACACACACACACCCCGGTTCACTAGCTCTGCCCCTATACTGCTCTCATTCATTTATTCATTCATTCATCTCTCAAAGCCACACACACTCTGTTGTCTGCTGTATTATGTCCTGAAGTAATCTATACCTATCCATAAATCTATGCAGAGAATAAAGTTCAGTGAGCAGATCAATCCTCACGCGGTAAATTTGTTTTTGTCGGTGCAAAATGAATCGAGACCAAGACAAGACCAAGACCAAATGAGTTGAGTCTGTGACAAAACCGAGACCACAAAAAAATTGGTCTCGAGACCAAGACCGGTCTCGAGAACTACATCGCTACAAAATGTCCTGGCGAAAAATCTGATATCATCAAAGATATTGTCAAACTTCTGTTCAAAATCTTCTTTTTCAAATGTAAATATTTCAAAGGAAATACATAACAGAAATAAAGTGAAATGAAGCAACAAGAATATATCCTCATTCTAACATGGACCTCAGAGGTCCATTTTAAAATCAGCCCTGTTACGTGGAACTTGGTGAGCACAGACTTTTAACCAACTAGCCCAGAAACGGGATAATGCATTTTGCATTGCGTTGGGCTTAATGATTTAACAAGCGCAGAAAGGAGCCCCTGGGTCACTACTAGGAAAACACACAACAGACAGAGACTGACTACTGTTTTATCCATATGGCACAAACAGGAATAGATTTATAAAACTTATACCCTTCTCTGTAATGTATAAGCTAACACCATTTACATATATGTACAGTCATGTAAGGTCATGGTAGTTTTCATGATTAACTCTAAACTAATTTAATTGCTTACCAGGTACATTTAAAGACTCAGTAACTGTGTCCTGACTTCTTCTTTTGTCAGTTGTTATGATGGAGAGGCATTCATTGTCTCGCCAAAGTTCAACCAGCCTGTCTTTCATTTTAGTAGTTAAGTGTTGGTGTGTGTTTTACTCCATCTCTCTTATGGCGGTGACCTCATCAGTCACTGGTGTCAGTCACAAAGGTCTTTCCTGTTGTTACCATCTTAAACACACAGAGCAAACAGACCTTGTCAACTACTGGCTCAGGCGTTTTACAGGTTACATATTGTAATAAATGTATGTTGGAAGAAAAACATAGTGACTGGTTTTACTGTTACATTATTGTACAAATAATCTCCACTATACAGTGTTGCTAATTTTGTGTACTATATTCACAAATTGATTAGTCAAGTAACATAAAATCAGGGTGGCTTCTTCCTCTTCCATTTCAGACACAAAGTGCTATTAATGTGCTACATTGAGGTAATTGTACATTTTGTATGACGTTTTTGTTTGATCTTGGCTGGTTGCTTCACAGTAAAAAAAGAGTGTCAATTTAACTCTTAGTGGAATTTAACTCTGTTTCAGATAACATTTGGTCCCACTAAAATTTGAGTAAAATTTACTCTATGACCAGTGTCAGATTTTCAGAGTTGATTCTACTCAATTCAGTGTCAAAATTAACAATGAAATATGTAAAAATATGTAACACTGTGCTATTTTCACACTGTTTCACAATGTTAATATGATTACACTTGGTATTTTTACTTCAAATTTAGTTTAAAAATGGCTTTATAATGTTTTAATATTTACTTCTCTGCAGTGTTTGTTTTTTTTGTTTTTTTTTTCAACAGTTTGCTCCCTACACTAATATTGAAACAATGTAGAATTGCAGGGGTCGGGAAGAGTGTAAGTTTGCTTTATGGGTTTCAATCACCTAGGACATGCTTTTCCTTTGAAAGAGTAAAGTCCTCCCCAGTTGTAATACAGTAATGGCTTCACAGCGATAGTCAGGTTCTGCATTGTTCTGCCTACAGGCTTGACTAATGATGTCACATTAATAAAAGAAATAAACATAAAAAGGCCTATAAACGGTGTAAAACAGATATATTAACCTAAATAAACATTAACACAAAACTCCCCTTGAACCTCTGCGCATAAAATAGAACACAATGAGTAAAATGTCCAGTACCCACAAGGCAATGCGGCAGACTGGCATTAATCATCACTCTGTAGAGTTGAATTTTACACTGCATCTGTGCAGAACTTTACACTGACTTTTAACTACTGTTAGAGCTGGTTTACTCTCCATAAAGCTATAAATACTCTACCTAGGTTAAAGTAGCTTGACTCGGAAATATTGACACTGCATATTTTGCTGTGTTTCTGCATTCTGTGGTTTTCATCATCACAATAGACAGATAGTCTTTTCTGGAGGTTGTACACTACATGATACTATGTCTTTATTAGAAACACAGACCAAGAATAACTGAACCTGATCAGTCATCATCACATATAAATCATATTCATTACTGACAGATCACATGTGCTCTGCTTCAGGCTACAAGATGTTGTACATTTACTAAAGATCACCTCCATATCTGGTTGTTTTTTCTTTCTTAACAAATTCATATAGAGGTATATTTCTATGAAATCACTATAGCAACTGCAGAAGAAGCCCATGAGGTTAGGAGTCATTGCTCTGAAGTGAAGACATTTTTCAGGAGTATATACCGCATAGATATTGAATTACAGTAAAGTGTGTCTCATCTGCTGTTCAGGGTGTTTAGTATTTGAAATGATGCATGTGTATATGTGTGTGTGTGTGCAGGTATACTACTTCAGACAGGGCCACGAAGCCTACGTGGAGATGGCCAAGCAGAAGAAGATTTACAGCATCAATCCTAAAAAGCAGCCCTGGCACAAGATGGAGCTACGGGTGAGCAACAGTTTGACAAAGATGGATTGAAGACTCCTCTGAGAGAGACATTACTCTTTAGATCCCATGTTTCTAGAGATTTATATTGTCTCTGTCTTTGTGCGTCCAGAAACACTAAAGATAAGCTTGTAAAAGAAATCACAGTGGAGCCATTTGAGAAAAATCAGTGTCGCCAGTGCACTTCACACGGCAGAACATGCAACATCTATTAAGAATAAACCAGCAAAAAAAATGAAATCATCGAGTTTCTGAGCATATGAGCAATTTCTCTCTGCAAAAGACCGGATCTTGCTCTCAGATCTGAGATATTGAGTGACATTTTTAAGCCGTTATATGTTATCTCGGCGACATTTCACTTTTAAGGACACTGGTTTTCTGAGGTAATAACTTAAAGGCCAGGACTACAGGAAATGCAAGAATAGCACACACACTTACCAGGAATTCACAACAGTTCTTAGTAATATTTTGAGCATTTTCATGACCTGTGATGATGTAACCAAATACTATTGTTTCATTTGGGCCCTTAAAGGTACAGGCACATGGATCTGAGACCACTGGCTTAGTTTCACTTTTAACTAAATGGAGTATGTCTTCCATGTGATAAATGGTCAAAGTTTCATTCCTGTGTGTGAATTTGCATCTAAAGAAATGAGGAATGGGATTGCAATTTTATTTGGTGTATTTTTCATTTCTTTTTCTGTGCGTGGAGGCATAAATACCCATTTCTGTAGAGACACTGCACCACCACGCCATAATGCATTGCAAGCACACTATGCATCTTTGTAAAAATATTGTCAGTAGTGTGGGTGAAAAACAACATTCTCTTGAATATTTTTTCTTTTTTGTAAAGGTGTGGTGATGCCAAGGCACTGCACTCTGCAGTCTAACTTTTCTGTTCCGGAAAATCTTTGTGTCTAAACCGAACGTTGAACTTGTCTGAACTGGGACGACTGGGGCGACACGGTGGTGCAGTGGTTAGCACTCGTGCTTCACAGCAAGAAGGTCCTGGGTTTGATTCCAACACCAGTCGACAGGGGGTGGGACCTTTCTGTGTGGAGTTTGCATGTTCTCCCCGTGTCTGCGTGGGTTCTCTCCGGGTACTCCAGCTTCCTCCCACCATCCAAAGACATGCACTAATAGGTTGATTGGTTAATCTAAATTGCCCATAGCTGTGAATGTGAGAGTGATTGTTTGTCTCTATATGTCAGCCCTGCAATGAACTGGCGACTTGTCCAGGGTGTACCCCGCCTTCGCCCCTATGTAGCTGGGATAGGCTCCAAGCGACCCCCGTGACCCTAGTGAGGATAAAGCGGGTTCAGAAAAATGAATGAATGAATGAACTGGGACTCTGTAGCACTAAAGATGTGTGAGCGGTGTCATAAGTGTGTCTTTTATTTGTTGTGTTCAGGAGCAGGAGTTGATGAAGATAGTTGGGATTAAGTATGAAGTTGGATTACCCACTCTGTGCTGTCTGAAGCTTTCTTTCCTGGATCCTGACACCGGAAAACTGACAGGAGGATCCTTCTCTATGAAGTGAGTGTTTCTCCATGGACCAGACAGTGACAAATTGAGCAGCGGTTCAGAGAACTTACAATAACCCAAGTGTCTAAACCAAGAGTTTCTGAATATTAAACCTAACAAGCCTTTACAGCACAGGTGTCAAACATGCAGCCCGGGGGCCAAATCAGGCCTGCCAAAGGGTCCAATCCGGCCCCTGGGATGAATTTGTCAAATGCAAAAATTTACATTGAAGATATTAACAATCAAAGATGTTAAAATCATTTTAGGTCAATTCAATCTAAAGTGGATCTGAGCAGTAAAATACTATCATAATAACCTATAAATAATGAGAACTGCAAATTTGTCTCTTTGTTTTAGTGTAAAAAAAAGTAAAATTACACAAAAATATTCACATTTACAGACTAGTCTTTTACAAAAAAAAAAGTGAATATCTCAAATGTCAGAAAAGAAGTATGTGGAACTTTACTAATATTCTCCCTGTTATTTAATGTTTTGTGTATTTGTAGATCTACTGTGAACTGTAAGTTGTGATTCACATTTATAAGTGATAAACTAAGGTGTAATATTGTTAACACTGCACTTATTTTTCTTAATAATTTTCAGGTTGTTCATATTTGTTCATGTTATGTTCAAGTACAATTCGTAGATGTAAACATTTTAATTACAGAAGTGTATTTTTGCGTGTGTTTTAGCATAGTTAAGCATGTTTAAGCGTATTTTTGTGTGTATTGTAGGATATTTAAGCATAATTACGTGTATTTTTGCATGCATTGTAGGATAGTTAAGCATATTTAAGTGTATTTTTGCGTGTATTGTAGGATATTTAAGCATATTTAAGTGTGTTTTTTATTTTACGGAATTTACTTTTTTCACTCAAAAGTTCTTATCCTATTGTTTGTATTATTTTACTGGTCCGGCCCACTTTGTATCATATTAGACTGTATGTGGCCCCTGAACTAAAATGAGTTTGACACCCCTGCTTTACAGCATGGGTGTCAAATATGTGACCCGCACACCAAATGCAGCCAAATGGTCCAAACTGGCCCTTGGGGTGAATTTTTGAGCTGCAAAAATGACATGAAAAATGTTAAATCAAGGGTGTAAAACTTAGTTCAGGGACTTCGTACAGCCCAGTTGGGTGTCCAGTGGAATAGATGGGTAAAATAATAGCATTATAATGATTAAACAATGACAACTCCAATTTTTACCCCACCCCCCATAGGGGAGGCATTTTTGATTTGGTTTGTTTGTTTGTTTCTTAACACTCCAGCAGCAAAACTATTGGTTGAATTCATACCAAATTGGGTTTACAGATTGCCAGTGACCCAGAACAGACCTCATTACATTTTGGGAAAAGTAGGTCAAAGTTAAAATCTGTGATGAATTTAAAAAAAAAAAAAAAATTCCCCCATTTCCTTATAATGGGCGAATTTTCAAATGTCTAGCAGCAAAACCATTGGTTGAATTCATACCAAATTTGGTTTATAGATTGCCAGTGACCCACAATAGATGTCATGACATTTTTGGAAAAGTAGATCAAAGTTCCAACTTTTTATAGATTTTAAATACTTTTTTCCCTTTACTTATAATGGGTGAAATTTCAAATATCTATAAAACATCAACATTTGTTTCAATTTACTTCAGATTTGGCACATGTGTAGAGGCAGTTGATATGCTGATATTACCACATGCATAGACATGATGACATCAGCTGGATCCATGCCAAAATAAGCTATAATATGTGTGAGGGGTGGGGTTTGTTGTGCCTTGAACCACTTGTTTGTCTTTACTTTAGGGGAAAATAAAATGACATGATGACCAACCTGAGAACAATCATAAGCAAAATAAGTGGAATTTTAACAATTGTCTGCCTGTTAGGTTTTGTGTATTTGTATATCCACTGTGATCTATAAATTGTAATGTACATGTGTAAATGAAAAACTAACCCTAAAGGAAAAACGTATTTATTTTAAGGTTAAAACTGCACTTTTACATTTTTGCACAAAAACAAAGAGGTTATGTTATTATTTTACTGGTCTGGCCTGCTTGAAATCAGATTGGGCTGTATGTGGCCCCTGAACTAAAATAAGTTTGATGCCCCTGCTTTACAGGATTCCCTGTTAAGGTGTAAATTACCAGCAAATGTCTCAAGTGTCCTACTGCTGGTATAAAATATCAGCGTAACAAAAAGCACACCAGTTTATTTTTGCTTCGCAAAAACCACACAAAAGATTTTTGAGCGGTTGTTAAACTAGAAAGTTTAGACCTGGTGAAGCCTCTTTTTTCCGATGTTGCTGCAGGCAATTTTATAACACACGAAAGATCTGTCTTTTAATTTAGTTCATAAAAGTGTAACTATTAAAACAAGACATTTAAATTTTTATTTTCTCCAGTGAGAGAGCATGTGCCTCATGAGCCTCATAACATTTCCCTGTATAATGTCAAAGCTAAGCCCCAGACATAACATGATGAATACTTTACTGAAAGTATTAAGAAAAAGAAGTCTTTGAATTTGCTGTTATAATACTTGAGTATCTTAACACTTATATGAACTGTTTAGTCAGCAATATGAACCTTTTGTATATTAAATTATTGCCCTAATGTTAACACAGAAAAGGACAGAACTTGTCTTTTAATTTGACATAAAATACAGACTGTAGTATTTTCCATTTACCGTTTCCTACCACCAATGAGTGCAAAGTTAAAAATGTGACATTTATTTTTCCGTGCTCCTGCTGTATCCTTGTCCTTAAATACATAATTGTACGTCATGTTTCAGATACCACGACATGCCTGATGTGATCGACTTCTTGGTGTTGCGGCAGCAGTTTGACAACGCCAGGAGGAGGCAGTGGAGTATAGGTCAGACACTTTTGCTGTTGTACACTCATGTTTAAGGTGCACTAAGTTCACGAGGCGAGCAGTTGTTTTTTCTTCATCGAAAGACCTAAAATGTTCTGTGATGTGTGTGTAGGTGACAGATTCCGGTCAGTGATTGATGACGCCTGGTGGTTTGGGACCATAGAGAGTCAGGAGCCATACCAGTCTCAGTATCCTGACAGCCTGTTTCAGTGCTACAATGTCTGGTAAGATTTTGGATTTGTGTTATATGTACTATTAATCATACTGAAAATACTTTTGATTAAAGCCCTGTTGGATCTGATTTTCACATGAAGCCTCTGCTCTATTCCCATAAGCAAGAAAAAGCAATTTTTCTAATTTTAACGTCAGTGAATGACAAGCCTCTGTCAGCCCACATTACATGTACTTGACTGTGTGCACAGGCAGAGAAGGCAGAAATATAATGAACATAAACTGTGTAAGAGAGAACAGAAAGAAAAGACTTTGAAAGAAAACCAAAATGAGTCAGAATCAAGGAAAACCTTGATGGTGACGGGAAAGCAATCTTCTTAGAAAAATCTGCTCATACTGAGAAAACTCATCTGTTCAGATTCAAAGGTGGCAGTGAGTGCACAAAAACATAATTGACAACAAAATGCTCTTGTGCTAAGTAGCACCCCCAGAACTTCACATTAAATCATATGACATGAACATAAAAAATCAGACTTGGATGTACAGTAAATATGATTATAGTTGAAATAGAATGTCTTCAGTAAAATTGTTGGCCTTATATTTGACTAATGTTACATTATAGGACAGTTTATTAAATGTGTGCGTCACATATTGTAAGTAAAGTGTAGGCTATGGCTCGTACGCACTGTTACTTTTTTTTTACACTTAGTTTTTATTAGTTATGTATCATTTTGTCATACAGAACATAAACAATCTGTAACAAATAATAGTCACAATCTAATAGTAATGATAATTTGGGTTACAGTTATGGAATAGCAATCAAGTTACTTAATTAATTAAATTTTTAGAGCAGTAGTTTATTTAGCATTTCACAGGACTATGAGGCAAACCGCACACTAAGTGTTTTTAAAGAAACTAATCCATTTGCCCCATCTTATTATGTAAAGTTTAGCTTGCAGCCTCAGCATAAATGTTAATCTCTCCATTTTGTGAATTTCATCAACAGTTTTCGACCAGTCCTCCAGCACTGGTGGATCAAGTTGAAGCCATTTACGAGTGATTAGGCACTGTTACTTTATAAAGATCATACTTCATAAACTCGTACAGTTATTAACTACACAAACAGGGCCAATGGCTGGACTCTGTTTTGACTTTTTGTTTTGTTTTGTTTTTTTTGCTGTAAAATAGTCTCCTGGTAGACTGAGTGCTGTATTGAAGACGTCTTGAGGCTTGACTCATTACAGACAGAAAAAGAATTGTGCAGTAGCGTTTTTAAAATGCCTTTCATCTGCCAAGATTTAGTGTACACTGTTTTGCTTAGACGGACTGTAGACACATGTAAATGTGGACAAATGTGCTTGTAACACTGTCAGCTCCTCTCACAGCGTTCATTCATTAGCTCAGGACTCACCTCAGGACTTCATTGAGGAAGTGTAATACAATGGTCCTGGATGACAGCTTGGATTTGATATTTTCAAAGATGCCAAGTAACGCTGCCCTTTGTGTTCGCACCGTTAGACTTTTATTGTCAGTGACATTCTAATTTGAAGCTTTAATAAGCATATTGTTGTTTGAGTGCGTCACGGTCAAAATGTATCTGAAATGTCTTGTTTGTAAATGACAGGCATTTATTTCAGGGGAAGAAAGCTGAATGTTTGCAGTAGGTCACCTTTGCAAAACAGAAAAACCAAGGCTGCAACTGTAGATGTGCTAATGTTGATGACTCATATCAACACTATTTTTTCTCATTCAGCTGGGACAACGGAGACACGGAGAAGATGAGTCCTTGGGATATGGAGCCCATCCCTGATGATGGTTGGTCTCTCAAAAACACTCACACTATGAGGCACTAACATCGAAACAGGACACATACGTAACCACTAGCTGAAGCCTTCTCCTTTAACACTGATTCCAGAGACTGATGCAGATTTTAATCTTTGAGAGCCATAGGGGAGCCCACTGTAACCACTGGTCTGTCTCTGTTGTGTTATACTCTCATCTATATTTACTGTGATTCACTAAATATGGTCACTATAGTAACCACACCTATTTCCACACTATGTTGCCGCTGTGCTACTGTTGGAGAACTGGCAGGGGAATGTAGGATGCACTATCAGAGCATTTGTAAAGTTGTATTGTTTGAAGTCATGGTATTAAAGGGACTGAATCCCTGCAAAAGAAAACAACATATAGGAAGAGCTATGTTTTTAACTATATGTTTATCTTTAACATAAATAACCAAACAGTAAAGGGATTAATATTTAAATTATACTTATATTAAAAATGCATTCATATATACCCAACTATATTAGAAAATTACATAGTAAATCAACCAAAAACAGTACAGAAAAAGAGACATAAAATCATCCGTTTTAAAGCATAGTTTCTTCATAAAGCATTATTAAAGCATGGACTTTGACCTCAGAAATGTCAAAGGAGGAACAGTTTGCATTCGTCACTAAACGTCACATTCACACTATTTAACCCATAAAGACCTAATGCTACTCTTGTGGTATCTCCCAAATTATTTCTTCTCTTTATTTAACATTTCCTATGAGATTTATCAGCATCTATTATAAAATAATCCTCTGTATTTTGCGTTTTTCCAGTGAAAATAAGGTATTTTTCAATATTTCATGTACTGATCATGTAGATGTTCATAAAAGCTCAGATTAAAGTTGAGGGTTATTATATCAAAAACAGAGAAAACCGAAGAAAAAGTGACTTTTTCAGTAAAATATATCATTAACTGAACATAAAACAAGTGTCTCCGTCCACTGTCATTGATCAGACTCCATGGCTTTTACTGGTGAATCAGTGTTGTAGTGTTGTTCACTATGGAGCCTCTGAACATCCAAATGGGTCATATCTGATGACCATGAAAAGATGACAAACAGCATTTTACATCAATTATTTACATGCATTGATAAGATTAGTGGATCAACAGGTATTAAACATTTTACATCAGTGGATGGTTTAGGTCAGGGGTCGGCAACCTTTAACACTCAAAGAGCCATTTCGACCCGGTTTCCACCGAAAAGACAACACTGGGAGCCGCAAACACTTTTTGACATCTGAAATGAAGATGTTAGCCTATATATACCGTAAATTCCGGACTATAAGCCGCTACTTTTTTCCCACACTTTAAACACTGTGGCTTATACTCCGACGCGGCTTATACAACGATTTTACCGGTACCACGGCTTGGTGCCGCGGCGCACCTCGGTGGTGCCTGCCGCGGCGCGTGCCTGCCCCGGCGCACCTCGGTGGTGCCTGCCCCGGCACACCTCGGGCCCAACGCTAGGTGCCGTTGCACCACCGTACCATGGCTCGGTGCCAGGTACCGTGGCACCGCGGTGATGCCTCGGCTCGAGGTGCCGGTGGTGCCGCAGCACCGGTGGCACCCAGTTGTGGCACCGCGGTGCCATGGCACCTGACACCGAGCAGTGGCACTGCGGTGCAACGGCACCCGGCACCGAGCCCTGGTACCGCGGTGCCACGGCACCTGGCACTGAGCCGTAGTACTGCAGTGCCACGGCACCTAGCGTTTTTCCCCGAGGTGCCGCGGCACGTTGGTCATGCCATGGCACCTGGCATCATTAAAGGTTCTATTTTCTTCAGATATTTTTCTTTTCTTAGTTTTCTCCATACTCGGCCTACCTGGGGTTGAAAGTCTCGATAAATGTACGGCGTTTTGGCGGGCTGTCGGAGAGTGTGACGCATATTTTGAGCGACGAAAAATAATACTATATATATATATATATATATATATATATATATATATGTATATATAATTTTATTTTAATATTTCGAGATCACAATAATCTTACAATTTACAACTACAATTAAACAAACGAACAAACACAAATAAAATACTTTGTTCAGATATTGTGCAGTTTTGGTGTCGCAGGGCATTCTGCGCATGCCGGCTGCCGGCTGACACGTCAAGTGCTGTCAAACGTCTCTGAAGAAGGCGAATGCGGATCACTGAAATTGCACAAGGTCTGAAGAAAGAAGTTAAAAACTTTGACTTAATAAGAAGACATGATACACGTTTTTGAGACAAATAACATACACTTCAATCGGACACTTATAATTTATTTTCCCAAGCCACGCAGAGCCGCAACAAAAGGATGAAAGAGCCGCATGCGGCTCCAGAGCCGCATGCAGCCGACCCCTGGTTTAGGTCAACAGTGGATGTTTGGGTCTTTATGGGTTAAAGGGGTCATATTTTGCTTTTTTTAAATGGAATTATGCATTTTAGAACATTTCCCTGTGGTCTACATAAACTGTAAAGGCTATGCTTGGGTCTGAATTCTTCATTAATTCAACTCCACAGGTCCATCTTCAACCCCATTTCTGACTAATGACACTAAAAAGGTCATTTTAAGCGCTGGCCCTTTAAATGCACATGAGCCACTTCACACCCCTCCCCCTCCAGGTTGTTGGCTGTACTGCTCTGTCCCGTTCAATCAACAACTGAACATTTTAGGTAACCGGCTCGAAGTTTGGACATATTTTCAGTATGGACTACAACCGCTGCTGCTGACAAACAATTATGTCGTACTCGGAGAAATGTTCATCGGAAGTCTTGACCTTATATGTGCAAATGTCGTGACGTAACTCGTTATAGACGAAACAAATTAAGAAGGAATTAAAACTGGTTGTCGAAATCCACTTGATTTTTGCCGGAGTGACTATAAAGATAGCTTTGCAGCACCTGGAGGGTTCAAATTCAAACTTTTGGAACTATTAGGGTCCAAATACACAAATGTACCAAAGACTAATAAAAGTGGTTCGAGGAAGTTCTACATTTGTTGGTAGAGTAAGAACAAATTCGGGTAAGAAAATAGTGATGAATCCTGGATTTGTGCGTCAGTTGCCCATTGTCACGATCATTTCATGCGAAGAGGTAAAAATATTTGATTCCATTATATGAGGACCAGACTACTCACTAGTCCTTGACCTTCAGTGGCCTGCATCATCAGGCTCTCTCCTATATCAGAGACTCGTTATGTCCCTATACCCCCTCTTTGAGGCTGAGGTCGCTGGATCAGAACCTACTTATGGTCCCTCATACTCTTTTCAGAACCTGAGGAAACCGTTCCTTCCAGGCCGTTGCGCCGAGGCTCTAGAATGATCTTTCGCTCTCTTTATGCTCTTCGGACTCTGTTGATATTTTTACACTGGAAAAAATTTAAATCTTACCGAGTGTATTTTTCTCATTTCTAGCCAAAATATTTCATCACACTTAAAATAAGACATAATCACCTAAAGAGTAACTTTTCAGTGAGATATAAGAACTTATTTTTAGACAATAGATCTTGAAAATCTTATTTCAAGAAATCTTACCAAGTTAATTTGTTTCATTGGCAGTTTTTTTTTTTGCTTGAATTGAGCATAAAATTGTTGATGAATCTTGGCGATTATGTCTTATTTTAAGTGTGATGAGATATTTTGACTAGAAATAAGAAAAATACACTCGGTAAGATTTTGATTTTTGCAGTGTAAGAGTCAACTCAAAACCCACTTGTTTCTCCAGGTGTTTAACGACAGTAGATTAAGGGTTGTTATATGACCACCATATTTATTTAAATTTATATCTTTTTGTGATTGTAATTTTATCTGCTCTGTATTTGTATTTTATTGTCTTTTGGGAAGCACTTTGTGACTTCTCTTGTCTGTGAAAGGTGCTATATAAATAAACTTTGCTTGCTTACTTGCTAGTCACAAAATACTCAGAAAATGAAGTATTCATGTATCCCTACAATATAGACCCGGGCATTTCATAACGACCACTGTTCTGAAGCTGAATAATAGAACAGTAAATATGAAAAAAAGCTTCTGATATAGTTTCAGCTTCACTCCCTTATAGTTATTTGTTTAGTTGAACAGACATTCATTTGCCAGTCAAATGTGTACTTTGACACCACAATTTTGTTTCCTTCCTATTTATCTTGTGATGTTTACACTTGTGTAATGCAACTGGATTCAGTTGCAAATATTGTTTAAAAACATCTTTGTGAGGATGAGTCACATTTATAACCAACCAGTTAAGTCTGTACCCAGCTTTATATATGTACACATAATTTGTTAGCCATCCTTTTAATGCTCTTTTTAATTAAAATAAATGCATTTAACTGTTCTGTCATTATTGTGTTTGCAGCGACGTTCCCTGAGGAGTTGGGAATGAGCGTACCGCTGTCAGAAGGCGAACAGAAGGAGCTGCTGTACGTTCCCTTGGATGGAGAATGGGGCTGTCGTACCCGAGCAGAGGAGTGTGAACGCATCATTAAAGCCATCGACCAACTCTGCACACTCGGTATGATATCACGATATCATCATCATGCCCCGTGGAAATAGCAGTCCGCTCAAATCATGTGAGAAACCGGCTGAAGTTAAGCCACGAGGGCACATTTCTCAGTCCAGCAGCAGGCCTCTTCACAACATGAGTCACCGCTCTGAGCTCATCAGTGTGAGACCAGCAAAGCCACGGATCATATGTTCACAGGAATAAGCTGCTAACGTGTTGTGCCAGATATTGAGGTGCTTGTTTGGATTCCTGTTAAATGATGTAATGTCACTTTAGGTACAGATATTATACCGCTGCAATACCCTGTGTTTAAAGAAGAAAGACCTGATCTGAGAGCTCCCTCTAGTGATACTGTTGGGACTTACCACACATGAACACCCACAGATGGAACACTTCAATTCTTCTAGATCTCTCCTTGCTACTCCTACGCTCCATGCTGCAGCTGGCTTACTGGAGAGATTTACGTCCTCGATTCCTTACTACACATAAACAGATAGAACTGGTAGAATTTAGAAACAGTAGGTACATTTTTCAGCTGAAGTGACAAAGGCATGAGGTTTTACACAAAAAAATAAACTATGTACCTTCTGAAAATATCCAAATCAACCTTAATTCTTTAAATGCACTAAGGCTGAGTGGTGTGGCTTGAAGGATAACTAAACCTCTTTTTTTCAGCTTTATGGATGACTCATTATTTTAACTGTTTGTTTTCTGTGTGCATGAACTTAAAACCAAGCATGATTTAAAAAAAAAAAAAAAATAGACGGTGTGTGTACAGTATCAACAAAAAAACAAAAACACCAGCACTTGGTAATAGTGTCCATATGTAATAAATGTTTAAAATCGTTCAAAGAAATGCGTCCGCTCACTGGGAAAGCTCATGTGTAGGCGTCTCCAAGGAAGTGATGACAGCCTACGTAACTGTCTGATGCTGGTGTTTTGAGGGATAAAAGAGGAAACATGATCTCTGGTTTGCATTTCAGGCATTTTCATCATCATCCAGACATAAAAACTCGAATTAATTTGATATATTACCCAGAATTCAACCGGACCGAGTCATTCAGATTTATTAGTTCTTTTTCTTTTTTTTTTTTTTTATTCTCTTTTTATTGAAAGAATTAAGATTTTTTTTTTTTCACACATTGAAAAAACAGACAGATACACAAACTATACACATCCAGAGAGTAGGTGTAAAAAAACCAAACAAAAACATTTACAGCAGCTCATTATGGTTCTGGCGTACAGGATCTCAAAGTAAAGAATCAATGTATAAATAAAGATAAATAAAAACACAAAAACATGTTTCCTTCAGAGGATTTTGGTTTCATATTCATGCATTCATCTCAGCAAAATCAGATCTCATAGGCTTCACATATCTCACCCATCCCTCCCAGTGTCGCACAAAAAAAAATCCATCGTCAAATTTACAGTAAAGGTTATTCTTTCCATCCTATAAATTCCCATAGTTATGTCTATCCAGTTATTTATTGTCTGTGATTTATTAGTTCTTTTTCACTGTTATTGGCCTGTGCACCTCCTTACACTATAATGTTTCTACTTATGCTTCAAATGATCATTTTGCCACCTTCTCATCTTTAAAGCTAATTTACATGTTTGTTTTTTCGAATGTTCACTTTAGATGTGGCGGCACCGTTTGCCTTTCCGGTGGACCTACAGGCTTATCCAACCTACTGCACAGTAGTGGCCTATGGCACTGACCTCAGCACTATACGCCAAAGGCTGGTCAACCACTTCTACAGGTATGTCACAGCACGATGAAACTGCGTGCGAGGCTGTGTGTGTGTGTGTGTGTGTGTGTGTGTGTGTGTGTGTGTGAGAAACACAATTTAACACACAGTCCACACCTTTGTCCTTGGGTTCCAGACGACTGTCCTCTCTGATGTGGGAGGTTCGTTACATCGAACACAACGCCCAAACATTCAACGAGCCTGGATCATTCATCGTCACCACCGCTAAGTTCGTCTCTGACCTCATGCTGCAATTCATTAAGTGAGTACGGTTTATATACATGAATACCAAGTCAAGGTAGAGAAAAATAAATAAATAAAACATTTTTTATAGATGCCTTTCTAGCCACTTAAGGTTATTGTACAGATAAAAGCAGAAATACAAAGAAATAAAGTAAAATACAAAGGGATACAATGAAAGACATGGACTGTGGGGAGCATCTTTTAACTAGGCCTGGAACTGAATCTTTGACTATTTTAATACTCATCCAGCGGTAAAACATCTGGTTTTCAGTTTTGATATTCAAATAATCACTTGTTAAATTCATGCAGCAGTGAGCAATAAGGCGATCATGCAGAAGAAAACACTAGAATAGCTTTTTCTGTCTCAACAAAAAGTGGTTCATCCTGTCACATGAGGGCTTTGCAAAGATGTGAGGGTCATATTCAGCCCCCCAGCTCCTTCCACTGGCTCCACATTGTGGGTGGTTAGCATTACTGTGGTTAGGATAGTGGGTTTCTAGTGTTTGTTGTGATTCTTTGGAGTTTATCATCATTAACCCATAAAGACCCAGAGCTACTTTTGTGTCAGTTCCCAAATGAATTTTTCTTTCGATTTAACCTTTCTTAAGCAATTTATTACCATTTATTATAATATTATCCACTCTATTTTGTATTTTTCACTGTAAATCATATATTTTCCTATATTTAGTTTCCTATATTTAATTTAGATGTTCATGATAACTCAGAGTAAATTTAAAGGTTATCATATCAAAACAGAGAAAACTGAAGAAAAAGTGACTTTTTCGGCCAAGATACCATTAACTGAACATGAACCCAGTGTGTCCATCCACTGTCATTGAACCAACTCCATAGGTTTTACGGGTTAATCAATGTTGTAGAAGATGACAGTGTTTCCATGTTCACTACCGAGCCTCTGAACGTCCTAATGGGTCATATCTGATGACCATGAAAAGATGACGAACTGTATTTTACACCAATTATTTACATGTATTGATAGGACTAGTGGATCAACAGGTATTAAACAGTTTAGATCAGTAGATGTTTTTGGTCGCTGGTGGATGTTTGGGTTTTTATGGGTTAAAAATGCTTGGTTCTTTCACTTTAAGTTGCGTAACTGTGTGTGGAGTATTTTGCTGTTGCTGTAAAATCCTATTACAGACACTAGTGCATGTTGTTCTGTCTTCTGTATCTATTCTTTCCCGTTCGGTTTTGCTTACTTAAATGTATTTTTCATGGTTGAACCTGTGACACCACAAGTGAGTGTAGCAGTGATAGATACGAGCCTGTGAACGATAGAGGACAGACTGTCAAACAGATGTTCTGCTCTCTGTAGGGGATATGTGTGAACACTTGAAAGTTTTAAACACAAATTATTTGAGGAATTATTTATTTGCTGCAATATTTGCAAACCCCAGTGCACAAAGCTTTGAGTATTCACTCTCAACCATTTGTGATTCCCCAAAAAATGTGCTCAGGACTGCTGAACATTTTTAATCCAGAATGTCCCATTTTTATTTAACCTTTTAAGACACAGGAATGCACTTTGTCCATTGTAGGGGAGAAGAGTTTCACAGCTTTACTTTAAAAAAACAAAAAAAAACCCAACACACTATCCACTGCAAAGGACATGTGATAAAGAAAATATAAAAATGTATCTGAAAAATGCTGTTTCCAATTAAGACAAATATTTGATGTAAAAAAAAAAAAAAAAAAGCCAAACCTTTACTTTCTTGAGTCTGAGGAGGTTGAATATACCGGTGAAGCAATTTTGATGACTTAAGTGTCTGAGTCTGATTTTTCTAAGTTTTTTTTTTTTTTTTATCTGGAAACTTTACATTCCAAATACCATCATGTGTTGAACCATGGTGTCACCTCTGATGTGATCTTTGTCTTGTTACCTTCTCTCAGGGACCAAAGTCTGACAGACCTCATGCCACTTTACAAAACTATGAAGAAGGCGACCTTCTCTGACTCTGAAGATTCAGTATGTATTCAGTATTTACACATGCAGCGATTGTAATTAAACAGATGTACTCTCTCTTCAGGTTGTATCTGTATCTTAAATTTATTGAACTTTGACTCATGAATGTGAATACAGAGATTTTTCTCATTCGTCATTTTCTGTGTAGGATGATGAAGAAGAAGATGAAGATAGAAACACCCCCGGCACATCCAAAACAAACCATAAGGTGATGAAGCTGTTGCTACTTACATTAAACCCAAATCTAGTCTTTGGCGGTTATTTCATGTGTCTTGCTCTTGTTTCGTGTAGGGTCGGCGACCAATGCAGCGCCAACTGCGAACCCGACCTCCTTCGTATGACCCTCATGCGTGGAGGGGCCGTTGTAAGGAGCTGCTGGACCTTATCTTTCAGTGTGAAGACTCAGAGCCCTTCAGAGAACCCGTGGACCTGCAGGAGTACCCGGTAAAGTTAATAAAACCAACCAACAAACACAAGTCAATAAGGAAATTTCACTTAGAAAATCCGTCACACTTTCCTTTGCATTTTCATTTTATTATTTTTGGCCTTCACCCTTACAAGCAGAAAAATAGGACCAATGTCCCTGTATCTCACTGGCATGTTCTATCAAGAATCAATAACAAGTTGAATTTGCGAGGTTGTCAGGTTCTGCCGCTATTTTAGAGTCCTGTGGTCTCAATAGATGTGGGTGGTACTGTCACTGGAGGAGAACTCAGCTAATTAAATCAAAGTATTACATGTTACAATCTATCAAAATATGGTTCATTATAAGTAAAGACAAATTTTTAGGACTTCAAAAATTCAAAAATCTAAATTTCTGAAAACTTTGAACAAAGTTTGTAGACAATGAGCCCGTTTACATTTAAAACCCTGGTTTATATGTTTCAGTCAATTATTTGATTTCTTTCAGAGTACGTACATAAGTTATGATGTAAGACGTACACTTCCTGTCGTTTTCAAAACATCCAGTCTTGTCTTGTTGACCATGGCAACGCCTACGGTGTCAGCGTTAACTGTCCTAATGTGGAAGCTAATAAGACTGTAAAATAGGTTACATGTAGCTGCTATCCTTCATTTCATTTTGTTGTTTGTTTACTTTTTTCCTTAGACTCGTGTTGTCGTTGCCTGACATCTGTTTATATAGATTTTTTTTTTTTTTAAACAAATAAGGAAATGTAAAAAAACAAAAGGAATTAGATTAACCTGTATCCATGCGTGAAGATGTCGGAGTTTTGGGGAGAAATCTACATGTGCTAATCCGATTTCTCATAATCAGATAACTGCTGTTATCGGATAAAGCCTATCAGATAATCCTGTTTACATGATCACTGAATAATCTGATAACTCCAGAAATCGGATAATGATCGGAGTATTAGTATCCATGGAAACAGACTTATTTCCCAAGAAAGCTACATATAAAATTTGAAATGAATCCGACCAGTGGTTTCTGAGAAGATTGTTGAAATGTGGACATTGGTGAGTGCCTTGAGTTTGACTCTTCAAGGTCACTCAAGGTCAAAGGTCATGAACCCAAGTGAAAGTCCATATAGGACTTCCTATCAGTGCTCAATAGTTACTATACTGATATCTGTAACTGCTCTAACATCTAAAAATTCTAATCTCTAACCATAATATTTCAAAAATTGATCAAGACAACATTGGACACAGTACAGTCTACTCTCATTAAACCGCCCGCCGTTATACCGCCATTTTCGCTCACCGCCAACCAAAACCATTGCACAAAAATCCCCAATGCATTATTCCATTAGCTACCGCCATTTCCGCCTATCGCCATCCGCCAGCCCAGTTCCATGCACAAACAACACTTATACCATTGATTTCCCGACCGTTATACCGCCAGCGTGATTGCCATCGAGTACACATAAATTTTAACAATGCACTGAAACAAACGCGCCAGACGCTGATCGCGACAAGCTACGAGTAGGTCTACGGAACGGCCACCGTTCATTTATCGCAGAACACTCAGTAGGTCAGGATGTCGGGAAGAGGACGTGGGATTAAGCCAAAGCCTCAAGATGATGGGGTGTCATTTCCCGACACGGTATAATAATGCTTAAAATGTTTCCCCACTTTAAATGATCCCCTACAACATAACAGAATCAAGATTTATTTAGAAACGCAATTAGAACGGGTTAACGGAGGCAGCATAGACATCATATAGTAAAGACATGCACATTATGGACGCAACCCGTTGTAACGCCATTTTCGCTATACCGCCAATTTGGCCGTGAACGGAAGTTGGCGGTATAACGAGAGTAGACTGTACCTTCAGTAGCTCATGTCCTGTCAGTTGGTGAGAGAAAAACAGACATTTAACGTAATAATAACAATAGTATCCCGAGACTGTCACAGTTTTAGTTTTATTAATACA
Source organism: Sphaeramia orbicularis (assembly GCF_902148855.1). Classification (NCBI taxonomy): domain Eukaryota; kingdom Metazoa; phylum Chordata; class Actinopteri; order Kurtiformes; family Apogonidae; genus Sphaeramia; species Sphaeramia orbicularis. Next base: position 16,396,910 of record NC_043979.1, on the reverse strand, counting down.
AAGAGAAGAAATCTATTTTACATTTAGGAGATGTTTTTCTTGTCTGCATAAACTAAACCCCTAAGTCTTTATCCTTCACCCTCTGCTTTCTGGCTTCTACTGTTGCTTCTGTGATCTTGGAACATCTGTAACCTTCTGTTCTGCTCCTTCTTCCAGGACTATCTGCAGATAGTGGACTCACCCATGGACTTTGGCACAGTTCTAAACACACTGACAGAGGGGAAGTACCAGTCTCCTATTGAACTCTGCAAAGACGTCCGTCTCATTTTCAGCAATTCTAAAGCTTACACGCCGAGTAAGAAGTCCAGGGTGAGAAATATGCACAAACACACACACACATGCACACGCACACACTATCTGTAAAAGTAAGGTCTCAGTACAAAATACAGTGGAAAGCGCTTATAGTGATCACATCTGTTGATTATCATTACCTTCAACCTTTAATTAGTCAGTCTTTAAATCTGATACATTTATTAGTGATCATGAGGCTTATTTTCCATACACTTGAATTAGGCAAAAAAGAAAAAAAAAATTACTGAATTAAGCAAAAAAATCTGCCAATGGCACAAGTGAAAATTATCTTGGTAAGATTTCCTGACATAAGATTTCCAAGATCTATTGTCTAAAAATAAATTCTTATATCTCACTTACAAGTTACTCTTTAGGTGATTTTGTCTTGTTTTAAGTGTGATGAGATATTTTGACTAGAAATGAGAAAAATACACTAGTAAGATTTAGATTTTTGCAGTGTAGAGATTTCAGAAATAACTCAGATGTAACTAATCAGGGATTATGTGGGTCATTAAAAAGCATTAAAAGTCATTAAATAGATTTTTTTTTTAAATTAAGGCCTTAAATGGCATTGAAAAGCATTAAATTTGATGCCCAGAGGAATTAAAAAATTAAATACACTCGATGGAAAAAAGCATTGTTATTCACGATTTATTTTGATTATATAAACATTTAATAATTTTGATCAGAAGTATAGTGTGATGATTGACAGGCGGAACCCTTTAATTTGCTATTGTTTTTGACCGAAGTCACAACACTGGATGCTTGGAATGCAACGTGCTGTGAGTGTGCCCATGCTGTGGTGAAAGAGCGGAGAGAATATTAGCAAATGTCGGAAAAATGGGGAATTGCAAGTTTCAGCAGAAGTGGTTGGAGGAGGAACTATTCAGAACCTGGTTAAAGCCCGACAATGGTAAACTGTCATAAAACTATATATAAAACTGTTTCTGCAGTTGGACATGGGCCTTAAATTTGTTTAAAGTGGAAAATTAGATTTGCTGATACCTGCAGGAACCCTGCTAATGTTTTGACATAGTGGTAGAACATGGTTCACTGCTGCATTTAGTCATTATGACCCAAATGTTACGACAAAAGCAGCGCCACATATGACCTGGAGAAAAACACATACATTGATTTAGCTGGTAAGTGCGGCCGTATGGCTTCAGTATCGGTAGAATTTAACTCCAATAGCACTAGGGCTGCATGATATTGGAAAAAACTGCCATTGTGATTTTTTTTTAACCCTGCAATGTATATGTATATGAAAAAGTATTCAGGAGGATATAATAGCTGTGTGGTGCCGACGTAAATGGTCAAACTAATTAGTTGTGTTTCCTCACGTTGTGGTGACAGGTGTAAGGCACTATTGACTCAGAACACGTGTTTCAGTTTCATCCTTCTTGTAGCTGAAATCACCTAGATAACTGACGTTGCTTTTCTTTTTGGCACCGAGTCTTTGTTTTTGGTGACTTTCTTTTGTTCATTGCTCATTTTTCAATGTTGTTACCAGCAACTCACTCAAAACTGATTAAGAACGACTGTGATTGGTGGATCGCTGCGTGCAGTGTGTGTCAGGTACCCAGGTTGAAATTAGATGAGAACACGTTGAGTTCATTTGCCTCCTACATTGCAGGACCTGCGATGTGACTATTGCGCACACGTACATTGCTATGTCGATGCTCAAATGATACACTATATTGCCAAAAGTATTTGCTCACCTGCCTTGACTCATATGAATTTCAGTGCCATCCCATTCCTAGTCTATGGGGTTCAATATGACGTGGGTCCACCCTTTGCAGCTATAACAGCTTCAACTCTTCTGGGAAGGCTGTCCACAAGGTTTAGGAGTGTGTTCATGGGAATTTTGGACCATTCTTCCAGAAGCGCATTTGTGAGGTCACACACTGATGTTGGACAGAAGGCCTGGCTCTCAGTTTCCGCTCTAATTCATCCCAAAGGTGTTCTATGGGGTTGAGGTCAGGACTGTGTGCAGGCCAGTCCAGTTCATCCACACCAGACTCTGTCATCCATGTCTTTATGGACCTTGCTTTGTGCACTGGTGCACAGTCATGTTGGAAGAGGAAGAGGCCAGCTCCAAACTGTTCCCACAAAGTTGGGAGCATGGAAGTGTCCAAAATGTCTTGGTATGCTGAAGCATTCACAGGTCCTTTCACTGGAACTAAGGGGCCAAGCCCAGCTCCTGAAAAACAACCCCACACCATAATCCCCCCTCCACCAAACTTTACACTTGACACAATGCGGTCCGACAACTATCGTTCTCCTGGCGACCGCCAAACCCAGATCCGTCCATCAGATTGCCAGATGGAGAAGCGCAATTGGTCACTCCAGAGAACGTGCCTCCACTGCTCTAGAGTCCAGTGGCGGCGTGCTTTACACCACTGCATCCGGCGCTTTGCATTGCACTTGGTGATGTACGGCTTGGATGCAGCTGCTCGACCATGGAAACCCATTCCATGAAGCTCTCTGCGCACTGTTCTGGAGCTAATCTGAAGGCCACATGAAGTTTGGAGGTCTGTAGCCATTGACTCTGCAGAAAGTTGGCCACCTCTTCGCACTATGCGCCTCAGTATCCGCTGACCCCGCTCCGTCAGTTTACGTGGCCTACCACTTCGTGGCTGAGTTGCTGTCGTTCCCAAACACTTCCACTTTCTTATAATACAGCTGACAGTTGACTGTGGAATATTTAGGAGCCAGGAAATTTCACGACTGGATTTGTTGCACAGGTGGCATCCTATCACAGTTCCACGCTGGAATTCACTGAGCTCTTGAGAGCGACCCATTCTTTCACAAATGTTTGTAAAAGCAGTCTGCATGCCTAGGTGCTTGATTTTATACACCTGTGGCCATGGAAGTGATTGGAACACCTGATTCTGATTATTTGGATGGGTGAGCCAATACTTTTGGCAATATAGTGTATATTGTGCAGCTCTATGTAGCAGTGGTGGCTAATATCAGGCTTCCAAACTGAAATATCAACCTTTAACAGAAAGTAATCTAAATTGCACCAGGGTTGGCCTAGATGTTTGAGTTAGTTTGATGTGTAATTCCCCCTTTAATAATCCACTGCTCTGACTTAAATGAGTGAACCATATGTATTTGCTTGATTGCTTATTTATTACTTCTTACCAGACATCAAGTTCCGCAGTTCAGTTAGTTAAGATACACTTTACTGACTTTACAAGGAGGGAAATCAAAGTTAAAAATAAAGTCAAATAGTACATTTCCTGCAGCGCTGAGTCTTTTCTGTGGGGGTGGTGTTATTGCCCGATTATTTGGCTCTTGGCACTTTTTGCCAATAAAAATCCACTATTCGTCAACTTCTGGTATGACTTGCTGGCATTAATATCCCTAAAAGTCAGCAGTGTTTAAACATCTGGATTTTATAGTTGAAAGGGGCCTATTGTACATCAAGAGGTTTGTCCTGAAATGAATGTGAATGTTAATAGACTCTAAACAGGCATTAGTGGCCGTCCGCCCTCAGGCACTGTGTTTAATGCCTTCTCCTTGTTGTCCGACTGGGAAATGAAGCTTTTATTGCTCTGCTCAGAACCATTGGACCCATTTGAATCAAACTGCAGTTTTCCCTCATACCACCACAGTGTATGAGTGTGAATACAAACCAACAAGTGGAACAATAACACAACTACGCTGGATGATGTAGGAAGTTTGATCGGTTTCACTTTTACTAAAATGTCCTAATTTGAATATGCATCTAAAGTGAGGTTCATGTTCTTGGTGGAAAAAAACAGACTCATTCTTTCAGAGCCTCGTGCAGTTTCTTTCAGTTTCATTTCTTGGAGATGAATCCAACAGCTCTTGTCTCAGACGTCCACACCTGACCCCCCCCCCCAGCCCCTCCTCCACTCAATCCCTGCACTTTTTTAGCACGTTTTAAAATCAGTCACTAAAAGCCTGTTCAGTACATGCACATGTGTCTGTCTCTGTGACGAGCAGCCATGAAAGTTTGTTATTGTTTGTTGAGTTGACGACAGAGGCAGCCTGAGGAAGTTTTGCTCAGAAACTTCAAGAACACTGTGTTTTTCACTGACAGTTTTGGTTAAAACTTGATCACTAGAAGTAAAATTATTGAAACAGTATTTGTACAAGGAAGGATTCTGTGCCCAGCTTTTCAGTTTCTTACAGAGTGGATCCGCGCAGTACAAATTTAATTCGTTTTATGAATCAATTTTCTGCATTGAAATGAAGTGATAAATAATTAAACCATTCCAGGCCCCCCAAAACCAGCCCAAAATCCACCTTTAAGGGGTTTTAAAACAGAAAGACTGCATTTAGAAAGAAAATAAGAATTATAAAAACAAATAAACTGGTTTTATTAACTTATAGGGGAAGTCAATGGAAGGTTAACATCTGGTCAAAAAAATTTAATTACAATAATCTACACCAGACGTATTTTTGGGTAGGTAATTACTTATATTTTCAGGAAAATGTATTTTGAAATTAGAAAAAATGTGTTTGAGTTTTATGAGTGTGAATGTTTGGAAAGTGACAAAGTTTTCTGCCTTCATTCTGGGTTCATTTTATAAACTTTCATAAATAAACAAAATGCATTCCAAATACATTCATATTTGATTATTATATTATTTATGTCACATGTCATGTATATATCTACAAAATACATTTGAATATAATGTTAATATTAATTACATGTTGTAAATATTGTTTAAAAAAAAAAAAAGTATATGATATTGATAATTGAAATAAAAAATATTTAATTTGATATTTACTTTTGTTGTCCATCCTTGACGTTGCCATTTGTCAAAACTCTTGATATTTAGGTATAATAAAATATGTTTTACCAATTATTCGGTTGTAAAATAGAGGGTTTAAAGTATATACTGAATACATTTTAGGATGAAAATATCATAGGAACTTCACATTTGAGAACTTTGTCATTCTTGCAAAAAATAGATGTAAATTTTTTGCCCATCCGTGAAGCATTAGTTTTTGATATTTTTCATTTAAAAATATTTTAAACTAAATTTTGCCCTTTGAGTTAGATGGCATTTAGATCTTTCCAACTAGGTGTAATATTTGTCTTAAACTTGTCTGGTTCAAAAGTTATGAATCAAAATGTAGTGGGCTGTCCATCCGTGATGCCCTTGACCTCGCCCTTATTTACTTACCTTTAAGATGAGACGATCTGTGAAGGAAAGAAGATGGAGGAGGAAGAGGATTATTTTCTGGAAGGAGAATCTTCTTCCAGTAAAATGTCAGTTAGAAGAATTTCTGACATTTTTTTCTCTTTCTCCCCTAAGTTTGGACTTTCTGGCCTCACTTTTACTTGCAGGTCGTTTCATTAAATCCTATCCAGAGAAATCTGCTGTTCTCTGCTTTTTAACAAGTTCCCAAAATGCAGCTGCACGACCTGAACTTAATTTATCTGGATGATTTTTTTTTCCAACAAAATCAGAAACCCCCTGCCGCTTTGCCAAAACTTCTTTTAATTTACTGGTGGAGATAACCTCCTCCACTACACTATCCTCCTTCAAAATTCAACTGTTTAAGTCACAGTGATATTGTTTTTCCATCTGCGTTCGGCTTCTGTCGCTCCATGTACTCAATAAATAAGTAAGATGTGAGTGTGTGTGTGTGTGTGTGTGTGTGTGTGTGTGTGTCACTGGGAATTTGGTCATCTCCTCCTCCATCTGAATGCTGGTGCTCTTGGTTGTACTGCAAATTTCCACTCATATTTTAAGACAAAAATTCTCAAGAGCCGTGGTGCATAAAGCAAATTTCTCGTTTTACAGTGCACTCGTACTGCGAGGTTCCACTGTATACAGGGTTCCTACAAGGTCTTAAAAAGTCTTAAAAGTCTTGAATTTACAAATCTGTGTTAAATACCTTAAAAAAAGTCTTTGAAAGGTATTACATTTGATATACTAAGTCTTAAGTTATGTTGCCATAAACTTGTTTGCTGTATTATGTTTAAATGTGTCTGTTAAATGTCCAAGCTGCAAAGAAAGTAACATTAGTCTACTCAGTTCCACACGTTCCAAATCGGCAATTTATATTGAAATTAGGAACTAATTACACTGGGTTACAAAAAAATGTTTTTTGCAAGTTGTCTAGGTTTTTTCAACTGAATTAGGACCATTTTGCACCGCTAAATCCAAAAATGACATCTGTTTTTCTCAATCAGGTCAGGTTTTTTTGCTAATTTGATTTTGAAAAATTTGATCTTCTCACAAAATATAATAATTCATACCAAAATAAGATTGGTAAGCACACTTTATGAAACTTGTGACTTGATTCCTGTTAGGTACAATGGTGTATTCACTGCAGATGTAGCAGAATATGTCAGGCTTATTTTTGCAAGATCTTCTAGTCGAAGCCATTTCATTCACCTGTAATATTAAAAAAACCATTAATCATAAATTGGCAAAAGTAAAATCTTCAGAACTCGTTTATTGCAAGAAATATGAAAGAATTTTGTATCATATGATGTGAAAATGCCCATAAATGTAAGCAAAAATGTTAAAAAGCCAATATGTAGCATAGTTCAGAAAGTTGACCTGATTGAGCAAACTTAATGTGATTTTTGGATTCAGCACACCAAAATTATCCTAAATCAGCTCAAAAAACTTAAACAATAAATTTGTTGTTGACCAGTGTTATCAATAACTTTACAGCCCCTGGTGAGAAATGACTCGGAACAGTGAGAACCAAGGCGTTGGAGTAAATAAATACATTTTCCTAAATTCTAGGAGTCACAAATTCTTGCCGGAATGGCTGTGAAATGAGCATTATATTCTACTAGCGGCATTGTACGATAGCATGAGAGGCTAAAATCGCCCGGAATACCTCACAACATTTGAATACAGACATAAAATTGTGCTTAGTAGATAGTCAGGTAATGTTTCTATTCATTTGGCGAGTTTGGCGGCGATCAGGCCTGTGAAGGCTGAGAAAAACCCGTACAAACGCCCTCCCGTGCTGCAACATCGATCGGATGGACAACGTGCATTATATAGTAGGATTCTAAGTAGGCTTACAAAGGTCTTAAAAACTCTTAAATTTAACTTGTAGAAACCTGTAGGGACCCTGTATACAATTGTTTAGCATAACTGTGATCAGTATAAGCAGGTTTCACTTTTCATTTTCTGTTTTGGTGAATCTGATGAATTATTGTCCACACTACTAAGGTTAATCGTTGTGTTTTCAGATCTACAGTATGAGTCTGAGGCTCTCTGCGCTGTTTGAGGAACATGTCAACTCCATCCTGGCGGACTACAAAGCCATCCACGGCCTGACAGGCAAACTGACCAAACAGGGCACAGACAGACAAACGCGACATACTACGGACAGACAGACGCGGCACGCCATGAAGAGAAGGAGGAGGAGAAGCGAATCACCTTCAAGCAGCACTGCATCAAGGTACAGCAGATCTTTTATTACCTCCGCCAAGGAGGTTATGTTTTTGCCAGGGTTTGTTTGTCTGTCTGTTTGTTTGTCTGTCCGTTAGTGTGCAACATAACTCAAAAAGTTATGGACAGATTTTGATGAAATTTTCAGGGTTTGTTGGAAATGGGATAAGGAAGAAATGATTAACTGTTGGGGGTGATTCGGAAGAAATCCTGGATTCTGGATCACTTTGAAATTTTCGTTAACATTGTGGTAAATGGGGCCAAAATTTTCGTTTCCCAATATCTCGCTTAATTATTGACCAAAACTCATGAAATTTAACTCAGGAATTGACAATGGGGTCCTCTATCACATTTCAAAGGCTGATCCGGATCTGATCCAGAAGGTGGATTTTATTTTAAAAAATAAATGTAGGATTTGTATCACCGATTATGTGGGGAATTTTTGCACTTAGCGGAGGTCTGCGCTCTCCGAGTGCTTTTCTAGTTTCAGATTATTATTGATTTAACCCTTTATAGGGCACTCATAGAAATACTCTGGAATTCCAACTTAGTGTGTTATTGGAGGACATTTTCAGAAGTTTTTAATGTTATGTAGAAAATCAAGGTCAATGAAGTTACCATATTTGGTCCCTTACCCTTTTTTTTTTTTTTTTTTTTAAATCCAAGAAGCATATATAAAAATACAACAAAAACAAATGTCAGGTGAAAAGAACATCACTGTTAGAACATTACAACAACATTAGTGCTGATCCAGACACCTGTCAACATACATATTGTCACTTTGAACATCATTACTTAAGGGATGTAACGATTAGAGATTTTGATGCTATGATTATCGTCTGAGCAATAATCACGGTTTCACGATTACTATGACTATTTTGCAGGGTTTATACCGCATCCTAGGGATGTAACGATTACCGGTATAACGATAAACCGCGGTAAAATTGCAGACGGTTAGTATTACCGATTAAATTCGAATTATCATGATAACTGTGTTTGATTACCACACTTTGGGGGGAAAAAACGCCTATGTAAAGATCTGTTTTTATGTCGAATATTTGAGTATAGTTTTAACTTTGTTACAATTTTGATTTTATATACCTAATATTTGGAACCAATATTCACTTTTAAAGTCTTTGAAAAGGTTTGTTAAGCATTTTTGTGTTATTTATGCCATAACATATATACATTTTTCAAGTCGGATTTTATATTTTTTTTGTATGTTTTTTGTCCTTTTATGTTGATATAGTAGGTTAAAGTGAAAAAATAATAGACAGATGATATAGATGAAGTTGTGCTGAAAAAAAAAAAAGAAATCAAACATGGGTATAGTAAACATTTGTTTATATAGTATATAAAGGTAAAATCAAAAGTACTGAAAAACGGACAAAATAGGCTCAGACCACTAAGGGTTAATATTTGAATGTTTTTGCAACAGAAGGTGCATTGTGCCAATTATTTTATTTAATTATTATTATTATTTTTAAATACAACTTGGTTAAATTATTTCAGTGTGTGTATAAGTACTTCTTGAACATTTTGAGCACAGTTTCAACAACACCGCGATAATAATAATAACCGTGATAATTTTGGTCACAATAACCGTGATATGAAATTTTCATATCGTTACATCTCTACCGCACCCCCACAAAAGTGAAAGGGAAACTTGACGTGCGTTATTAATTCCTCTACATCTCATGCTGTTGTGAAGCATCAGACTGTTTTATGCCGTTTTCCTTGTGCTCAAACAGAGCGTGTTTACTGCATCAATGCACAAGTTCACCCTCCTGAAGTTTGTATGACAGTCTGAGCTGCTGCAGAAGAACAGCCTTACTGTATGAAAGCTATGCAGCCAGATTATTGTGAAAAGGTTGCGTAATGGTTGCCTGAAGCTGCGTAGATGACGGTAGAGGATGCAAATTGTATGGAAACGAATGTGACCCCGCATCGAAAATATATTTACAGTCTGAATTTCTGTACTGTGTGTCTCAGACAGATGGTCAGCTTGTTCCTTCTCTGTCATTTTCACTGGTGGAATGTTGAATGCACTGCTTCTGTGACGTCGTTTTCGTTCTGTACGGGAAGCGCTTATTGGTGTGTCTTTGGTTCCGCTCTTAATCGACTGTACTTAATGAGACAGTTTTTGGCAGTCTTGACAATTAATTAACCACGACGTTTAAAATCGCAATTAATCATAACACCATGACATTGTTACAAGTCTTCATTCCTTACATTAGTACCATTACTTCATGATAGGGCATTAGTGACTCCAGATTTTTTCACATCGACTTATTTGTCAATAAAGTCGAAGTCGAGTCGACTTGTCGTACGATGGCGTCATCACATTGACAGTGGAGGAACAACACAGACACACACCCGTTCAACAATGAGCAACTTGTACTAACGTTCACAGGAACATTAACAATGTAGAGTAAAGTGCAGAGTAAAACACGGGAAAGACACAAGCATCAACAGTCCTTCGCAGATATTTAACCAAACCAAACATAGGCTAACACCTTGAATTTTCTTTTAGATTTAAGTGAACAACATAAAGTGGGAAAAGTTTCGGACGATGGCAGAAAAGGCACACAGCATGTTAGAGAAAAGAGCGCACTGTCTTAATGAAATAAATGAACAGAATAATCCAAACACACTGGCGGTCCAAATTATTATTCAGTATCGGTGGTGCTTTCATGGTTCACAGAACATTACTGAGACCAGTTTTTCTAGATCACAGTCAGTTTAGTTCCTACTCTGAATCATCTTCTTCCTTCAGTCTTGGCCTTGCACTAGTGATGCGCGGGTGTTTTTTTTTTTTTTTTTTAACCTGCTTTGTGGAATTATTTGAACCGCCCCGCCAATAAAGTAACATTTTTTGAACCTGCACCAACCCGACCCGGATACGCTGATCTGCACAACACTACCACTCACTGGGTTCCTTGTTTTCATGTATAAAGATGAGAGGATCGACATGCGCTGAATGGCAACTCACAGGCTGTCGGGTGATGGAAGGGAGAGAGAGAATAACACACAACTTGTCGACTCCTCCAAAGTAACGTCAACTTGTGCCACAGACATTGACGCGTCGACAAACTGACTTTCCAGTTAATGCCCTACTTCTTGGTACCTAACAAAGCAGGTACACTCACTGTTCATGCAGAGGTGGACCTTAAAGACCCTGTAGACTAGAGCTGCACCATATATCGTTTGAGCATCGTCATCGCGATATACGTGTGCTTAATAGTCACATTGCAGGTCCTGCAACGAAGGAGGCAAATTAACTCAACATGTCTTCATCTAAAAATCATTGGAAGGAATGCTTCTAGGACCCAAAAACAGTTCGTTCGAGGTGCTCTTCGGAAAAAGAGATTCATGAAGTAGATAAACAGGAAGAAAACTCCAAGGCACTCTCTTTAAGCAGTAAAATGCCTTTATTCTCATGGCATGGTCATATATACAGGGTGAGGAAGCAAAATTTACAATGAACATTTAGTTTTTTCTCAGCAGGCACTACGTCAATTGTTTTGAAACCAAACATATATTGAGGTCATAATCATACCTAACACTATTATCCATACCTTTTCAGAAACTTTTGCCCATATGAGTAATCAGGAAAGCAAACGTCAAAGAGTGTGTGATTTGCTGAATGCACTCGTCACACCAAAGGAGATTTCAAAAATAGTTGGAGTGTCCATAAAGACTGTTTATAATGTAAAGAAGAGAATGACTATGAGCAAAACTATTAGGAGAAAGTCTGGAAGATACTATTAAAGAAGAATGGGAGAAGTTGTCACCCGAATATTTGAGGAACACTTGTGCAAGTTTCAGGAAGTGTGTGAAGGCAGTTATTGAGAAAGAAGGAGGACACATAGAATAAAAACATTTTCTATTATGTACATTTTCTTGTGGCAAATAAATTCTCATGACTTTCAATAAACTAATTGGTCATACACTGTCTTTCAATCCCTGCCTCAAAATATTGTAAATTTTGCTTCCCCACCCAGTAGACCTTAAAAAACACGCATTACAGCTTCAAGCCTTCATCAGGAAGTCAAACAAAACAGAAGCCTGGAAAACTACTTTAAAAGAACCTACAGTTTTCCAGGCTTCTGTTTTGTTTGACTTGGTGTTCTCATCTAATTTCAACCTGGACACCTGACACACCAATCCGATCCACCAGTTGCAATCGTTCTTGATCAGTTTGCCGAAGCAGACCACGCCCCTGCACATGGAGTGAGCCGCTGGTAACAACATTGAAAAATGAGCAACAGACAAGACAAAATCACCGAAAACGAAGACTTGGTGCCAAAAAGAAATGATACTGGAACACGTGTTCTGTGTCAGTAGTGCCTTGCAATTGTTGCCACAACGAGAGGTAACACAACTAATTTGTCTGACCATTTACATCGGCACCACACAGCTATTTCATATCACAATATATATCGCAGGGTTAAAAATATTCTAATGTCAGGTTTTTCCAGTGTTGTGCAGCCCTACTGTAGACCAAGGTTATAATAATTTTGGATTTTTCAGTTTAGATTGTTTAGTTTTATTTACTTCTGACTTTTTTTTTCTCTAATTCAGTTAGTTTTAATGAGTTTTTAGAGCAGGTTTGCTAGTTTTTATTAGTTTTCATTTTTTTTCTAAATGCTTAGTTCTAGTTCAGTTTAGTGTAGTCGTATTTTTTATCTTCCTCGCTGTCATATTCACATACAGGACTCTGCTGCTTTCTCCCAACTTTAGTCTCCATGTTTGCAGGTAGAGTTGGGACAAGAAGCCGACTCTAAATGACAAGGGACGAGAAGTGACGGACCGTGAAGTGTCATATGGTGCTGCTAGCTAAAATTGCCCGAGCAAAATAAATCGATTTCGAATTGATTCTACCTGTGATAGATGCAAAACAAATGAAGCAACACTGTTACACATGTTCTGGTCCTGTTCCAGTCTTGAACACTATTGGAGGAGTATTTTTGAAGCGCTTACTAATATACTAGGAGTTATGATCCCCCTTGACCCTTTAACCGCACTCTTCGGTATCGTTCCTGGAAGGCCGCAGTTACCCGCAGGAGGACTCAAGGTGGTCGCCTTCAGTACTCTTTTGGCACGCCGCCTTATTCTTACAAGGTGGAAGGAACCTGCCCCACCCTCTGTTGGTCACTGGGTCAGAGAGGTGATCTCCAACCTTAAACTCGAAATTATCCGATGTACATTACGTGGATCTGAACAGAAGTTTCATAAAGTGTGGAAATCTTTTTTAATCTTCTTTGACAATCCTATGATGCATGTACAAGGCCCTTAACAAGTCAAGATGTATTTGTATGTAACACTTTGATATGTGACTTTATTTATATTTACAGTGCCATATTGTATATGCATATAGATCGGTGACAGCAAGGGGTTTGGGAGGGTTAAGTGTTTTGGGGTTTTTTTGTTTGTTTTTTTTATTTTTTTATGTTTGAACACCTGTGTGTATTCTGTATGTGAAATTTAATAAATATATCTAAACACAAAAAAATAAATCGATTTCATATCAATCCGACACTGACAAAGACAAAAACAAAGGGAATTTTATCTATAATTTTTATCCATTCTAGTTAGTTTTGTAAGCACACAATGCAGTTTCAGTTAGTTATCGTCTTTTTTTCTTTTAATTATAGTTTTTATTTATTTATTTCAGTTAACGAAAATGTTGTTTCAATTCTAGTTTTGGTCATTTCGTTAGTTTTCGTCAACGATAATAACCTTGCTGTAGACCACTTTTGATGTTAAAGTGTTGACTCACTGTTCTCACTCTAACTGTTGCTGTCACTGTCTTGTAATGTAAGTAGAAATGACCAAAAATAGTCACTTGCCCGATTGTACCAACTGGATGTAACTTTGTTCTTCTTTCATTGTGTTTCTAGCCCAGACAGGAAGAGGCGTGTATCCTCCAGGGTGACTGGGAAAAAGGAGCCGTCGCCCGCTCCTTCACGGCCGTCATCTCTGAGACAGAACGTCCCGCCGAAACAGCCCCCCCAGCTGGTGAACGGAAAGGCGGACGCGCCGGCAGCAGGACGTACACGCAGCGCCGCGCGGCACTCCGCGCACTCGCCGCCTTCGTCTAACTCCTCGCATAACACGACAAGCAACACACAGAGCGCAGCAGGTGAGAGCGCAGACACAACAACACATGTAGATGAACCACCTCCACCTGAGCCGTCCTGGTGCTGGAACCGGGCCGTATCTATTAATAAAACGCAACATGAAGCTGACATTTCTAAAAGGTCAGAAGTTCCCGTGTCGGAATATGTAAACAAAATATGTGCAGTATGAAGTAGAAACACTTTGGATTGTAGTGTGGTAAACTGGAAAGTGACTGTCGACTTTTCATGTTTGTATCATATCAACCCACACAGATGGTCACAACATGTCACAGCACGATACAACATTATGTTTTACACCCACTGATGAAATTATACGTCTTTTCATTATAAACCAGTGTTTATAGAGTCAAAAGCCTGACCTTTCTATCATGTTCCAGCTGAGCGTACACTTTCCTTTTCACCCACTGCTGACAGTAGATCGCTGTTGTGAGTCAGTGGTGAAACGCTCAATGAGAAACACATGGGATTTGGTGCCCTCTGCTGAATAGTTACTCAGATTCACCCGTAAAGACCCAAACATCCACTGGGGACCGAAAGCATCTACTGATCTAAACTGTTTAATACCTGTTGATCCACTAATCCTATCAATACATGTAAATGATTGGTGTAAAATGCATTTTCGCAGCTTTTCTTGGTCATCAGATTTGACTCATTTAGATATTCAGAGCCTCCACAGTGAACATGGAAACACCGTCATCTACTAGAGGTGTAAGAAAATATCGGTTCTGCAATATATTGCGATATGTAATTTCACAATACTGTATCTATATTAAAAAGTACTGTATCGGTATTTATTCAAATGCAGATATGGTGGAGGTTCTTTTTTGTTTTTCTTTATTGTTTATATCTTATTCTTCTTATTATTTAACACTGTTTTATTAAATAACGGTTATTTGAAGCGTCCTAAAAGCAGTTTTTACTGTCTGAGACGCAGATGTTAGTTCCTTTGTTGGGATTGCACAAAAATGACATTATGATGTTAGTTCTGAACTAATAGAATATGAACATTTGAGCAGGATCTTAAGCTGTAATGTCTGTAAAACATAATTTAAGTTTTAACAGAGGAATATTTTGTGATATAACATTAGATCCTGTTGTGATCAAATACAAATGTGTTTAGTATTTGTGCATATTTTGGGTGTAATTCAATTTTTCAATGAAATAATCATTTTTAAAAAGAAACAAACAAAAAATTGCCTTTTTAACAGTATCATGATATATCATATCATGATCCTAGTATTGTGATTTGTATCGTATCGCTAGATTCTTGCCAATACACAGCCCTAGTCATCTACTACAACAATGATTAAGCAGTAAAAGCCATGGCGTTTGATAAATGATAACGGTTGGAAATGCTTGTTTTTACATTCAGTCATTGATATCTTTACTGAAAAAGTCTTTTCTCTGTTTTGATGTAATAACCTTTGAGTTTTCATTTACATCTAAATGAAGTATAGGAGAAATACATGATTTACAGTGGAATATACAAAATACAGTGGGTATTATTATAATAAATGATGATAATCACTTAAGTAAAGGTTAAATAGAGAGAAAAATAAATTTGGGAACTGCCACAAAAGTAGCATTGGGAAAAATGATGGCTCTTCATAGTTTAGTTGAATGTGTTCTGAGAGCCATTAGTAATGGAAATGATGAGATATTAAAATGAAAGTAACTGTCAGGAGGCAGAAAGGCTATTTGGCACACTGTGGTCTCCAGAACTCTTCAGATGACTGCAGTGAAAAGGCCACCTGCCCGAATACTGTTGCGCTTCATTTGTGTTGCATCAAAGTGACTTGCAGTTGAGAATTTTTAGGTTACATAACATAATTGTCACTCGTTCTTTAATGTAACACTCATTCTCTACTTAAAAATTCGGATTAAGTGCTGATAAATGGTTTTAGATTTCTCTCTTGCCTCTATTTAGAAAAGTTTACTCCTCATCATGTGGTTTCCTTCTACGGAGTGGACTGGGTCACGGAGTCTTCTGGGTTGTGTTGCTATGATTCCACAGAATGGTCTTTGTTTTCCTGGTTTTTGTAGTGGACTGTTTTGTAAAGCCCTGTTTACAGATGAAACATGAGAAAATGTAGCTTTGTGTCTTTGATTTTCAAAAATAGGGTGGTTCTGCACAGCACAGTTAGAGATATTTAGAGACAGATATTTGACTTGTGTGATAGTTGGATACAGTTTTTATCTGAGTTGTAAATATGGTTCATTGAACATGTTCATTGCATCATATTATGACACCAGATGGTGTTGTAGATAGTTGTATATACACTATATGGACAAAAGTATTGGGACATGTTGAAGTCAGGTGTTTCTTTTCTGGGGGTCTGGACTATAAAACTAATGACAAATGTTAAAAAAAAAAAAAAAAAAATCAATGTTGAGAGAAATTAAGTAAAGAGACGTTTTGGAACATTTTGGAACAAAACTAACCAATACAATGCAATATTGATCACAATATAAACCTATATTATGACATTTGTTAGAAAAGAAACACTTGAATTCAATGTGTTCACATACTTTTGTCCATATAGTGTAGTTTTCCTGCCTGCGTTTTCATGTAAATAGTTGTATATAACTTTATTTTTTGGACGTTTTCAATTCAAATGTTCATTCTAACTTATAAAAATTGTTTTTTCAGTATGGTTTTGGTGAAAAACATTAAGGAATCAATTTTTTTCCTACTCATATTTGATGTTTTTTTGTGTGATTTGACGGTTAGTGTGTTAATACAGCATGTCAAATGAAAAAAATAACTGCAAAGTCACACAGACGAGATTGTGCTGGAGAAAAGATACCAAACAAGGCAAGGAAAATAGTTTTTTAATGAGAAATATAAAGGTATAACAAAAAGGATTGAAGAACTCATAAGTGTTGATTCTTGTATTTTTATTTATGTTTCAACCTGAGTTTCAGTCGATTTTATCATCACAGTCTACACATGTGTTATTCATTTATTGTCTTCCTGTCACACAGTGCAGTTGCCACTAAACTTCCCAGCCTCCTTAAATCCTATGTTCATCTGTAGGAGCTTTTATCCAGTGTTAAAGTGGATTTCCATCACCTTCTATGTATCGGTGTCGAACAGAGTTTTTCGTAAAACACCCATAATGGCTGATATGGAGGGACTTTTTTTGCTGCTGCTGTAGAAGATGATATTCATTCATTCATGTGCTTGTGATATCAGCTGTTTCACCACTAGATGTCACTAAATATCACACAGTGCACTGTAGAGTTTATTAAAAAGCACCCCCTCTTTGTCTCCAGAGTCTACACGTTCATTGAGGGCTCATAATTCTGTGTCCACTTCGACGCCGCCAGCCAATGAAAAGGTGACTCCGCCCCCTGCTGCAGAAAGCAGCGGTGGAGGAAGCACACGACGGAAACTCCGGACTCCAGTACGACACACGCCAGGTAAGAATGTTCTTAGCTTTATTGTCTTATCTTACGAACTCTGCATTAGGGTGGTCCAACGATCATGGTAAAAAGTAAAGTTTCAGATTACCTCAATTAGAACCATGCATTAGGTTTTGGCATTCAAAAGATGATTTAGGAAAAAATTTGGAAGAAAAAGGAGATGTTTTAGAGGTTGCACAAGTTGCTGGAAGTTTCCTGGAAATTGACTAATTTTGCATTTTCAGCATAGCCGAGCTGACCTGCTAAGAGAAGCAGCAGTACTATCAAAACCAAGGTTTGAGTGCTTCATCTAGCAATATATGTATGAAGTAAGGCCGCCCACATCAGTGGTACTGGAGTGAACAATTGGTTGTCCTGGCATTCTGAGACTCCAGTGTGACACAAGAGCAGAAGCAGCTGATGGTTCACAACATGATGGAAAATGAAGAATCAGAGGTTCCACTAAAGCGTTGGGATGCCCTTAACCTAGCAGATTATGAAGGGAAGCA
This sequence comes from Sphaeramia orbicularis, assembly GCF_902148855.1. NCBI lineage: Eukaryota > Metazoa > Chordata > Actinopteri > Kurtiformes > Apogonidae > Sphaeramia > Sphaeramia orbicularis. The sequence continues at coordinate 16,379,156 of NC_043979.1, read as the reverse complement.
GATCAGGGATGTCACCACCAGCACCACGCCTTTCTTAGAAACTTTGGATCTGCCACAAACATTCTTCAGAATTCCTCCAGAAGACTGGGCTGATGATGAAGACTTTCAGAAGGCTGATAAAACTGTGCATTCCACAAAAGTTGTCAGTGATGTTGCTAAAAGAGGGGTGGAGCTTTTTCAAGACTTCAACTGTACCCGAACAAAAAATGAAGATCAGAAACAGTACTTAATCCAAGTTGTCAAAGAACAGGAACATTTTTTTGTAATTTCAGTAAAGCAACAGTGGTTGCTGGACATTTTTATAAGTATATTTTATAAGTAACATTTTTATGCGAGTTGCAGTTTGATTTTGAGAATAAAATTACAAATTATTCTAATATGCCTTATCCATTTGGCTAGTTATGTTATAGTATATAGAGCAATCTGCATGTGTCTTGTGCAACCTCTAAATATTAATTAATTTGCATAAAATTTGGACTGAAGTAATTTGGCCAGATATGGAACCAAATGCAGGGTTCTAATCCAGAGAATCTTAAAAAAAAAATGTTTTGGACCACTCTACTCTGCATTTTAGATTTGTTTTTGTAAATTGACGTCCCTTTATTTCTTTTTCAGGATCTCCCGCCAGCCCCTCGTCTCAAAACACAGTCCACCTGAACGGCCACAGTAGTCACATGACCCTCGGTGTGGGGAGGAGGAGCCGGAAGTCAAGAATAGAGCCGCCGCTGAGTCCTTCAGAGGTCACGAGTCCAGCGAGTCCCTCCAAACCACGAGGCCGTCCACCCGGCAAAAAGAAAAGCAAGAAGAGCAAACAGGAGCAAGAGCAGGAGCCGGACGACGTGAAGAGGAGCGGCACCCGCAGGAGCTCCACCCCCGACGACGACCTCGACCAGTCCACCGGTGACGAGGGCGGGGCATCCTCGGCACAGGAAACAGCTGTACTGTCAGACTCTGGTATGGCTTCGACGCCCAAACGCCGCGGACGGCCCAGAGCTGCAAGAACTGACGAAGCCACGCCTCCTCCTCCGGCCGAGTCTCCTGAGCCGTCACCACTGAGGAGGAGCAGCAGGCGCGTCATGGAGGAGGTCACACCCCCTCCTCAGCCCCCTGCGCCACAGAGACCCAATCGGAAAGAGGCTCCGACAGAGGAGGGCGGCGAGGAGGCGGGAGGGTCGATGCGCACGCGTAACCAGGGTCGGAGGTCGGCCTGGTACATGGAGGAGGACTCAGAGGAGGAGCAGAGGCAGCTGCTGTTTGAGGACTCGTCAATCACGTTCGGAACCTCCTCAAAGGGCCGGGTTCGGAAACTGACAGAAAAGGCCAAAGCCAACCTCATAGGCTGGTAACAGACGTCAGAACAGACACGGTTCAGGCAGCCCACGGAGATGAAATCCAGCCGAGATTTCTAAGCGAACGCATCAGAGGAAGCCGACGTGAATAAAGTCCCACCGGAGTGTATGTGGAGGTAAACGGGGATCCACTGTCGCCACGGCGCAGGAATCAGTCCGCTCCACGGTCCTCTCGATGCAGTAGACGCATCACTACGGTAACCGGCTGTCTGACCAACCAGCGCATGTTGGTTGTTTCCAACTCCTCCTACGTTTATTGGTCCATGTTGGACCCTGCAGGAGTTGGTCCACTGATTATTTTGGCCGCGGTCTTCGGGACCCGCTTCTGTCCAGTGAATCACTCTTCAGCTCGTTCTGTCAGACTGGGCAAAAACACAATTTCAGTACTTGAAAAAGTCATGAGGAGAGCTGGGTTTATCTTATCTGACTCCTGCTATTTTCAAGGACTTTTCTCTGCTAGGTAGGTCAAAGATACCCGCTGAGCTGAGATTGTTCAGATAGTTTTCCTGCAGAGTCGACGTTAAGGTCTGTGACGGACTACGGACCGCCGGCCTGACAACATGTTTCGCTCCCTCTGCTCTTTTTTATACAACCCCCCCCCTTCCCCCTCCTTACCCTCTCCACCCTCCACCCTGATGCTTTTTCTAAGATTTGTACATTACGATTGGCTGTCTGTTTTTGGAAGTCTTACACATTGGCTGACCTAAGCGTGTCTGTCTGCGCTAAAATACCAAATGGTGTACCTCAGTAGGTAGGTACTGTAGATCTGTAGGCTTTGTTTACTATTGATGTGAGTGGGTGTGTGAGCGGGAGTGTGTTTTGCATGATAATTAGAAAGAGGAAGCATCTTTTTTTTTCTTTTTTTTTTTTTTTAAGCTGTTTTTACTGTGAGGAGGAGAAAACAATGCATGGGTGAAAGGGGTCATTATTATGTTTTAGGTAGATTTTTGTTTCAGTGCGTCCTCATCATTAGCAATACCTTGTGCCTTTATGTCTTCGGTGTGTGTGTGTGTGTGTGTGTGTGTGTGTGTGTGTGAGTAAGCGTGCTTGGCCTCTGCCCTGCAAAAGTACATGTGCCTGTACGTGTTATGCATCGTGTCTGTGTGTAACTGATGGAATGCGCGTGTTTTTATAACACAAAAACGAGTGTGTCGTCGACTTTTCAGCGTACGAACAGTGGCATACAGTTTGATCATTGTGAAACCTCTCAAAGAAATGTATTTATAGCAGTTCAGAAAAGAATTTACTGTCGTTGTACACATACCATTATTCATGTCAATATATTATCCTATAACCAACCTATTGTCAGTTTATACCTAAGGTACAGTTAACGGAGCTTTGGGTGACTAGCTTTGACATGCACTTACCACAGACTGGTTATCAATGCAGTTGTAGGGAGTTAACCCTGTGTATTTTACATTGTTAACATATAAAATAAACCTTTTTAAATGGCGATATGTTTCTATGGTGACCACATACATGCACACAAAACAAAACCACACCATTCTGTCTCGCATGCTCTTGCACTTTCTCATGCAAACAGGATCGGATCAAACTGGATCGGACTGAATTGGGTTCTTTCGTTCGTCTTTCTGATTGTGTGCCTTTGCTACTCTGGCATATTGAGTCCTCATCTTCTCCTTTTGGGGCCTTTTTAAAGAAGAATTAAAAAAAAATAATAAATGAAAAAAAAAAAAAAAAAAAAGAAATGTCCTGGTTGTGGTTGTCTGGACCGGACTGGACTTCGGGGATCGGATTGACCCCCGACTGGAAACAACCCTGTTACTGTGTTAGAACAGACGCCGCCGTGGACTAAGTGCGTAGACGGCGGTCTGAGTACAACCACTAAACGAAGCGACTGAATGCCAGCGCGAGAAGGTTTCCACTTCAGTGTGCGGTGATTAAAGGAGGGAAACTGGACGGTAGCATCTGGATCCACCTGGTTCATGACAGAGGATTTTCTTGTCACATATTATTGATCATATACTATCATCTGTTTATCATTTTGTTCCTGTCGTTTGTTATTTTCTTACAGTTTTGCCAAATTCTGTCTTAGGGCACTGAACATGGCTTTTGAATGTGTTTTACTTTCTGAGGAGTTTTTTTTTTTTGAACTCCTCATCACATATTGACTTGTTTTTGTCTGTTTTCACCATAAAAGGACAATGTTTCATGGCTAAACGTGTGCAGTTGTATTGTGGGAATGGTGTTTTACATTCTTTTAGAAAAAAGATCACAATTTTTTCAAGTTAGTTTCTGCTTTTTTTTATGTTTAACTTTTCATTGGCACAGGAAAGATGTGGAGTTTTGCTTTTTTTTTTTTTGGGTTATTGTTTTAATCATGATCGCAGATGTCACATTTACATAAGGGTTATTACCAAATACAACACTTACATGAGCCAACTTTAATGAATAATACTCAAGAAATGCCAAATGTTTGACACATTCAGGTGTGTACGGACTGTGAAGTTTGTGGCTACGATGCTTTTGCAAACCATGTTTTTAATTGTACATGTGACAGCGAATAAGGAGTTGGTCAAAGATGTGAATTATTGTCATTTTTTTTAATCTCCCTTTAAAATGAAAATTCAGTCGATTTTCAGGCAGAACTTAGTGTCACTGGTTCTTCATTAGATCGCTCACAACCTTTATTTCCCTAAAGCAGGGGTGTCAAACTCATTTTAGTTCAGCTACATTTGATCTGAAGTGGGCTGAACCAGTAAAATAATAACATCATAATATATAAATAATGTCAACTCCAAACTTTTGTTTATGTTTTAGAGCGAAAAAAGTGAATTTACATTATGAAAAGGTTTATATCTACAAACTATCCTTTCAAAAGATGTGAATAACATGAACAAACGGAAAAAATAAGTGTAATTTTACCAATATTCTGCCTCAGTTTATCATTTCCACATGTATATTATAACTTACAGATCACAGTGGAGCTACAAACACACAAAACATTTAATAACAGGCAGAATATTGGTAAAGTTGCACTTCAGATGGTTCAAAATGTTCATATTTGTTCAGGTTGTTCACATTTTTTGTGAAATTATACTTTATTTTAGTGTAAATACATGAAAATATTTACATTTACAAGCAGAAAACTTTGGAGTTGTCATTATTTATATGTTATTATGATCATATTTTACTGGTGTCACCCACTTGACATTGAATTGGTCTGAATGTGGAACCTGAACTAAACTTATTGTTAATATCTTAGTGTAATTTTTGCATTTCATAGATTCATCCCAAGGGCCGGACTGGACCCTTTGGCGGACCGGATTTGGCCCCCGGGCCGCATGTTTGACACCTGTGCCCTAAAGCAAAGATCTGGTTTAGTCAGATTGACTTTAAGTATGGAAGCAATACAGTGTTAAAGAGCAAGTCCGCTTTTTTTTTCCTGTTTTTTTAATCAAGCACCAACATTTCTCTAATGTTCAGAGTGTGTTACGTTTTCTGTCTCATACACCTTTTTTTTTTTTTTTTTTTCGGGCCTGTGCCAATGTGCGGCAGATTTGTGACTGACCAGGCATCACATTGTGGTAGGGGTCAAAGGGGTCAAAGGTTAAAGGTCACAGTGCAGTGTATGTGTGTTTGTGTGTGTGTGTGAGAGGCGTGGCTGTACATTTGAGCCACCGGGAAACATTTTTGGGACATTTTGAGTTTAAGGGGGAGGGAATATGGATGGGATGGAAAAAGAACAGCACGGGGTCTGTATTCTGTTTCAAGTGGAGTGAAGAGGACGTATTTGTTAGTTTGGATACTTTTTATATATAAAGGAATTAATGCAAAAAGAAGCTTAAAGCTAGAATGTATGTGTAGGGAAGTACTGCTGTCCTGTTAGTTCATACCAATATTTTAAGTAAATAAACAGTTGTGTTTCCATATCCATGTTTATCCGGTTCGTTTATTGTGTCATGAGTAACAAAGAACTTTTCATTTAGCTCAGGGGTGTCAAACATGCGGCCCGGGGGCCAAATGCAGCCCGCCAAAGGGTCCAGTTCGGCCCCTGGGATGTTTTTGCCAAGTGCAAAAATTCCACAGTCTGGAATTGAATTAAGCAAAAAGAAAAAAATTTAGCTTGAGTTAAGGAAAAAATCTTGAATTAAGTCAAAAAAAAAAAAAAATCTTCAATTAAGCAAAAAAAAATCTCAAATTTAGCAAAAAATCTTGAATTAGGCAACAAAAAAAATCTTCAATTAAATAAAAAATATCTTCAATTAAGCAAAAAAAATCTCAAATTTAGCAAAAAAAATATTGAATTAATAAATAATTTTTAAAAATCTTCAATTAAGTAAAAAATATCTTAAATTAAGCCAAAAAAATCTCAAATTTAGCAAAAAATCTTGAAACAAGCCAAAAAAACCCAAAATCTTCAGTTAAGTAAAAAAAAATCTTCAATTAAGCCAAAAAAAATCTCAAATTTAGCAAAAAAATCTTGAATTAAGCAAAAAAAATCTGTAAGTAAAAAAAAATCTTCAATTAAGCCAAAAAAAATCAAAAATTTAGCAAAAAATCTTGAATTAAGCAAAAAAAATCTTCAATTAAGTAAAAAATATCTTCAATTAAGCCAAAAAAATCTCAAATTTAGCAAAAAGTCTTAAATTAAGCACAAAAAAAAAAAAATCTTCAATTAAGTAAAAAAAAAAAAATCTTGAATTAAGCCAAAAAAAATCTTTAAGTAAAAAAAAAAATCTTGAACAAGAAAAGCACTCGGAGATCGCAGACCTCTGCCAAGGCAGATCAGTGGGCCCCCATGGCCCCCCCACCCCTTCCACCCCCATTATTACCAAAATGTAATCATTTCTTCCTTGTGCCAGTATCAACATTTCCTGAAAATTTCATGAAAATCCTTCCATAACTTTTAGAGTTATCTTGCTAACAAACAAACACGCACACACACAAAGCAAAGCGTTTACAATACTTCCTAGCAGAGGTAATTAAGCCAAAAAAAATCTAGAATTAACAACTTGATTTGTTTTTTCTTTGTTTTAGTGCAAAAAATAAACTATGAAAATATTTACATTTCCAAACTATCCTGTAACAATAAAATGTGAATAACCTGAACAAATATGAACAACCTGAAATGTCTGTAGAATATTCTGCCCAGTTTGAACTCTTTTCTTCCTGTTCCTCAGTGTTTAGTGTCTTTGTACAGCTGATCCATAATGCACACGGACAAATGAGACGCTGAGGAATAATATTGTTAAAACTGCACTAAATTTTCTTACGTTTTTTTAAATTAAAATGTCGGGGTTTTTTCAGGGGTTTTTTCAGGGTTTTTTTTTTTTTTGGATAGTTTATAAAAGTAAGTGTTTTCATAATTTAATGTTTTTTTTACACTAAAACAAAGACAAAAATTTGCAGTTGTCATTATTTATATATTATTATGTTATTATTTTTCTGCTTCGGCCCACTTCAGATCACATTTAGCTGAATATGGCCCCTGAACTAAAATGAGTTTGAAACCCCTGATTTAGCTCATTTAATCCTTAAAAACCTTTATACTGTCCATCGACTAAAAGTATCTACTGATCTGTTGACATGTTTAAGAACTTTTGATCCACTAATCCAGTTAATACAGTGAAATAATTCAAGTAAAATGCAGATTCACAGCTTTTCAGTCATCAGATATGACCCACTAGGACAGGGGTGTCAAACTCATTTTAGTTCAGGGGCCACATTAAGCCAAATTTGAGCTGAACTGAACCAGTAAAATAATAACATAATAATATATAAATAATGTCAACTCCAAACTTTTCTCTATATTTTAGAGCGGAAAAAGTAAAATTATGTAATGAAAATGTTTACATCTACCAACTATCCTTTAAAACAATGTGAATAACATGAACAAACTGAAATTTCTTAAGAAAACTAAGTGCAATTTTAACAATATTATGTCTTAGTTTATCATTTAAAAATGTAAATTACACCTTATAGATCACAGTGGACCAACAAATACACAAAACATTTAATAACAGACAGAAAATTCTTAAAATTACACTTCAGACGTTTCAAAATGTTCATATTTGTTGAGGTTTTTTGCGTTTTTGTGAAATGTTAGTTTGTTTTAGTGTAAAACCCAGTAAAATGACATGAAAATATTTACATTTACAAAGACAAAACTTTAGAGTTGTGATCATTTCTAGGTTATTATGATTGTATTTTACTGATCTGACCCACTTGAGGTTAAATTGGCCTGTATGTGGAACCTGAACTAAAATGATTAATGTCTTCAGTGTAATTTTAACATTTCACTAATTCATTCCAGGGGCTGGACTGGACCCTTTGGCGGGCCAAATTTGGCCCCCAGGCCGCATGTTTGACACCTGTGCATTAGGACGTCGACTCACCAGTAAAACCCATGAGTTTTGATAAATGACATTTGTAGATGCTTGTTTTTATGTTCAGTTAATGACATATTTTGCTGGAAAAGTCACTTTATCTTCAGTTTTCTGTTCCGACATAATAACTTTTGGATTTACTCTGAGCTTTTATTAACATCGCCATGAAAATACCTGATTTTCACTGAAAATGTAGGGAATAATATTAGAATAAATGGTGATGAATCACTTTGGAAACATTAAATGTACAGAAAATTTCATTTGGAAGTCGTCATACAAACAATTGTAGAACTTTTTATATAGAAGTTTAAAAAAAAATGGAATATATTAACCCTATAACGCCAAACGTATCATATCTGATACATGAGTTTGAAGCCCTCTACATGATCAGTGTGATTTTTTTTTCATGAAAAACCTGATGTATACAATTAGATACATGCAATACACTGATAATCCACCAGGGGGAGGAATTCATTCACCAGAGGCCTTTCCACTGACACTACAAGACTGTCATTAACCCTTTCATGCACAGTGGTCACTACAGTGGACAGCTGTTCTCCAGCTGTTCTCTGGTCTGTTCATGGATTTTGTTGTTTTAGTTTCAGATCAGCCGACACATTAAACACTTATGCACCATCCCATACACTGACACTGAAAACATTACTGTAACTTTACTGTTCTTGATAAACCCGATCTAACATGTTTGGGTGTAAATCAAGTCCTTGTTACTGTTATTAGACTGTAATTAACAACATAAGGTTTTTTTGGCATATTATCTCCATAAGGTGAGTAATGACTAGTATTAGAGTACACTACAAACAAAAAGTAAAGGATATTTCTTTTCTTTTTCTTTTTTTTTTTTTGTCTTTTTTGGTCATTTTTGCCATTTGTAAATAAAACTATGTCTGGTCATTAAAAAAATAAGTTTCAATTCAATTCACACAAAAAAAGTAAAAAGCCTTGTGCAAGAGTCCCAACTGAAAAAATGGCCCAAAAATTAAAAATATCCAGAACTTTTTGTTTGTAGTGTATGTTAAAATGTGAGAAAACATCAAATTAGCAGCATTTAATGTTTTTTATTTCATAGTTTTCACAGTAAATACATTTTTCTTTGCTTTAGAATTTAAACACATGGTGTCTAGCTTGGTGGACATTTTTGCAACTCCATGAAAAATAGCTTCAAAATAACTAAATAAATAAATAAATAAATAAAGTTTTTAATTGCATTGTTTTTTTAATGCCTTAAGAGGAATAAAATCACTCAAGAAAGAAATCTTGATTAATGTTCTCATAAATCATGCATGAAAGGGTTAATGAGGAAGGAGGCAGAACTTTGCCAATTTTGAAAAGGAATTACCAACTTGTTAAACATGTTTGTGTTATATTATGTTTTTGTTTGTGCAAAATAATAATATTTGAGCTTTGAGACCCAGTGTATCAAATATGATACAAAACTGAAACTCATACATAGAAATTGATATTTGAAAAAAAAAAAATGTTTTGGTTGTTCAGAAGGACCAATAAAGGCTGCAGTTTCAGAGAACTGGAGTTTTCTGTCAGTGATTTAATGGTTCAGGCTTTACCGGGTTAATAATGTTTTTAGATACACATGTCAATATTAAATACATTATATACTTAAAAAGATGTCAAATATATACAGTATATCTTATTTCTATATGTTCATTTAATTTATATGTAAATTATTTGCCAGGTCTCCATCTACGTACATTCATTAATCTGTAATCTATGTCAATATTTACACTTCAGGTACTTAGTAAAACAATGTGTATTCTTTAAAGTAAAACTCATGAATTTAGTGGAAGGGTATTAAACATGTGGCCCACGGGCAAAAACCAGCCCACCGAAGGGTCCAGTCCAGCCTGTGAGATAAATTTACAAAGTTTTTGTAAATTACACTGAAAATATTAACAGTTAAAAACTTATTTTAGTTCAAATATGATCCAAAAATGAAATACAGAGCATGTCTGTATCTACATCTATGTCTATATCTGGATCTGAAGTGGGTCGCATTAGTAACATACTATCATATTAGCCTATAAATAATAACTCAAAAAGTTTCTCTTTGTTTTTAGTCTAAAAAAAAGGAAAATTAAATGAAAATGTTCATATTTACAAACTGCCCTTTCACACAAAATGAGTCTAACCTGAACAAATATGAACATGAAATGTCTTAAGAGAATAATATTATATTATTATGATTTAGTTTATATATTTATCTAATATTATTTATTATATACTGCCTGTTTCTAAATGTTGTGTGTTTTTGTAGATCCACTGTGATCTGGACGTTATAATGCACATGTGTAAATGATAAACCGTGGTATAATATTGTTAAAAGTACACTTAAATGTGTTATGAAATTTCAAGTTGTTCATGATATTCTCATTTTTAAGGGGGAGTTTGTAGATGTAAACATTTTCATCTATCTTTTGTTTGTTTTAGTCAGAAAAAAATTGAAATTAAAATGTGAATAATCTCAACAACCGAGAACAGTTTAAAATCTCATAAGTAAAACAGGTGCAATTTTAACAACATTTTGCTTCATACTAATGTTTTGTCCTTTTACAGATCCACTGATCTTGTGTAAGTAAAACCTTGGGATGTAAAATAGTTAAAATTACACTTTTTTGCACAAAAAAAGAAGAAAGTTTGGAGTTATTATCTATATCGGCTAAAATTTACTTAGGGGGTCAAATGAGTGGACATTTTTGTCTCAAAAAAAAAAAAAAAAGTTGTAAGAAATGCATAGAACTGTGTTGAAATAATGCTAATCCATTTGTGCACAGACTACTGATATTATTTGACAGTGGAAGCTCTATTTTCAGAAATATTAGATTTTGAATAGCACGTGTATGTGAAAACTTTTGCTGGTGGATGGACGTGACATTACCCATGATGCTCTGGTCAGTACCAATACTTTATTAGTAATAAACTTATATATACTGAACAAAAATATAAACGCACCACTTTTGTTTTTGCTCCCATTTTTCATGAGCTGAACTCAAAGATCTAAAACTTTTTCTGTGTACACACAAGGTTTATTTCTCTCAAATATTGTTCACAAATCTGTCTAAATTTGTGTTAGTGAACACTTCTTCTTTGCTGAGATAATCCATCCACCTCACAGGTGTGGCATATCAAGATGCTGATTAGACAGCATGATTTTTGCACAGGTGTGCCTTAGGCTGGCCACAATAAAAGGCCACTCCAAAATGTCCAGTTTTATCACACAGCACAATACCACAGATGTCACAAGTTTTGAGGGAATATGCACTGGTCATGCTGACTTCAGGAATCTCCACCAGAGCTTTTGCCTGTGAATTGAATGTTCATTTCTCTACCATAAGCCATCTCCAAAGCTGTTTCAGAGAATTCATGAAGAAGACTGTGCGAGGAAAATGGTGGTCACACCAAATACTGAGTGGTTTTCTGACCCCCCTGGACCACCCAATACAGTAAAAGTGCACATTTTAGAGTGGCCTTTTATTGTGGCCAGCCTAAGTCACACCTGTGCAATAATCCTGCTGTCTAATCAGCATCTTGATCTGCCACACCTGTGAGGTGGATGGATTATCTCAGCAAAGGACAAAGGAGAAGTGCTCACTAACACAGATTTAGACAAAGTTATGAACAATATTTGAGAGGAATAGGCCTTTTGTGTACATAGAAAAAGTTTTAGATCTTGGAGTTCAGCTCATGAAAAATGGGAGCAAAAACAAAAGTGGGGCATTTATATTTTTGTTCAGTGTACTTACTATTGCTAATTCTCCTCTTATTCATAAATGTTAGTATTGTGGATCTAAAACAATAACAGCTGACACAAAAACACAAAATGTGGCAGTGGACGGATGTGACAGGGTTGTTACAGATCCCATCGTACTGATGCTCGGCAGCCATGTCACCGTTTACACTAATGATCCTTGTGCAAAAACTAGGATCAGAATTATTTATTGTATAGTTTATCATCATACTAAAGAGGAAATAACAATATAGAATGGTTATTTCTTTATAAAAATGCTTATTATTAGAAAACTGTTGATTTAAACAGTGACGTGTGACATTCTTAATGTATGTATTGGCGTAACATAAGCAGGATGGATCAGCACCATACTCCATATTGAACCTGTAAAAATAAAACATGTGATACATCGTATATAATCTGGTAAGAAAAACTGGGGAATCTAAAAGAATAGAATATTTGTTTTTCAGGTAAATTCAGTTCAAATATAACTTGGCCATTTGTGACATGAAAAGCCACAAGGTTCTGTTCTGGGGCCAAAATTATGTATTTTATATATTAATGACATATGTGATGTATCAAAGATAATGCAGTTTATTTTGTTTGCGGATGATACAAGCTTTCTTTGTTCAGGAGATGATTTAAAAACGTTAGTACAGAAAATAGAGAATGAGATGGTTCAACTCAAAAAATGGTTTGATATAAACAAATTATCTGTGAATTGGAATAAAACTAAGTTGATGGTGTTCACAAATAGAAAAAAGGAAGAACATGTTTCATTATCTATTAATGGGGTTACGACTGAGAAGGTTTCAGAAATTCGTTTTTTGGGTGTAATAGTAGATGATAAATTAACATGGAAGCCACATATTGCTTATGCTAATCCTTTCATGCATGAATTATGAGAACCTTAGTTAAGTTTTTGTTTTTTGTTCTTTTTTTTTTTTTTTTTGAGTGTTTTTATTCCTCCTTGGGCATGAAAAAACAATACAATTGAGTTGTTTTTTTTTTTCATGGATTTACAAAAATGTCCACTCAGCTACACTATGCATTATATTTAAGCAAAGAAACATGTATTTAAAACCCAATATCAGAAAATGATATGAAAACAATGAAATAAAAACATGTTTAATGCAGCTAATCTGATATTTTCTCACATTTTAACATATTCTAACACTAGTTATTACTCACTTCATGGAGATAATATGCAAGAAATAACAACTAACAATTGATTTCCACTCAAGAACCAATCAAGAACAGCAAAGTTACAGTAATGGTATGAATTGCAGTTTATGAGATGGTGCATAAGTGTCCACTGTGTTGGCTGATATGGAACTAAAACAACAAAACCCATGAAAATACAAGAGAACAGCTGGAGAAGAACTGTCCACTGTAGTGACCACGATGCATGAACGGGTTGAAAAAAAAAAAAAGGTATCTAAAAATATTTCTGTATTGAGTAAAACAAAATATGTGCTGGATTATAAAGCAATGAGAATTTGATATTGTTCACTTATTATTATTATTATTATTATTATTATTATTATTATTATTATTATTATTATTATTATCACTATTATTATTATTATTATTATTATTATTATTACTATTATTATTATTATTATTATTATTATTATTATTATTATTATTATTATTCACTTGTTCTGAGTTCTTGTATTGAAGTATGGGCCAACACATATATGAGGAACACAAAGCCATTGTTTCTATTCCAGAAAAGAGCAATAAGAATAATGTCTAATGTTAATTTCAGGGAACATACAAATGAGTTGTTTATTAAATCAGGATTGTTTAAGTTTAAAGAGTTAGCTGAATTAAGGACACTGCTGGTTGTGTTTAGAGCGAGAAACGGACTTTTGCCTGTAAATTTGCAAAAATTATTTGTTTTAGTATCTCAGGATGAAGAACATAGAAGGAGGTTTAATTTGAAACAGCAAAGGGTTCAGACTAATGTGAAGAAAATGTGTATTTGTGTTGTGGGTGTCAGGATGTAGAATTCTTTGGCAGTGGAAGAGAAAATCTGTTTTCAGTTTAAGAGTTTGTATAGGGAAAGAATAGAGAAGCTTTATAAAAGCATGTAATGACATAATTCAACTTATGGATGTTGGATTTGTTTTATTTGCGTAGACTATCAGGTAAACTGTTTACTGTCAGAACTGTAATGGGAACGTATCTGATGGAAGCAGATGTTTTAAGAAAGGGGCAGGAATTAGAAGTTTTCTTCATCCTGCTCCTTTCTGATCATTTAGATTGGAATGAATTAATAAAATGAAATGAAATATAGTATTAATTGTGATGAAACTGGACATTTTTGAGCTGAAAACCTAGTTCATATGACCATCAACATGTTGCAACAGAACTGAAATCCTGTCAATTTGCAGAACTTGCATTTACCAACACACAGTTCCTTTGGGGATTCACTTCTAGTGATTTCTTATGCACAAAGACAGAAATAAGACCTCTGAGCAAATTTTAGCCGAAATATTATTATGTTATTAACCCTTTCATGCATACTGGTCGCTACAGTGGACAGTTATCCTCCAGCTGTTCTCTTATATATTCATGGGTTTTGTTGTTTTAGTTCCGCACCAGCCAACACAGTGGACGCTTATGCACCATCCCATACACTGTAATTCAGACCATTAGTGTAACTGTGCTGTTCTTGATAAACCTGATCTGCACTAACATGTGTTAAATCAATTGCTAATTGTTATTAGATTGTAATTAAGTTTTCTTAATCAAAAAGTTTTTTGTTTTTTTTGTAAATTATCTCCATGAAGTTAGTAATAACTAGTATTAGAGTATGTTAAAATGTGAGAAAACATCAGATTAGCTGCATGAAAAATGGTTTTATTTCAAAGTTTTCACACTGTTTATCACTTTCTATACATGTTTTTTTTTTTTTTTGCTTCAAAAATTAACCCTTTCATTTATACTGGTCACTACAGTGGACAGTTATTCTACAGCTGTTCTCTTGTATATTCATGGATTTTGTTGTTTTGTTTTGTTTTTTTTACACATATCTTTATTAAAGTTTGAAGACATTACATATAATTTCTGACATGAATTGGTAACATTGTGTAGATCTCCCCTGAGTGTAATAGTTATAGTTTTCACGCAATTATCAGTAAATACATGTTTCTTTACTTCAAAAATTAAATGCATGGTGTCCAGCTGAGTGGACATTTTTGCAACTTCATGAAAAATAGGTTCCTAAGAATTTTTTTTTTTTATTATTATCACAATTTTTAAAAAATGTATTATTATTATTTATTTATTTATTTATTTTACTTTTTTTAGGAATGTCCGATAATATTATCGGCCTGATATTGGCATAAAAATGTAATATCAGTGAATATCGTTATCAGGTTTTTTTTGCCTATCATTAAAACTGATAAAATAATGCCTTGATTTCACCGGCATTTACCGATGCGTAAATGAAGCATTGTTTGTAGCTGAAAGAAATGTGCAGTTGAGTTGCCACACTGTGATAGGCTCATGGAGGGAGGGAGAGAAAATAAATAAATATGGCATTTTTTTCACAACTGAAGTTGAAGTATGTATTCTTTGCACAGACAGTGTTTACATTTTCAAAGCCTTGTTGCATTTGAGAATGCATCCAGCGCCATATAGCGCCTTTCTAGACACCCAAAGCGCTTTACATTATTGACCCATTATTCATTCGCTCTCACATTCTCCCTCTGGTGGTGGTAAACTACATCTGTAGCCACAGCTGCCCTGGGGCAGACTGACAGTCTTCAATAAAATTAGACATGATGTGATAATTCCATGACAGGAGATATGTGATGCTACCTAAAATTAGTTTAAGATCCCACATATATCGACAGCGGTATTGGTAGATATCGGAATCAGAAATTAAGCGTTGGACAATATCGGCATATCGGTTTTTGGCAAAAAAGCCAATATCAGACATCCCTACTTTTTTAAAATATATTTATTTTTCATAAGAAAATTTTCAATCGCATTGTTTTTTTTCATGCCTCAAGAGGAATAAAAACACTCAGGAAAAAATCTTGATTAAGGTTCTCATAATTCATGCATGAAAGGGTTAAACGCACGGTGTCCAGCTGAGTGGACATTTTTGTAACGCCATGAAAAATAGGTTCATAAATAAATTTCAATCACATTGTTTTTTTCACGCCTAAAAACACTCAGGAAAAAAAAACTCAAGTGAACTTCTCCTAATTCATGCATGAAAGGGTTCATCTGGGTCCACCCTGGCCTGCATGTGGCCCCTGCCGTAGTGGATCCTGTTCTAATAATAATTAGACAAAGTGCGCCACCTGGTGTCGGCAGTGCGTCACTACACCTAACCCACTTCTCCTCCCTGAACCCACGGCTGGTGTGTTCCTGACGTGGCGCGGCGCTAAAGGTCCGCCGGTTCCTCCGTGGACTGCGACGATTGGGCAGAAAAACGAGTTTGGCAATTTTGTAGTGAAAATGTAAATAGACAGGTGGCGTGGAGCAGTGAGTGGGTTATGGAAATGAAACAGAAGTGAAACCGACTTAAGTCTGCGGGTGCTCACGCGCACATCCGCACAAAATGTTCGGCGCAAAGTTGGACTGAGCCGCATTTCCACTGTGGGAGCTTTTATTATCACAGGTAAGGAGCAGAACGAGCACTAACAAACTGTGGACTCATGTGGTTTAGTCACAGACATATGTTGGACTAGTTCTCACTTCCTACAACAAACCCACGCGCCGTGACAGCCCACAGTGTTTTTTTTTTTTTTTTTTGTTTGTTTTTTTACCGCTAAGTGTCCTGTCCTGGAACTGTGACTTTTATCAAATGTTTTCAGTTAAAAATCACCCGTGACTCTCCCCACTGTCGCTGACACCACCTGCCACATCCACCTGACGCGCGTGTCCGTCCACAGGTGCCAGTCGCGCGGCCATGCCTCGGCTCACGCCCGCGGCGGCTCTGCAGCTCGTGCTCCTGTTGTCCGCCTTACCCGCGCAGTACCTGATCTGCAGGTGGAGCGGATCCACGCCACTGCAGAGACTCCGCGCGACCTCACGGTAAGACCCGTGTGTAAAAGGCACCGGCGTCACGGTGCGTGACTGTGTGTGAGTGTGCGTGGAGGTGCGTGGGAAAGTGTTTCAGTTAAATTATGAAAATAAAGTGGAAATATTTATTTATTCTGTGGATTCACACATAGTCATGAGTTACTCTTTTGATTTGATTACTCTTATGATTTCCTTTTTTTTTAATTTTTTTTTTTTTTTTGTTTATTCATTTTTTATTATTTTCATTTTATTTACTATTATTAATTAATTATTTATTTATTTTTACATTTTTATTTATTTTATTTTTACAATTTTTTCATCTATGATTAACCTATAAAGACCCAGTGTGATATTTATGCCACTTCCCAATTTTTCTCTCAATGCAACTTTTCCTAAGAGATTTATCATCATTTATTAAAGTATTATCCCTCTACATTTTGCATTTATTTCAGTGAAAATCATCTGCTTTCTTATGTTTAATTCGCTGATCATGTAGACGTTCATTAAAGATCAGAGTAAATTCAAAGGTTATTGTATCAAAACAGAAAAAAATAAGAAAAACTGACTTTTTCAGTGAAAAAACATCACTTTTGGCCACATTAATGTCACAAACCATTAAAACTCTAAAAATAATAAAATAAATTAAAATGGACATATATTCAGCTTACAAAAGATTTTACAATTTCATGCAAAATTAAAGAGAAACATAAGATTTAAATATATATAGATATTTTTTAATGATAACTATTAGATTTTTTTTTTTTTACATTGATATACAAATACATATAAAATATAGTTTTACTTCTTGGATGGAAATGAATGTAATTCCTTTGACCTTGTGGATCTGATTTTTTTTTAACTTTTTTTTTTTTTAATGTAATTTTACGTTTACATAAACATGTACTTAGACATAAGGGACCACACAGACACAATACAAAAAAAAAAAAAAAATTATACAACAAGCCTACACAAAAAAACCAAAACAACTTTATAGATAACCATTAAGGCTATTATTATTTAGAAGGGGGCAGGAAATGTAAGATTTTCTTCATCCTGCTCCTTTTTGAGTATGAGTGTGTACATGTTTATTCATCTGATGAAATCTGGTTGTGCCACATATGTGCTGATAAAATCTAGTTTAAATATGGATATATGAATACCATATAGAAGATTATATGTATTTATATTATACATGTATATGTGTTTTTGTTTGTTTGGGTTTTTTTGTTTTGTTTTTTTTATATTAATATCTGGTAGGATAAGTTGTAAATGGGTATTATATTAGAGTATAAAGGAAAAAGGATGTGTAATATTGTTATACTATTATTGTTACTGTTATTGTTGTTATTATTATAGTAGTAGTATTACATTGATATTCATACAAAATAATAATTGCTATATAATGACCATAAGGAACAGAAATTGGGGGTAGGAGTACATAAGTTTTTACTTCTTCCTACTCCTTTTCGAGCATGTGTAATTTCATTTCATTTGTTTTATTATTATTATTTACTATAACTATTATTTATTTATTCATTTTGTTGTTTGTTTATCAATCATTTATGTACTTGTACTTATATTTTGTCGGTTGATTTTTGTTTTGATTTCACCGTTGACGTGTTCAAAATAAAGATTTCATTCATTCATTCATTAAATGTCTGCTGATGAAATTTACAACCATGAACGAAATAAATGAATGAATGTTTTTATTCAGGTTGGGGGGGGTCTACAAAAGAAATGACCCAGAGTTACCACATGTGACCGCTCTGTTTCAGGTTAATCCAAATGTGGACCGAGTGGCGGTCTTCGTACCTGAACGCCGCGGCCTGGATGGAGTGGACAGACCGGCAGATCTCCACAGTCAAGTGAGCAGATGTTTGCAAGTCAAATGCAGACTGGGATTGATGAGCACGGGTTTCCCTGCTGATGCTTCTGCTTTCCATAGGGCTTTGATTGGCTTTGGAGAAGACGAAACGCCTCAAGAGTCACTTGCCATAGAGTCCATGCTTTATGACAACGACCAGGGCTTTTTTGGAGGTTTGCGTCTATTTACATAAACACTGGCTTTAATGAATAACAGAAAAGTATTTCTCACATACCTTCATTTAACCCATAGAGACCCAAAACCCTCGACTGATCTAAAGTGTTTAAAACCTGTTGATCCACTAATCCTATCAATACATGTAAATAATTGGTGTAAAATAGTTTGTCATCTTTTCACGGTCATCAGATATGACCCATTTGGATGTTCAGACGCTCCATAGTTACCATAGAAACGCTGTCATCTTCTACAACAGGGGTGTCAAACTCATTTTAGTTCAGGGGCCACATTCACCTAAATTCTATCTGCAGTGGGCCGAACCAGTAAAATAATAACATAATAATATATAAATAATGTCAACTCCAAACTTTTCTCGATGTTTTAGAGCGAAAAAAAAAAGTAAATTTACATTATGAAAAGGTTTATATCTACAAACTATCCCTTCAAAAGATGTGAATAACATAAAGAAACTGATAAAATAAGTGTAATTTTAACAATATTATGCTTCAGTTTATCATTTGTTTACGCATTTTACGCATTTGGCAGACGCTTTTTTCCAAAGCGACTTACAGGGGAAAAACAATTAAATCACTCAATCAATCAAATTTTATTTATATAGCGCCAGATCACAAAAAAGTTATCTCTTGACATTTTATATATAGAGTTGGTCAAAACCAGACTCTAAGTCAATTTACAGAAACCCAACAGAATCCAGAATCCATCCAACATGTACATTATAACTTACAGATCACAGTGGATCTACAAACACAAAACATTTAATATCAGGCAGAATATGGTTAAAATTATACTTACTTCTCTTAAGACATTTCAGGTTGTTCATATTTGTTCAGGTTATTCACCTTTTGGCGAAATTATACTTTGTTTTAGTGTAAATACATGAAAATATTTGCATTTACAAACAAAAATTTGGAGTTGTCATTATTTATATGTTATTATGATCATATTTTACTGGTCCTGCCCACTTGAGATTGAATTGGTCTGAATGTGGAACCTGAACTAAAAGGAATTGTTAATGTTTTAGTGTAATTTTAGCATTTCACAAATTCATCCCAAGGGCCGGACTGGACCCTTTGGCGGGCCGGATTTGGCCCCCGGGCCTCATGTTTGACACCTGTGTTCTACAACATTGATTCACCAGTAAAACCCATGGAGTTGATCGATGACAGTGGATGGAGACACTTGGTTTATGTTCAATTAATGACAGATTTTGTTGAAAAAGTCATGTTTTCTTCATTTTTCTCTGTTTCTGATATTATGACAAACAACTTTAATCTGAGCTTTTATGAACATCTGCATAATCCGTGAATTAAATATGAGAAAATACCTGATTTTCATTGAAAAAACACAAAATACAGAGGATAATATTACAATAAATGCTGATAAATAACTTCAGAAAGGTTAAATAGAGATAAAAATGTATAAGTGAACTGACACAACGGTAGCACTGGGTCTTTGTGGGTTGAATTAAACTTTTTTGGCTCATATAGAATAACTTGATTTAACTTTTATTCTCTTTTAGAATATTTATGAAACAATACTGCAGTAATTTATTTTCTTTAACCTGTTTGATGGTAAATACTAGTCCATAACCATATGTGGCTAAAGTAAAAACTACATGGGAATTTTTCTTTTTTTTTTTTTTTTATTGTATTTCTGCAGCCTCCAAGGCAGTGCGTAGCCCCCGGCCCCCGTTTGTGTTCCTGCGTGTCGGAGAGGTGGTGATGGAGAGGCGGGGTCAAATGGTCGGGGTGGTGGTGAGCTGGGACCCTGAACTACGAGCCCCTTCGGAGTGGATCGACAAAGTGTATTCCAACTCTGAGGTTCTTCTCATCATGCTTCTTGTTTCTGGCACAGATGTGTTACAGTTTAAGACTCACAATGAGGTTTTATGGCTTTAGAAACTGTGTAAAAGCTTTAAGACGGTGTCGTCTGACAAACACCAGTGGTACATTAGAGGGGCTTTTCTCTCCTTTCTCTATTTTAAGCCCTAAACTCACCCTATCAGTGTCTACATGAATATTACCATCATGTTTACTGTTCTGTTCTGTGTGTGTGTGTGTGTGTGTGTGTGTGTGTGTGTGTGTGCATATATAGGGTCCCAGAGCAGAGAAGACCCCTCATTATAAAGTACTGTTCAGTGGTCCTGGATCCTCCTCACTGTTAATCGCATACCTGCCTCAGACACAACTGCAGCGCATCACTGGGATGAGGGTAAGATCACACCTCTATATCTATGTTTATGTCTATATCAATAACTACATCTGTTGATATCTACATCTGTGTATATATTAATATCTATATCTGCATTTATATCTATATCTGCATCTATGTCTATAGCTACATTTATGTCTATATCTACATCTATATCTGTTTATATCTATATTTATGTCTACATCTACATTTAAATCTTCATCTATGTCTATATCTGTTTATATTTATGTCTATATCTACATCTATTTTTTTGTCTATATGTTTATATCTATATTTATGTCTATATTTATGTTTATATCTACATCTATGTCTAAGTCTATATCTACACCTATATCTGTTTATATCTACATTTGTCTATATCTACGTCTAAGTCTATATCTTTGTTTATATCTACATTATCTGTTTATATCTATATTTATGTCTATATCTACACGTCTATATCTACGTTTAAATCTTCATCTATGTCTATATCTACATCTATGTCTATATCTACGTTTAAATCTTCATCTATGTCTATATCTGTTTATATTTATGTCTATATTGACATGTATTTTTATGTCTATATCTGTTTATATCTATATTTATGTCTGTATTTGTCTATATCTACATCTATGTCTAAGTCTATATTGACATCTATATCTGTTTATATCTACATTTGTCTATATCTACATAAATGTCTATATCTACGTCTAAGTCTATATCTTTGTTTATATCTACATCTATATCTGTTTATATCTATATTTATGTCTATATCTACATCTATGTGTCTATGTGTATCTGTATCTGTCTATATCTATATATGATAGACATCATTCCATAACATTACAGTATAAACCCAGTACAGTCTAGTGAATTGATCGCTGCCTCAAGTTTGTATTTTATTTTATATATCCTTTTTATTTTTTGCATTTGTGTCTTTCTCAGAGTTTATTTGGCTCTGCAGTTCTGTGCTACAGCCCTAGGCAGCCTTTAGCCTTTCCATTTTTTAAGGGTTGTAATGAAAAGAGAGTTCACAAATATGCATTTCTCTGTCTTTGTAGTAACACATGCACAACAAGAATATACAGCAAATATGTAAACAGTATTAAAAACCAAATGTATTTCAAAAAAACATCTGAGTAGAGTAGAAACTATATGGGATCATGTGGACAGAGACAAGGATAAAGGACCATGAAAGCCTCTGGGACTTTCTAAAGGTGTGTAATATAACAACACAAGATCATTTAAGAAAACATCCAGACAGGTGACCCCAGAGAACTGAAGAGTTACTGAGTTCAAATGGAGGTCACATTAAATACTGACTTTACCTGCAGAAGCTGATTAGTTCTGTCTCGTTTTGTGTGTTTGCGTTGCATTACTGTGCAAATACTTCCTGCATATTTCTTATTATAAATAAACACACACACCCATTACAGCACTTCAGCACTACAAAAACAACAAAACTAAAGGCTGCCTGAGACTTCTGCACTGTACTGTATACGAAGAGTTGAACAGGAACAAATACAACTTTTACGATTTATCAATAAAGCATTGAAAGTAAACCAAACTAGGAAAGGCCTCGGAGAGTGCAGACCTCCGCCAAGGCAGATCAGCCCCCCCTCCCCACACACACACACACCACCACCAAAATGTAATCATTTGTTCCTTGTGCCATTATCAACATTACCTGAAATTTTCATCAAAATCTGCCCCCCCCAATCACCACCAAAATTTAATCATTTGTTCCTTGTGTCAGTATCAACATTACCTGAAATTTTCATCAAAATCTGCCCCCCCCAATCACCACCAAAATTTAATAATTTGTTCCTTGTGTCAGTATCAACATTTCCTGAAATTTTCATCAAAATCTGCCCCCCCCATCACCACCGAAATTTAATCATTTGTTCCTTGTGCCATTATCAACATTTCCTGAAATTTTCATCAAAATCTGCCCCCCCATCACCACCGAAATTTAATAATTTGTTCCTTGTGCCAGTATCAACATTTCCTGAAATTTCCATCAAAATCCCCCCCCCCATTCACCACCAAAATTTAATCATTTGTTCCTTGTGCCAGTATCAACATTACCTGAAATTTTCATCAAAATCTGCCCCCCCATTCACCACCAAAATTTAATCATTTGTTCCTTGTGCCAGTATCAACATTACCTGAAATTTCCATCAAAATCTGCCCCCCCCCATTCACCACCAAAATTTAATCATTTGTTCCTTGTGCCAGTATCAACATTACCTGAAATTTTCATCAAAATCTGCCCCCCCCCCATCTCCACCAAAATTTAATCATTTGTTCCTTGTGCCAGTATCAACATTACCTGAAATTTTCATCAAAATCTGCCCCCCCCATCTCCACCAAAATTGAATCATTCGTTCTTTTTGTCAGTATCAACACTTCCTGAAATTTTCATCAAAATACCCCCCCACACACCAAAGTGTAATCATTTGTTCCTTGTGTCAGTATCAACATTTCCTGAAATTTCCTTCAAAATCTGCCCCCCCATCACCGCCAAAATTTAATCACTTGTTCCTTGCGCCAGTATCAGCATTTCCTGAAATTTTCATCAAAATCTGCCCCCTCCCCCATCACCACCAAAATTTAATCACTTGTTCCTTGCGCCGGTATCAACATTTCCTGAAATTTTCATCAAAATTTACCCTCCCACCCCCATCACCACCAAAACAAAATTTAGTCATTTGTTCCTTGTGCCAGTATCAACATTTCCATAAAAAAAAGCATATTATGTGAATAACTGCAAAATCCTTACAATTAATGTTCTTTTGGTATTCTGTAAACTTTATGCCACCACTGTACTGTTGCCTCCTCCAACAGGTGAATGGAAAAATTAGCACCGTTATGTCAACTATAACTGTCATGTGGTGATTAATAAACGTGACAGGCCTCTCACTGTGTACGTTTTGGTGTTTTCCAGCCGGACATTCCCATGTTGGAGAACTACTTTACACACTTTGATGGGACGCGGTTCGTCATGCAGCCTTGGCTCAGAAAGATCTTCCCTGAGGACGACAAAGATGACAACAATGAGGCGTGACTGCTCAGATGTGTGTGAGCTTTACTGGGATTCACTGTGTGCATTTGGGTTGTCGCCTTTCTAAAAGGTGCCTCCTGCTACTGGAAATGTGTTCAAGAGACACCGCCATCACCCAGCATCGGCGGTGTGCTAGGTTTGAGGAGGAATTCTGGGTTGTGAGTAGAAAATACAAAAACGTAATTATTTTCTGCATAAAAAGAGTAATCCTGACATCCCACGTTGCTGGCTCTCAAATTGAGGGTGTCAGATTGACTAAAAGTATGAATGAATGATTAAATGTCTGTGTTTAACCAGACAGAATGTACAGATAGACAGTATTTTAAAGTGAAAGCAAATGATTTAAATTAAATATTTTGTCAAGAAAAGTGAATTAATTTTCGTATTGCTTCAAAATGTTTAGTTTTTTTGTTCACAAAGCTGGGTTGGCTTGGAAAAAATGCACTTTCATTTATTTACAAATACGCAATAAAGTGTTTTAAACTGTGAAAGTTCACATTTTGGCCTCGTGAGTTATTCGTACATGTCTTTAGAGTTTTTTCCTGCTCCCGTCTCTAAGGCTGAAGGACACAGACACCCGGGACACGGCGGTAATCGTGGGTATAAAAGGAAGATGAGAAATGGATGCGGTTGCCTGTCCTCGTCCTCTGTCCTCCTCATCCTCGTTCTTTGACTCCCTTGTTTCCTCCTCTGTGATCAGCTGAGGGGGTCCCAGAGTTTGTCCCAGGAGTTGACTCGCGTCGTTGGCCTTCTGCTGAGCATTTTCAACAGCTGAGACGCACGCACGCCGCCTGAAAGAACACACGCACACACAAGAAAACTGTTGTAGGGTTCATACACATTTTTTAAGGTCAAATTCAAGCACTTGTAAGGGTCATTTTCAAATTTTTCCAGCACAGCACCTTATCAATGCAGTAAAATACATATCTATAGGAACACATATGTGCATGATTATTTTTTTCACAATGATGTACACTGTATTATGCTATAAACATCTAAAATTTTGTTTCATAATAGCGAAAAATTTAGAAAGTTTTATTCCAAAAAGGGGAAGCCACCTGGCGTTCTTCAGACACACTCGCACCAAGCCACAGATTAAAGGGGTCATATTTTGCTAAACCCACTTTTTTTAGTCTATGGTACATTTATTTGTGTATTTGGACCCTAATTGTTCATAAAGTTTGAATTTGAACCCTCCAGGCGCTGCAAAGCTATCTTTATATTCATTTTGGAACTAGTTTGGAACTATGGAACGATCTGCCTCTCCATATCAGACAGGCCTCCTCTCTGTCTGTTTTTAAATCCCTTCTTAAAATCCATCTTTTCTCCTTGGCTTTTGAAACCATGTGAGATGTTTGAAGGTATTATGGTTATTCTATTTCTTTTTTTATTTGATAGTGGTTTATTGTTCTTACTTACCTATTCTATTCTATTCTATTTATTTATATTGTTGTTTTTAATTGTATGGCTTTTTAATCTATTCTTATATTTTATTCTTTTTATTTGGGTTTTATTTATTCTTCTGTATAGCACTTTTTTCTTTTTTGTACAGTTTCTATGTCTTTAAATCTATTCTATATTTTATTCTTCTATTTTGGTTTTAATTATTCTTCTGTACAACACTTTGGTCCACTACAGTTGTTTTAACCCTTTCATGCATAGTGGTCACTACAGTGGACAGCTGTTCAATGGTGTTCTCTTGTATATTCATGGATTTTGTTGTTTTAGTTCCATATCAGCCAACAGAGTGGACGCTTATGCATCATCCCATGAACTGCAATTCATACCAATACTGTAACTTTGCTGTTCTAGATGAAGCTGATTTGCTCTCATCTAGTGTAAAAAAAAAAAAAGAAGCTAATTGTTATTGTTGTTTTTTTTTAAACAAAAAGTTGTTTTTTGCATATTATCTCCATGAAGTGAGTAATAACTAGTATTGTAGTATGTTAAAATGTGAGAAAACATCAGATTAGCAGCATTAAAAATGTTTTTATTTCATAGTTTTTACACAGCATGTCAGTAAATACATCTCTCTTTGCATCTAAAATTAAACGCATGGTGTCCAGCTGAGTGGATATTTTTGTAACTCCAGGAAAAATAAGTTCCTAAAAAAATTCATTCACATTGTTTGTTTTTCATGCCTAAAGAGGAATAAAAACACTCAGAAAAAAAAAAAAAAAAATACAGATTAAGGCTCTCATAATTAATGCATGATAGGGTTAAAGTGCTTTACAAATAAAGTTGGATTGGATTTTGGCAAAAATTTAATGGCTTTCTACAACTCATTTTAATTCCTGTTTAAGTTGTTATGTTTTATAACTAGTTTTACAACTAGTTATGTCACCATATTTGCACATATAAGATCAAGACTTCTGACGAACATTTCTCCGAGTACGCCATAATTGTTTGTCAGCAGCAGCGGTTGTAGTCCATACTGAAAATATGTTCAAACTTCGAAGCGATTACCCAAAATGTTCATTTATTGGTTGTATTAACGAACACAAGTGGCTGAACGGGACAGAGTAGCCTGGTCAACAACCTGGAAGGGGGGTGGGGTCACTTGCATTTAAAGGGCCAGCGCTCAAAACCACCTTTCTGGTGTCAATACTCAGAAATAGTGTTGAAGATGGACCTGTGGAGTTGAATTAATGAAGAATTCAGACCCAAGCATAGCATTTACAGTTTATGTAGACCACAGGGAAATGTTTTAAAATGCATAATTCCATTTAAAAAAAAAAAAAAAAAAGCAAAATATCACTCCTTTCAGATAAAAATTTACCTGGAGTCAACCTGAGAACACCTGGTAATTTTCTTTTTTGACCTAAAGTTTTATTTTTCAGTTCATCACCTCTCTGTAAGTAGCTTTGGTTTGGCATCTAACCTGGCAGAGTTACTATTAAAAATAAATACATAAATAAATCACAGCACAGAGTTATAACTGCAAGCACTTTCATGCACTTAAACTAAAATTCAAGCACTTTCCAGACCCTGACAACACAACATTGAAATTCAAGTATTTTCAAGGATTTCAAACACCTGTATGAACTCTGTGTTGTCGATGCTATTGCCATAAAGTCCAAGTCAATGTAAGAAAAGTCATTATGCAAGAAACTTGATAGTGTTTTTACCTGAGTCGACCGAGGCATTCAGCGCTGTGGTAAAAACGTGGCGCTCCCACACAGACGCTCTTGTCCAGCTTCTCCAGGAGGATGCTGCATACCGTCTCCATCTTCTCAAAATCAGAGAAGGTGACCACCACCTAAACGCAACAAGACACCACTGTGATTCTGTCAAACTGCTGTAAATCCCCCTCCTCTCACAAACAAGACTGTGATTAATAAAACAGTGCGGTTAACCCTTTAACCCCTGAGAATTATTTCAGCGTCTGTTTTAGTGTCATAAAAGCTGCTGTGAGTATGTGTTTGTGTTCCTTTTCTTTACTGTGTGTTTTAGGGTCAAAACAGGGTGGAATAACAGAAAAAGACAGAGAGAGGAATTGAAGTTTGACAGGTTTTTACTAAATAAGGCACTCAGAATGTGCATCAATAACAGATTTAGGATGTTGAACATGAACTGTGAACTGGAACACACTGAACAACAAGTATTTGAATTTCAGCCCAGTAGTTTTAGTTTAGGGACTTTTTTTTTTTCACTAAATCAGTCCAGCTGCTTTTTGGCACCTGGTTGAACTCCAAAAAGCCACAAAGTCAAAACTCAGTAAAAACAGTAAAATAAATAAATACCTAAGTAAGTAAGTAAGTAAATAAATAAATAAAGGAAAATCTCAACACCGCTGCCAACAACAGTAAAAACAAAACCAAGGAAAACGGTGTAAAAAAAAAAAAAAAAAAAAAAAGCCTAAACAGTCTATTTTTATAGTGAGTCTGTCTCAATCACTGCCCCTCATTTCACAGGTGGCAGGGGGTGCACTGAGCATGCTCAGATGTCTATGGAAAGCGCAAGGTCTATTCTTTCAGCACGTTTTGATTTTTTAATAGAGCAAATGGTTGAATTTTTATGAATATTTAAAATAAATCATACATTCAGAACACTCACCACAGACACGTCAGGGGCTAAAACAGGGGTGTCAAACTCATTTTAGTTCAGGGGCCACATCTACCTCAATATGATCTCAAGTGGGCTGGACTACTAGAATAATAACAGTGGAAAAAGTAAAATTATATTATGATAATGTTTACATCGACAAAGTTTCCTTAAAAATCTGAATAACGTGAACTACTGGAAATGTCTTAAGAAAATATGAGCAATTTTAACAATATTATTGCCTCAGTTTATCATTTACACATGTGCGTTACAACTTACATTACTATTACAAATACACAAAACATTTACAAACAGGCAGAATATTGGTAAAATTGCACTGACTTCTCATAAGACATTTCAGGTTAAGGCTGTGCAATTAATTGAAATGCAATTACGATTTCAATTATTACACTCAACGATTACAAAAATTATGTAAATGAGAAAAAATGATTAATTTTGAGTTGTTTTAATTCATGTGCAAGCAAGATACCATGAAATTATAATTTGCACTTTACATGAGTTTTTTTTTTTTTTATTGCTACAGTTCTATGGCAAGTCTATAGCAGTTTAATTACAGTGCACTATTTGTTTACAAAAGGAAGCATAGTTGAATTTACAGTATACCTATTTGCATTCAAAGATTTTTTTTGTGTCGTACAAAAGTGAACATACTTTGTTTTAGTGTTTAAAAGCTTTACTTATGTTTAAAGAGTATATTTTATTTTGTTTTGCAAGAAAAAAAAAAACTTTAAGGTTAACAAATAATCGTTTTTAATAATCCTGATTTCAATTATTGCTAAAATAATCGTGATTATTGTTTTTTTCTATAATCGAGCAGCCCTATTTCAGGTTATTCATGTTTTTTGTAAAAGGATAGTTTGCTAATGTAAACATGTTCATGTAATTTTACTTTTTTACACGACAAATTTCATGGTTGTCATTATTTTATAGGTTAATATAACATTTTACTGGTCTGACCCACTTGAGATCTGATTGGTCTGTATGCATGTGTATATGTCTGTACGTGGAACCTGAATTAAAATGATTTTGACACCACTGACTGTTAATTTCTTCCGTATAATTTTTCACAAATTCATCCCACTGGCCAGATTGGACCTTTTGGCGGGCCAGATTTGGTCCCCGGGCCCCATGTTTGACACCTGTGGGCTACAGGGTTAAATACTCAACCTCAGCATCCATGAGATACACGTCTGCTTCTCTTTGGAGAAACCTCCTCACTGAGGTGTCTTCATCCTTTACGCCATGTTGTCTAAACCAGACACAAATACAGATAAGAGTGTTTTTTCATCATCTCAAATGAAAGAAAGATAAATACACATTTACATTTGTTCACAAGAGTAAAGATCCAAAGCTCCCAACTGGTGGGTTGTTGTGAACCAAAAGTAGGCTGTGGACTCATTACAAGTGGGATTAAAAAAAAAAAAGCTTTAAAATAGTCTTTTACTGCTTTAAATGCTGCCTGATGTCACTGGTAGATGTTATGGTAAAGCTCACATTTGACTGAAAGATGAACAAGGCAAGTGAGTGAATCAGAGACGGATTTATGAACCTTACAAGTAAAAAGGAACAAAAAAAGAAATCTAGAATATAACAATAATGTATTATTATGAAAAATATAGTGTGTAGAATAATACATTTCTAGCTAGATTTTATACTTTTCTGCCAAAAATGAATCAAAACTATTGCAAAGGGCTTTATGCTCAGCCCCACTTCTTCCTGAACTTAAAGCTGCTCCTTTATTTCCCGTCTTTCATTATTGGACACACTGATTAATCCAAGTGTGCCTAATTAAACAGTAGTCACAACAAGACAAAGCAGACACCTGGAGTAATCAGTGTGTCCAGTAATGAAAGACAGGAAATAAAAGAGCTGCTTTAAGTTCAGGAAGTAGTCAGGCTGTGCACTGAGCCCTATGAGCAAATGTTTATTAGTACCTTGTGAAGCAAACATTCTTAAACTGGTGACAGATCAATAATTTTCAGTAAAAAAAGACTATTAATCTACTATTTTCTTTTTTATATATATAAACTATTTTTTATTCACATTCAGTACATGACATGTACATATATCATACATCTGTTGTCTGCTCTAAATGCCAGAATAATATTTTTGTTTTATGTCAAATAACCACATAAAAGAAAGAAAAAGAAAGAGAAAAAACTATGAACAAGAAGGGAGTGATCTTTTCCATTCAGCACAATCACTGATTTGTGAAAACAAAATCAGGCCTATAGGGTGTGACATAGTTGACCCAGTTTTCCCAGTATGAAGCGAATTTCTCCAATTTGTGGTTAACAAATGCTGTTGTCTCTTCCATTTTTAGAAATATTCATTGTGATTTCCATCCATCCATTTAAAGTGGGGCTCTCCTGTAATAGCCATTTCCTGGTAATAGTCTTTTTACAGGCCACCAGCAAAATATTCATTAAATGTTTAGCTCTTTTTGGCCATTCCAGAGGTATGTATTTGAAGAACATTTAAAGACATCCTGTAGGACATTGTGTATCTCTCTCCAATAATCCAATAATAAATTTCCAGCCAAACTCCCTCCACTTCTATGGGCTGGTACGCTTCCACTGATACCGCCATATTGTTGAATAATGTACTATTTTCTTGGGCCCTTACAATCATCCTCACTTTAAGTGTTACATAAACACCAGTGGCGGCACCAAGGGGGGGCATGGGAGGGCAAATGCCCCCCCAGTCACAACCTTTGCCCCCCCAATTGCCCCCCCACCCAGATTTGGGCAAATCTTTGGGAAAATTCGGGCAACGAAGAAATATGAAAAATCCGTCATTGAAAGCGTACATAACACATTTTGATACACTTATAATACAACCAGGCAGACATGCAGAGGTTGTTTCTCATGAATAATATAGTTACAGGTTCATAATGATATGTGTGCCTTCAGTTCTGGAATGGATTAATACCTCCACTTGTATTGCATTCATCTTTCTTCTACATAACAAATGTAAAGCAAAGAATTAGCACGAGTAGCATAAGGACTAGTTTTTTATGTTTTGAACCCACCTATTAATTACAAATAGTTTTGTTAACTGTTCAGGTCTGTTTTATCACTCGATTTAAATTTCTGCTAGAAGATTATACCGGTCAGTATGAAAGTGTACCTAAGCCTGC
Source organism: Sphaeramia orbicularis (assembly GCF_902148855.1). NCBI lineage: Eukaryota > Metazoa > Chordata > Actinopteri > Kurtiformes > Apogonidae > Sphaeramia > Sphaeramia orbicularis. Next base: position 16,348,131 of record NC_043979.1, on the reverse strand, counting down.
AGATGTTGTCAGTGATTATATATATGTGCATGTAGTGGAAGCCATTGTATACATACGTTTTGTTTGATTAGTTGGTTAGGCTATGACTTTTATTTTGTTTTCAACATTTATTAACTTGCATACATTGGCACTGCTGTTTGTTTGCTGCATGTTTTTCTGATGCGTTTAGAGAAATATGTGAAAGTAGATTGTACCTATTAAATAACCATAACAGAAAGTCTGAGTTGTTCATGTTGTAGTTTTTAACAAATACCTTGAATACGTTAAGTATTACCTGATTGTACCTAAAATAAAAGTAGTAGTAGTTTAACGGATAGACTATACATTATATATGTGTGTGTGTATGTGTATATATATATATATATATATATATATATATATATATATATATGTATATATATGTATATGTATATTGCAGACGCTAAAGCACAAAGTGTCAATTTCGCGCTATGCGCAAAATTTTTTTGTCCGCCCCCCACCATTTTCTTTGCCCTCCAGTTGCCCCCCCACTTTTAAAATCCTGGTGCCACCACTGATAAACACTGGTGATTTTACTGTGTATTAATTACTTAATTGCTACACAGCTATGACGGTGTTAAGAGGTTGAATAATTCACAATTAATTTCATACCCTACAGTCAGAAAAGAGAAAAATTAATGAACCAGGGTGAGCAGGGAGCATTTCACAGCAAATTGTGACAGAGTGTTGTTTATTTGTTTGATTTTCCCTTTGTTTATGTGTTGTTGTTTTTCTGTCCACAATGTCTTGTTAACTATCACTAATTTAAAAAAAAAATGACAGGGTGAATTTGGTGCACATTGTCCTCTTCATGGCTGACCTAGAAGGGGGAACACTATTCGACAGGGAGCAGAATTCGGCACAACATCTTGCATCTTTGCTAGCTCTAAACTGTACACAGCCATTAACTTTAATCAGAGAAGCTAACTAACTATTAGCAGCTAGCTTGTTTTTACACGTCGTTTCACACTAAACCCGTGACCTGTTGACGAGAACTATTTTCAGTATGATGTTTAATAGTCGTGTTTTCACCTGAGACACTGTAAAATATAGTCGAGTCTCCGTGAAACGCTGTTGGTCACTTCGTTGACTGACTCTTTACTGTTGCCAACACTGACCCGCACCGACGCACGGTCTGCCGGGTAACAAACCTCTGCCGTCCCGGTCACCTGGATCTCCCTGCCCCTGGTACCGGGAGTCTGCCGTTTATCCGTTTTTTCATTACCGGTAAACTCTCGACCAGAAACCGGTTGAATAGAAGCGAATACGCGGGTCGGGCTGTCCATGATGGAGGATACAAACCAACTTCCCGCTGCTATGGTAATGGTGAAATGCATGACGGGATTTGTAGTCTTTGAGGCGGATGTGTTCATAATGGTCGTGATTTGGTTTGTACTTTCTCCTCCTGAGACCCTGCAATGCAGTTTTGTCCTCTGTAGTGGACAAGAGTTTCATAGCTTTTCTTAAAATAAATAAATAAATAAATAAATAAATAAATAAATAAAAAAAAATGTCCACTGAAAAGGACATTATGTTAAAAAAAAATTAAAAATGTATCTGAAAAAGTGTTGCATCATGCTGTTTCCAATTAAGGCAATTATTTAATGTAAAATGGTGAAAATGTTTACTTACTGGGTCTTAGGAGGATATCTGAAATCAAAGTCATTGGACCAAGAAGTGAAGAAGAGGTCATTACTTGTCTTGTTCTTGGTTGTGCTTTTAATGACTTTTTTTTTTCTCCACGTTGAAAATATTGTAAAATGGAGGCAGGGAATTTTATGCATCCAACACTTTCCTGCTATTTATGTCTTTTCTGTATCAGTTTATGGTGGAAGTGTTTTATTCATGTGAAGCTGTGGTCCACAAACCTTATCCACTCAAGACCCAAAAGATACAGTTAGTGTTCCTGGAATCCTAATTCATGAATTTCAGAATATAATGTATTTCACTAAGCAACAGTAAACAAATTAGTTTTTTCCTTACCTCTTCATAATTTACTTGCAGTGAAAAATGAGGACTTGTCTGGACCAGAATAAACTATGTGACTCACTGTAGATGAAAACAAAACAAAACAAACAAACAGACAAAAAGAACAACCCAGAAGCATTGTCATCTGCCAAAATATATGAAATTTGGGTAAATTAAGTATGTGAAAACCTGGGCCAGTCCAGTGAAATAATAACATAATATTATATAAATAATATCAATATATTTATTTATTTGACCTTTATTTAACCAGGAAGTCCCACTGAGATGAGGAATCTCTTTTGCAAGGGAGACCTGGCCAAGGTAGCAGCCATACAAAGTCCAAACAACATCCCAGCTAGCAATTTTTTGTTCTCAAAATGTTCTGAGAATGTGGCCAAAAATGTTCTTGTAATGTTCTCAGCGTGAAGTTTTCTTTATGTTCCCAGAATTATCCTGGATAACGTTTTTTGCAAACGTTCTAAAAACATTAAGGGTTCACCTTCAGAAAATGTTAAGTTAAAACATTGCTAAAATATTATGCCCTAATGTACTTAAAATATTTTCAGCTGTTTTGTTTGTTCCCAAAAAGATTTAGGATGTTCTGTAAAAAATATTCTAAAAGTGTTTGCATGCAACTTCTTTTTAGAAGCAACTTCACGCAACTCCTGAAAGCAGACATCTGAAAATGTAAATGGAAGCAGGAGAAACAAAAGTCCAAACAGATGTCGTAAGCTCTTTTCTTTATTTTTAAACAAAAAGCTTGTAGCTTGTATTTAAAAATTAATTAAATTAACATTCTGCCACAAAAAAAAAAAAAAAAAAAAGCATTTTCATATCACCCACCTTGAAATGACTAATAATAACCTGATAATGAAGAAAAACAATCTTAATTTAGTCTGAGTCTGAATAAAGTGAGGCATGTAAAGAAGTTAAGTTTATTCATATAACACCTTTGACAGAGCAAAGTCACAAAGTACTTCACAGGAAAAAATAAGTTATAAGAATATCAAATAGTAAAATAAACGAATAAAAACACAGAAATACAAACATGAGAGGCTAGTAGAAAGGCCAGTCTGAACAGACAAGTCTTTAGCTGTTTTTAAAGTGTCATCAGAGACGGCTAATCTTAAGACCAGTGGAAGAGTGTTACACAGTTTATGAGCCACAAGCCGCGCTAGCTGTTATTGGCTGCAGCACAAGTTTACATTATATGTTGCATAGATAAGTTAGGATTAGGAAATACCTGGTTAATAGTCTGAATCCAGTTGGTTGGCACGACATCCACCATGTTTGTTTTGAGGAAGATCACAACTGCAAACTGTTGTGTGTTCTGAAAGGAGAAAAAGAAAATAATGTCATATTGAGGATGTTCTATCTGACATCTCAACTTCCCTAAATTCTGAACACCCAGAAAAAAAAAAAAAATCTCAATAAAATGATTCTAAAAAGAAATGCATACCAAGGCTGATCTGTCTGGTAGGCTTAAAGCCATGCTGTTTACACTGTAAAGAGAGAACACAAAGAAATGTCGACGAGTATAACATTCCTGGAACGTGAAATATCAGTATGGTTACCTAAACTGTTAGCCCTAATAATGGGCAAAACTATATAACAATACATTCCTGAAAATATGAATGTCATAGCCATCACAAGAAGGTGCAGTATGATCTACTTAGTCGGCACTCACAATAAATCACCTCACCCTCATCAAAGTATGCAATGATGAATACATAAATACAGAATAAATGAGGGGCTGAGGTTGATAAGATCACTTTTCTCTTTGGAGCAAAACATACAGGTCTTCAGCACAACAACTGCATATGATGGCTGTGTGGTTATAGTTGACTATATACATAAACAACCATTCACACTCCCTTTCACACCTGTAGGCCATTTAGCAATTAACCTAACGTGCATGTCTGTCCAAATACCCTCTTAATTCATACAACTATTCAAATTAGCTGAATATACAGTGAATGACTGTGAAATCTGTATGGATATTAGCTTCCTGACAGTAGCCCTACATTAAAATAATCCAGAGGCTGTGTTGGTGAACATACCAAATATGCCTTACCCTAATGAAGTGTGTTTTTCTTAAATAAATAAAACTGGTTGAGCTCTGTACAGTATTTGATCCACATCATTTTCATATTCAACAAACAGTTCATCAACCCTTTGTGCCTCATGAATGGAGTCTTTGAGGAGACCACTGAGAATATGATGATGAGGAACAATTATGCCTCAAGATACAAGGTTACAAAATTACTTCAGTTGTCATTCCTCTTTCACAAATACCGTTTCCAAAACAAGTACCAGTACCTCAGACATACTGAATCAAGAATACATAATGATAAAAATAATAATAAACACAGTTATTATTATTAGTTCAGTAATAATATTGATTGCCTATAACTATTTCAGTACCCTACTCTATCTGGAACGGGGGTTCTGATAGTTGTTCCCAGATGACAGAAGGGGAACCAGACCATGGGCAGAAGGCTGATGAAGGCCTTATGACGCTGAGGCCCTGCAGGACACCGGTGGTTGTAGATTTCCATCAGGGAGGGGACAGGGGCATTCAGGATTTGACTGATGATGCTGTGAATATTAGGCCCCTAGTAATTCTTTTTGGATAAATAGACTATTCTAAGGCTTATTGGTCTGCAACATCTCTTCGTCCATCTGTCCTACTGTGTGTATAATTACGAAATGGAAAACACCAAAATCAAGTTCTGAGCCGTACCCTGGTCACCTGTATCAGCACCAAACATTTTTACTAACTACACTACCTGTCCTGCTCTGCTAGAGAACAACACATAATACTAGAGGAGGGACTGGATCACTAAACACCTACTTCATACATTAATACACACTACGCTATCTGACTGAATGATTAATAGAGCGAGCATCTCTTAGAACTATCAACACGGGAAAGAGCTGAGAGCCAGAGGAGACCGACGTCCTTTAACACAGTGGATTGTGTGATTCTGGTTAAATGCACATACAATAATCCCATATGAACAGTTAACGGACTAGGAATCCGTACACTTCCACATGTTTAACTGCGTAACTTAGCCCAGATGTTAGAAAAGTCATTAATGTGATATAATTGAAATTAATTCACTAACTGCCTGAATCACAGTCTTTCACAAATAGCCTATATCTTAATGCAGCTGTGGCGCCGTAGATGTACAGACTGGAAAACGCTTCCTGAAGTGCCTCTTCAGAACTGGCGGGCGTGGCTGATTCTGGTGGTGGGTGGGATTGATACTGGACCAGCTCCCCCCTTTTTGGTTTGGCCATTCTAGCCAATAAGAGGCAAGAAAGGCGGTACCTTCCCCTGCTATCCTACGTTTCACAAATTGGCCTACGGGCTACACTGGTAGGCAAACAGGAACTGTACAAATTCAACGATTATTCAAAAAAAAAAAAAAGTTGGTCATACAGAAAATATATTTGTAACCCTGATCAGTGGACACATATTATGTGTATGTGACATTATTTATGTCATTGTATTAGTTTTTTAAATTTTTCATAATGACTCAAGGCATATCACTGCCCTAACCCCATGGTGGCGCTTTACAACATATTTATGTAGGTTCTGTCGATTAAAAAAAAAAAAAAGAAAATGACTCTGTGCCTATGATGTTATCTTTAAAAACAGAAGTGGGAAAATATGTGCTGATATAAGTACCCAAAATGCATCACAGAAGCAACATGGCAGCTCCATTAATTGTGATAATTTAGCTTTTTTTCTTCGAAACTGCCAGTAGTAGGCGTTAACAGAATATCTCTGGTTGTTTTCTGACTCTCAGGTTGCCAAAAGGGACACAGAGTGAGATACAAATGTTACCTGGTCTACAACAGCTATGAGGACTACGCCGGAGCTTCCAGAAAGTGTCTGGAACCCTAACCCTAACCCTGGAACAAAAGAGCGGGTAAAAGACCTGACTCTTTTTTAAAAATGTTATATTACAAAAGAGCAGGTAAAAGGCCTTCTCTATGTTATATTAAGGAGTGACTGAAATGACATCTCAATATATACTGAAAGTGGACTGAAATAATGGCATGACTGTGGACACTGCTTTTACATTGTATCTAATAATTGTGCTATGTTTATATTGTACATATTCTTTTCCGCTGATTTGTATTTTAGTTAGTGCAGTCAAACTATTATCGCTTTTTATCAGATTAATCACAGGGTTGCTGTGGATTAATTTTGATTGATCATGATTAAATATCATTCATTTTTAATCTATATTAATCGCATTTCATTTTGCATAGGCAAAGAGACTCAACAAAGAAGGAAATATATATATGCATTTAATGTGTTTATTAAACATCTTCAGCACTTTCAACAAAACAACTGTAAACAACTGTTCCACCTTGGGTTTTTTATACTCATATTTCCCAACCAGAGAGCCGACACTGTATAGCGTCTTCCATCTTCATGCGTTGGTTCTGCTGTCTAACATTCCAAAATCATTTTCCAAATGTTGCTTTCAGGATGTTCTTCTTCTGTTGCCATGGAACTTTGTAGAAATGTTTTATAAAAAACGCTCTGTATTCTGAGGCCTTAATAACATCCTGAAAACATTTTCCAAATGTTCCTTTGAGAATGTTCTAACTATGTTATCATGTTACATTGAGGGAACATTTTTTAAAAGAACATTCTATAATCTGTTATGTAAACAATGTCCCCAAGACATCCTCAGAATCTTACAGACAAAATGTTTTACCTTTGTTCACATATCACATCATAGGAACATTCTGGAAAAAACATTCTATAATCTGAGGCTTTAACAACATCCCAAAATCATTTTCCAAATGTTGTTTTCAGAATGTTCTCTCTTTGATATCATGTAACATTGCGGGAACCTGTCATAAAAAATGTTCTGTAATCTGAGGCCGAAATTACATCCTTAAAACATTTTTTTGAATGTTGCTAGGAGAGTGCTCTTCATTTGTTACCAGTTAACATTGCAGGAACGTTTTATAGTAGAACATTTTACAATCAGTTTCCTAAAAAATATCCCCAAACATCCACAGAATGTTGGACCAGAAATGTTCTTCCTTTGTTAACAGTTAACATTATAGGAACATTATATTAAATGATAAACATTCTTAAAATGTTCTTTTAACATTAAGTGACAATGTTTTCTTGAAACCCTTAAGAGAACTTATAGGGAATGTTTGCCAAAGTTGTGGGAATGTTCCTTCCTAGCTGGGATAAAACACATACATGATACACAATTAACAATAAAACACAATAACAACTATTCAACCATAATGACATCAAGAAAAGCAGTGACATTTCTCCTTCACTGCATTCTAAACTTTTCTCTAGTCTAGGAGTGAAAACATTAAAATTATCTTACAAAAAATTTACCTTTATAAACCATCCTTTAAAAATGTGAATACCATGAATAACCATGAACAAACTGAAAGTTATTACAAAAAAATTACAATTTTAACAATATTATGCTTCATTCCACATGACCACATTCAGCCCAAATCGATCTGAAATGGTTCAGATTAGTCAAATATTAACAGTGAAAAAAGTAAAATTACATTATAAAAATGTAAAAAAAAAAATTACATCTACAAAATTTCCATAATAATGTGAATAACATGAGGAATCTGAAATGTCTTAAGTAAAACAAATGCAATTTTAACAGTATTATGCCTCAGATGATCATTTTTAGACATGTGTATTACAACTTACAGATCACAGTGGATCTACAAAGAAATAAAACATTTAGTAACAGGCAGAATATTGTTAAAATTCCAACTTCTTCTCTTAAGACATTTCAGGTTGTTCATATTTGTTCCAGATATTCACATTGTTTGTGAAAAGATAGTTTGTTAGATAAACATTTTTTGGTAAAATGACTCTTTTTTTTACGCTAAAACAAAGAGAAAAATTTGGAGTTGTCATTATTTATAGGTTGTAATGATAATATTTTACTGATCCAACCCACTTGAGATTGCATTGGGCTGTACCCTGAACTAAAATGACTGTTAGCATCTTAAGTGTAATTTTTGCATTTCACATATTCATCCCACGGGCCGGACTGGGTCCTTTGGCGGGCCGGGTTTGGCCCACAGGCCATATGTTTGACACCTGTGATATAGAGGAACGTGCAGAACAGCGTGTCGAAGGCCCAGAGTTCCCATAACAGCCCTGTTGTTCAGTTGAGATCTGGAGGAACCTCTTCCATAGGGGTTTGGAGGGCTCCTTTTGGATCTGGTCCATGGGAAGCTGCAGATGAACAGTTCTGTCATGGCTCTGTGCCTCTGGGTGCCTCTGCAGCAGGAAAGAGCCTCATTTTTTATATGTTTTATTTAAAGTAGGCCCACTTTCTCATTGCTGTGTTTCTCATCAAGTTTTATTTATCTTTCTATGTGATATGTTTTGCTGGTTAAATAGACGGGATAGGGACTCTTGGTATGTACGTAGTATATGGTCGTAAAATTAAGGTGTATTTTTTGCCGTGTTTAGTGTCAATTGATAAGATGCTGCAGTGGTTATGACTCTCTAGACGCTGGATGTGGGGATTGTGGTGGACAGCGGTTAGAAGACGTGGAAATGTTTGCTTTTGTTTATTGGAGCCCATAAATGTCTTAGTCTGGTCCAGGGTTTAAGATATGCTTTATTTCATTGACACAAATGGAGATATCTGCATTAAACATTGGGGTTTTTTTTTAGATTATAACAACAGTGATTTTGGTGCCTGATTAATTCCACAACTGTTAGAACCAAAATATATGAATTAATATTTACAAGTTTATTTTGAATGACAGTAGAAATTCATTGTTTATTTAAAGTTTATGTTACACACTAAATTCAAAGTTGATCTGTGTAAACTTAAAAATACCTGATTTTCTGTAGTGTTACCCAATGCACCAACATACAGTTTTTCTAACGTGTGATTTGATGTAAATTAACTTTTTTGTTTCATTAAACGTTTTGAATTGGATTACATCTCCTGTCATTTGCGTCAGAATCTCCATGCCTACAGCTCAAATGTTTTTGTTTTTTTTTTGTTTTTTTTTTAACGCATAGATGGAAGACAATTACAGTAGCATTAAAATTCTGTCTCTAGTTCCTGGTTGATTTGTTCATCATCTGTGAATGTAAAAAGGAAGATGATGATGGAGCATCATGAGGATGTTTGTCTGCAGCATCATCAGAGAGTTAATCTGTATGAAATGAAATGTAGTCTCTCAACAGCTGTTTCATAAAAGTATTTTTGTTGTTTTGTGGTTGAAAATAAAAAGAAAAGTGGGGACAAACTTTATTTAAGCTTCACTTGAGCGAGTTTGCATGTTTGTCCAGTAGGTGGCAGCAAAGCATAACACTGATTGCATGGTTTAAAACTGGAGAAACATTGGTTATATTTGAGATGGGATTATATATAACATAGGTATTGTCAGCAAAGAATTTAAGGAAAAATAAATTTTAGTCATGAAAGAATTTACAAGGGACAAGAAATACTGATAAAAAGATTTTTTTCTGTTTAAAATTATAATTACAGGGTGGGGAAGCAAAATTTACAATGAACATTTAGTTGTTTTTTCTCAGCAGGCACTACGTCAATTGTTTTGAAACCAAACATATATTGATGTCATAATCATACCTAACACTATTATCCATACCTTTTCAGAAACTTTTGCCCATATGAGTAATCAGGAAAGCAAACGTCAAAGAGTGTGTGATTTGCTGAATGCACTCGTCACACCAAAGGAGATTTCAAAAATAGTTGGAGTGTCCATAAAGACTGTTTATAATGGAAAGAAGAGAATGACTATGAGCAAAACTATTAGGAGGAAGTCGGGAAGATACTATTAAAGAAGAATGGGAGAAGCTGTCACCCGAGTATTTGATGAACACTTGCGCAAGTTTCAGGAAGTGTGTGAAGGCAGTTATTGAGAAAGAAGGAGGACACATAGAATAAAAACATTTTCTATTATGTACATTTTCTTGTGGCAAATAAATTCTCATGACTTTCAGTAAACTAATTGGTCATACACTGTCTTTCAATCCCTGCCTCAAAATATTGTAAATTTTGCTTCCCCACCCTGTATAAGTGATCATTTCATATTTAGTAAACCTCAGGAACTAAAAGAACAATGACAATAGAATAAATGAAAAATATGATCAATTCACTTCATCTCAAAACAGATTTGTTTGCTTTTATCTGGTGAAAAATTAAAGGTTGTGTATTATTTACAGTACAAATCTGTGTTCATTGCTTCCAGTACATGTGAGTCTGGGGTCTTTAGGTCATCTTATTTTTTTTCATTTTCAGGGACATTTTGGAACAGCTGAGATTTGATCCAATTCTGGACACTGGTTTCTTTAAACAACAAAGTTTGTTTGGTTTCCCTGGGGAATTAAACTGTGAAACAGGCTTTATAATCACAACCTAAAAATACAAGGCCTTATTTGTTGTTGTTGTCTATGGTTTCGCCGGTTCCCCGGTACGCTCCGTGAAACTCTAGACCTGATGCTCTGCTTGGGCCAAAGTGAGATGCATCACCCACAATAGGATATTTTCATATGAGAGGAATGAAACAGAGCCAGGCCTTGGCTTTTTAATCTCTGTGGAAGTTCATACTGTTTTGCCCGAGTTGGCTACGAACCCAGGCTATTTTCATCCATTTCCTTGCTATCTGTTGCTTTAATCGCTTCTTGCTCTGCTCTCCCTTTTTCTACTTATTCTGTCTCTCTTTGCAGTAAGATTCGCCTGACTGATTGTCAGTGCTTTGAGTAACAGATCTGGGTGCTGTGGCGTTGTGGTGAATGAAAATTGTGGTAAATTATTAGTTCAGTTGGCGATCATCTTAAGGTTACCAGCTGCTTACATAAACAAGAATCCAATTGACTCTGAAAAGCATTAATTCTTCTTTCCCCCAGTGTTTATATTACTACCATCAGTTTAATAGTACGTACCATGATGCCGGCCATTAAATTATGTTGTGTAAGTAAAAGTCTTAATAAAGTGAGTTGATGTGGGCTTGCCCTCTCCTGCGTCTTAGATGTTGGGTGAAAAGGGTGTACTGGTCCTCAGATGGAGCCTGTGGCCACTTAGGGGAAAAGATTGGACTGTAATGGTCTCTGAATCTGTTGATGTCTCTCTGGTTCTCTCAGATGAAGTAATAAAGTTAGCTGTGTTGGAGGCCCTCCATGTGTCTCCATAGACCACAATCAAGGCCCGTGCAGTTTTATTGCAGTTTTATTTTCATATTGTCCAAGAAATCTCCAGACTCCCTCCTGTGCCCGTTGCCATAAATTGTATATTTTGACTGTATTTCTTCCACTCTGCATTTTTTTTATTTTTTTTTTATTTATGGTTGAAGGCGATAAAACATGCAGTATGCACTCTGTGTGTCCACAGCTGTCATCTGACTTTATTATAAAAGGGGAAAAAAGTCAAGTTTCATTTTTATACCCTTACACAAATCACTCTCCCTGTTAAAAACAGATGCTGATAGGATAAGAAACACCACTGCAGACACAAGGGGAGATTTTTTTTTTTTTTTTTTTTTCCCTATATTGTTTACTTCTCCAGACTCTTCCCAAGAACTGTTTTATTGGTTATAAAAGCAACAGTGTTCAGCTCTGTTTAACGGTACGTTCAGGTGGTGATGGTTGTTTCATCAGCAGGAGGTACTCTGAGTCTGTCAGCTGGTTCTAACCTGCTCAGGAGAGAGAGGAAGTTGCATTAAAGGTTATGTGTAGCTGTATAAGTGACCAGAGTTAAACGCCTGGGATCTGGAATAGTGTGGATTCAGCCCAGAGTATAAAGAGCAGACAGAACTCTAGCATTAACAAATGTTGGGAGTTTGAGAATTGAGTTTATTGAACGGCTGTAATCCTTCTTCTCTTCGGGGTGTATAAAAAAAAAACTATACATTTTGAAAAATTACCCCCAGTTCCACATTTGATAATTTTTGGAATTTTCTTTTATGGATGTCAGTAGGTAGGGGATTGGTGGATTTTTGTCCAAATTTACAGACCCAGGTTTTCATGCATGAGTGGGCAGGGGCAAATTACGCAATCCAAGTTAAAACTGGTTGCACGAAGTAGTGGTGGGATTTAATTCCAATCAAAGGTCATGGGAGGGACAATGGGCATCCATCTTGTTTTCCACAAAATTGCCAGGTTACAGCAATAACACTTTGGGTTACTTTAGGGTTAACCCTAACCCTAACCCTAACTTGGCCTGTCCTCAGAGACATTTTCAGGCCTAAACAAGTTGAATTAACTTTGAAAGGCAGGAACAGCTGCCATAGGTAAAGAAATGAAATTGACATGGTGGCCAAAGTGTTAATGCTGTAACCTGGCAATTTTGTGGAAAACAAGATGGATGCCCATTGTCCCCTCCCATGACCTTTGATTGGACTTAAATCCCACCACTACTTCGCACAAACCAGTTTTAACTTGGATTTGCCCCTGCACACTCATGCATGAAAACCTGGGTCTGTAAATTTCGATAAAAATCCACCAATCCCCTCCCTACCGACATCCATAAAAGAAAATTCCAAAAATGATCAAATGTGGAACAGGGGGTAATTTTTCAAAATGTATAGTTTTTTTTTGATACACCCTGTATAGCCTCCATCGTCATCACTCATTTATCCATATAGTTGTGATAGTGTTTATTATATACTTACATAGATGGTAAAGGTTTCTATTATTTGTACTAAATAGGGGCAGTAGTAGTATATCCACTGTTAGTACTTATATTTGTAGTAGTATGAACAGTTATGGACATTTGTTCTAGTTATCGGTAGTCATACTAATAACAGCAGCTCTAGTTTTTACCAGTTGTTGTGCAGTTTGCTGTGCATCCATGTGTCTGCCCCCTATTTCCCCCTCCCCCAATCTCTCTCTGCCTGTTTCTGCCTGTTAAAAGGGAGTTTTTCCTTCCTCTGTCACTGTATTTGCTCCTGGAGGATTCTGTTGGTGTCTGTGAATTGACTTAATTGATTGACTGATTATCGATGGATGTATTTATTTTGAATATGAATGTCAAAACAGAGGAAAATAAATTTCATTTTTATTTCATTTATTTATTAATTCCAATCTAAATGATTGGAAAGGAGCAGGATGAAGACAATTTATAATGCCTGCCCCTTTCTTGAAGCATTTGCTTACATCAGATATGTTGCCATTACAGCTATTACAGGGTCAAGTCACGTGCCTGTTGAGTTTGAATCAAAAAATTAGAATTGAGATAATGATTTCAAACTTTTGCAGTTCAATAGTATAACATCTTAAGTTTCTAAATCCATTAAAATTTTTGCCAAAAAAGGATTTTCAAGAAAATTACAGAACTTTTTATACCAACTAAATTCAGTCCCTCGGAAAGTTCTCTAAGAATGAATAATAACATAACTTATCACTGCTATAATTTGAAATCTCAATCATATATTTCTGTTTTCAATATAGTTTTATGACCTTTTACACACCCTTTTATCATAATAAAAATCATTTTGTCTGAAAAATTGGTGTGAATTGCTTTTTTAAGCATTTTAATATCAGATGGTGCCGGTTATGTAGGGAATTTCACTTTTCTCAAAAAACATGTTTTTTTTTAAATTGCTCATTAATCAAATGAGCTAAACCAATGGAAATTTCTGAAAGAAAGCATTTAACCCTCTGCTTAAGCATGGCTTCATTGGAATTTGAGATTATTTTGTCACTAATCTAAAAAAAAAGATTTATTTATTTTCCCTGCATAACCAAAAATAGGTCTCGACATGAAATAGCTAGTTTGTGAAGGATTTTTTTCTTTCACTTTCTACAGTAAACAGTATACATGATAGTCAATGCAAATAAAACAAAACCAAAATCCACAAGTGAAATTATTTCATTACATGCTTTTATAAAGCTTCTCTATTCTTTCCTTATACAACCTCTTAAACTGAAAAATATTTGTATGGCGGTTCTCTTCCATTGCCAAAGAATTCCACATCCTGACAAAATAAATAAACAAAACAAATAAATAATAAACAAATAAATAAACAAAACACTTAAACATAAGACATATAGTATATCTGTGAAAAGAAGTGAGAAGAAATATAATTTATAAACTCCAAACCCTTCTTTTTAAATAATTAATAACAATAATAACCTTCCTAGTCTAAGCATATCTATACTATATACTATAATATGACTGATACTTATTATTAAATAATTTGGTTTCTGGCTTTATATTATTATGAACAAATATAACATGATTTACATAAACACATAATACAGTAACACATATGTAAATACATAGTCATGTTTAATAGTCATGTTTAGACCAGCTCTAAATATGAATTGCCATGAGATAACTTTAGTATGATGTGGCGCTATATGAATAAAATTTAATGAACTGATTGATGAGGGTAAAGCGGGTTCAGAAGATGAGTGAATGAATGATTAGACGACAAAAATAACAGCAAAAAGAGAAGGGGAAACTATAGGACAGAGATCCACTCACATATATGTGAAAATAGTGACGCAGACATGAATGCATATATAATCCCACGATAAAAATATGTCATGCAAAATGTAAAAAAAAGTCAAACTGTGGGAGAAGAAAGAAGTGGTCCGGTTGTTTGGGATAAAGCCCTGGTTTGGAGGGTTATGCACTAGAGGTTGACAGATGACCAATGTAATAATGATAATAATAATGGATTAGATTTATATAGCGCTTTTCTATGAATGCATACTCAAAGCGCGTAATGTAATGCATAAATATGATAGTTTACTATAGAAAAAGAAGCAAACTGATGTTACTGAACCGTCTTTGGCTGCATTATAAGTTGGATGACTGTTGAAATGAACATCTAAGAAGAAGTGATGAATACCTAAATGTATAAATCTGGACCACTGAACATTAAACTCAAATTCATTGATCTTTTTTTTGCAAAATATCAGTGTCTGTTGGTAAAGGCTGATGCTAATAGCCAAAAGAATAACATCAAATTGCAAACTGGAGGCAAGAAATAGTGACTTTAAGGGAAAATTGAATAGCTGTCAATACTGTCAATGTAACAGTGGACTCTGGAGGAATGTTCTGATGTAAACTATGGCTAAAGTTTGGATGACAATTACTGTAAACTGTAGGTTATACTTTAGTGTGTGTGGGAGATTGATTGAAAAAGACTGGAAAGAGTCACAGTTACGCTTTTACTGTTTGTACTGTAATTTGTTGACAGATCATGTTATTGTGATACAGAAAGGCACAAGCACAGCACAAAGAAAAAAAAAAAAAAAAAAAAAAGTAGAAATGTGAACATAGGACGGTCTCCTTCGGGAAAACTGTCCATGCAGTGCTGTAGGAATCAGTCTTCCTACACCTCCTGATGTTCCTGTCTGTTGGGACACAAATTCTCATCTGCATCACAACAAAAATCTTCTCATCATCATCAGTGGTTGGTCTAATGCTTCATACATTCACTAGAGAAAGTCAAGATTCACCTAGGAGAAATTTATCAGTTCTTTAACTTGTTCAAAGAAATGAGAAGTTGCTGTTTTGGTGTGCACAAGTGACACAATGATGTGAAGATTGAGCAAGTAGTTTTAAGAATTTCAATTCTGATATGAGAACTGTACAAAAGTGACTGAGAAAAAATAGGACCAATAGTCCTGTAGCTTACCGGCCAAATTAAAAGCTTTGGGAAATGTATGCAGATGCCATTTATTATCACCCAGTTATGTGTATTTATTATATTACAGAAATAGCCCATGTTTTGGTCATATTCCTGTCGGCCGGTAAGCTAAAAACTGTAACTGAATATTCAGCCCACCACTAGTATGATCATACCTCAGGGCCAACAAGCATTTCCAACCAAAATAAACCAGAGAGAGGTTTTTAAAGGACATCTCAACAAAATAATGACAGTTCCATAAAAGTACCACAATGCACAGCACAACTATAAGACAAAAATGTTTAAAATGGCGCATACACTTATGATGTTACTGATGCCATTTACTTGTTGTTTCTGTGCAGTAGAGACATGTGAACCTTTCCAGGTGCTGCTGACATGAGCGTTTGTCAAAGTTATAGACAGGCTTTCTGAAATCCAGGGGTATTTATTTATTTATTTATTTATTAATTAAACCCTTTAACAGGTGGCATCGAAAAGCTGCGATTCCTAGCTTTCCACCACTATATAACTCTATTACAAGTCAAAGGATCTGTGTCAGAGGCTAAAAAATGCCCGGAAATAACAAAAAACATGAAAACATGATCTGGATACTGAATATTCAAGACTAAAAAGCATGTCTGAGCAGATATATTTTTGCAATCTCAAAAAGTTTTGTTACGAACATTTACAGTTGTTTCTGAAAATAAATACGCTAAAAAGTCAGTTTTTTCTTTTTTACTAAACCACACTGTTTTATGCATTTATTATTTACAATAATAATAATTAATGATATTGAAAGTTAAGCTCTTCCTGAAAACAAAGGTGCAAAAGAATTGGGAAAAAACAAATTTTCTGCCACTTCCATTGCAAAGAAAACATGAAGACACCCTAGTGCTGTTTGCAATACAGTTTGTTTAATTTGAGGTAAAGATATTCGACAGAAGGGGAAGATATGTTCAAAGAAATCTGGGCTAACTTGTACAAGTAAATAGAAAACCATGCACAGTATCTACCTCCATAAGAACAGACTAGATATTAATGTGATGGAACCAACAATGATTATTACGAGGTATATTTATAAGTAGCTGTAATTTTCCCATATATATTTTATTTTAACATTTCATTTATTAATTGTTGAATATAAAAGAACAATAAATATGATGTTACTCAGGAAGTACTCAGTAATTTTTTTCATTAAGTACTTTTTTACTTTTACTTGAGTAATATTTGGATGACTACTTTTTACTTGTACTTGAGTAATATTTTTCTAAAGTACCATTACTTTTACTTTTACTTTGGCTACTCTACCCGCCTCTGAAGACACGTAGGTGGCCTGTTCTAACGGCAGTCTTATTTAACAGGTAGGTCAACTGAGAACCAGTTCTCTGTTACAATGACGACCACGAGGCTGCATATAGGCAGGTAAAACAGAAACAGAAAAAGAACAAAACAACGAAACAAGTTACAAATTACAAAGTCTCATTGCAAGCCATAACAGTGCTAAAAGAGAATATTATTGACAGTATTTACAGTGGTATATTTTTAAAAGGAGTAGTTATTAGCAGTGAGAACATAATAACAGATAATGCAGTTTGAGATGTCCCAGTAAAAGAAACACATACAGTACATATAGAGGCATGTACTAAAAAACAAAAAGGCTAAAAACAAGTCTTGAACTCAGCTTATTCAGTATGTCATATAATAATTAAAATATCACTGCATATATACCTCAAAAATAATACCAGTGCCATAACACCAGTGAAAGAAAAGGTGAAACGTTATTGGAAAAGCTGACTTTGTTGTTTGATGAAGAGGAAGACGAGTCTGTGACATCAGCGACAGAGTGATGGCCGAGGGTCCTGAGAGTGGGCCGAGGGGACGGGTTCACTGCTGAGTTCCCCTCATGTCAGTATATTATTAGAGGTATTTTCTCATGCTGTCGCTCAGCTCCCCTGCGTCCATCTCTGTAAACAGCTCGTAGTCAAATAAACAGCCCCGTCACAAATCTGCTCCACTCCCATCGATAATAAAACTTCGGTATTGTCAGGTTTTCACTTGGGCTGGAATAATAAGAAAAGTCCAGGTGGAATTAACAAGATTAATAATCACCAGATTCAATTTTGAAGACAGTATAAAACAAGGGGGGTCAAACATGCGGCCCTGAAGGTGCGAGTCCGGCCTAAGAGATGAATCTGCAAAATGCAAAAATTACACTGAACATATTAGCAGTCAAGGGTATTTAACTGGTTTTAGTTCAGGTTCCACATACAGACCAATGTGATCTCAAGTAAAATAACAGCATAACAACCTATAAATAATAAGTACAAATTTTCATCTTGGTTTAATGTGAAAAAAATATTACAGTATGCCTATAAATAATGAGAACTCCAAATTTTTCTCTTTCCTTTAGTGTAAAAAAATATTACATTATGAAAATATTTACAATAACAAACTTTCCTTTAACAAGAAAATGGGAATATCCTGTACAAATATGAACAATTTGAAATGTCTAAAGCAGGGCTCTCAAACTCATTTTCTTTCTGGGGCCACATTTGGCCCAATTTGATCTCAAGTGAGCCAGACCAGTAAAATAATAGCATCATGATCTATAAATAATGACTTGTTCAAATTTTTGTTTTTGTTTTAGTGCAACCCCCCCCCCCATTAAATTATGAAAATACTTACTTTTATAAACTATCCAAACAAAAAAGATGTGAATAACCTGAAAAAAACTGAAATTTCTCAAAAAAAAAAAGTGCAATTTTAACAGTATTATGCCTCAACTAATCATTTCTACATGTGCTTTATGGATTGACTCTACAAAGACACTAAACACTTGATAACAGGCAGAAAATTGTTAAAACTGTGCTTAAATTTTCTTTAGACATTGTAGGTTGTTCATATTTGTTCAGGTTTTTCACATTTTATTGTTACAGGATAGTTTGTAAATGTAAATATTTTTATAATTTATATTATTTTTTGCACTAAAACAAAGACATTTGAAGTTGTCATTATTCATAAACATAATGTAATATTTTTTTCACATCAAACTGAGAAGAAAATATGGAGTCATTATTTTTTGTAAGTTATTATGCTGTTATTTTACTTGAGATCGGTCTGATCTGTATGTGGAACCTGAAGTAAAATGAGTTTGACAGCCTTGACTGTGGAATTTTTGCACTTTGCAAATTCATCCCACGGGCCGGATTGGAACCTTTGGCGGGCCACATTTGGCCCCCGGGCCGCATGTTTGAGACCCCTGGTCTAAAGAAAATTAAATGCAATTTTAACAATATTCTGTTATTACATGTGTTGGGTCTTCATAGATCTGATCTGTAATGCACATGTATAAAGGATAAGTTGAGGCATAATATTGTTAAAATTGTACTTAAAAAAAAAAAGAAATTTGAGTTTCTTCAGGTTACTCACATCTTTCTGTTTGGATCAATTGTAAATATAAATAATTTCATAATTTAATGTTTTATTTTTGCACTAAAACAAAGAGAAAAAATTTGGAATTGTCATTATTTATATTATTTTCTATTTTTTTATTGGTCTGAAAATGGCCCCTGAAAGAAAATTAGTTTGACATCCCTGCAGTAGAATATCAGTCATGCTTTTGGACATTTATGCTTTTCTGGCTAAATGTCTGCCATGAAAATAATTCTAACATTTTACGTATGAGATAACCTCCATATCTGTTTTGGTTATTGTGGCTAAAGAAAGGTTCAACTTGAAAACAATCAGAAAAATAGGACCAATGGCCCTGTAGCTTACCGGCCAAATGAAAAGCTTTGGGAAATGTATCCAGATGCCATTTATTATCACCCAGTTATGTGTATTTATTATATTACAGAAATAGCCCATGGTTTGGTCATATTCCAATCAGATCTGTAAAAAATTCAAATCCCAGCTTGATATCATTGATACTTACTGATTTATTGTATCAATCCACTTCCTATTTCTTATAATGGGAAATTTTTTCAAAGTTGCACCAAATCCAGAATCAGATCTGGATTGAAATAATTTCAATACCTTGTGTTGACATCATCATACAGAAGCTGTATACCAAGTTTGAAGTCAATCAGAACTGTAGTTTCGGAGAAAAAGATGATTGAAATTTTTTCCCCATAAGAGCCCATGTTAAATTTTCCGTAAGTTCCCGGATCCAGAAGAAGATCCTGATCAGCATGTGGAGATTATGTTTGGGTCATCTCCCCATCAGGGCTGGACTGTAGACATTTACACTGGATATCATTTATATTTACTGAGTTATTGCATCGATCCACTTCCTATCCCTTGTAATGGGGCAATTTTTCAAAGTCACACCAAATCTAGAATCAGATCCGGATCCAAATAATTTCACTAACTTTTGTTGACATCATCATAAAGAAGCTGTATACCAAATTTGAAGTCAATCGGAATTGTAGTTTCGGAGAAGAAGACGATTGAAATTTTTGTAAACTACAATTCCATTGACTTCAAACTTAGTATACAGCTTCTGTATGATGATGTCAACAAAAGTTAGTGAAATTATTTGGATCCGGATCTGATTCTGGATTTGGTGCCACTTTGAAAAATTGCCCCATTATAAGAGATAGGAGGTGGATTGATCCAGTAAATCAGTAAGTATCAATGATATCAAGTTGGAATTTGAATTTTGTACAGATCTGATTGGAATATGACCAAAACATGGGCTATTTCTGTAATATAATAAATACACAGAACTGGGTGATAATAAATGGCATCTGGATACATTTCCCAAAGCTTTTCATTTGGCCGGTAAGCTACAGGGCCATTGGTCCTATTTTTCTCTAAATTACTGAATATTTCATCACTTTACAGCAACTCCAAGTTTGCAGAGCATCATTTGTGTTTCACAAACCCAGTGACAGAAGGGGGATTTATCATGTTTAATGCATTTACAGATACAGATGAACTTTATTGATCCAACACGGAGAAATCCACAAAAAATGTACCTAAAAATTTTTTAAACTAAATTCACGCTGTTTTCTAAAGTTATTATGGATGTTTACTGAATCTGATGTGACAGTACATCATACTCTAAAAAAACAAGAGAAAGTTTAGGTGTGAATGATGAAATACTCTTGTATTAGGTCAAATGCACAGGAGTTTTTGTCATTGTTGATATATTTAACATTTGTCCAATGAACCTGTCACTAGTTCAGATATGCAGCTGAAGTACTTGTCTATTGGGCTTATCGTGATTTTCACATTTGATATTGATAACTATTCCCAAAAAAACAACATTACTGCTGAGTGATGATGAGGTGATGATGCTTATTTGTGGCTTTAAATTGTGTGTAACAGATGCAACAAAATGAAACAAGACAAACACATTTATAGTCCTTGATTAAGTGATTCTGTGCTTGCACACAATCTGAGGGCGAAGTCAAGGGAAGGTTAACGTCTGGTCAAAAAAATCTTATTACAATAATCTACACCAAACTTGTATTTTTGGGTAGGTAATTACTCATATTTTCAGGAAAATGTATTTTGAAATGAGAGAAAATTTGTGAAAACAAAGTTGAGGAGTTTTATGAGTGTGAATGTTTGGGAAGTAACAAAGTTTTCTGCTGTCATTCTGGGTTCATTTTATAAACTCTCATAAATAAACTAAATTTATTCCAAATGCACTGATATTTGACTATTAAATAAATAAATAATAAGCAATGTTTAATTTGATATTTATTTTTGTTGTCCATCTGTGACGCTGCCATTTTTCAAAACTCTTGCTATTTAGGTATAATAAAATATATTTTTCCTCTAACCAATTATTCGGTTGTAAAATAGAGGGTTTAAGGTTTACACTGAATACATTTTGGGATGAAAATGTCATTGGAACTTCACTTTTGAGAACTTTGTAATTTTTGCAAAAAATAGATCATTTGTCCATCTGTGACGCAGTAGTTTTTGATATTTTTCATTTAAAAATATTTGAAACTAAATGTTGCCCTTTGAGTATGTTTAAGATGGCATTTAGACCTTTACAATTATGTGTAATATTGTCTTAAACTTGTCTGGTTCAAAAGTTATGACTCAAAAGTAGTGGGCTGTACAGCCGTGATACCCTTGACCTCACCCCTGAGCTTATTCAACAAAAAGTTATTTCTGGATTTAAATTCTTCTTTACACACGGAACATGACAAACAAACAGCAAGTCAAACAGCAGAACATTTCACAATCTAAAGGTAGAGCAAACACTTGACGAAATGTATGTCCAATGTCAGTGAATTTAAGTAAATATGAGGATGTAAACAAAATAATAACCAATGTGCAGTATACTGTATATTAAAAATAACAAATCTTTATTAGCAAATTTTGTGTGAAAAACATAAAATGATAAGAAAAATAAATGAAATGGTCATTAATGAATAAATTAACCTTTCATCAACAAAAAATAATTACTTAATTACTCAAATTAACTCATCTTAAATAATATAAAATAGAAATACTCTTAAAATGTTACCAAATCCTAAACAAGATGACTGACTTTAATGATATAAAAAATAAAAACATTGAAATGAAATAAGGTCAGGAGTGTCAATTATAGTATATGAATGTATTTATTATGTTTTATATTTCAGCATTAGTTCTCATTTTTACCCCGCTCCCCTGAAGGGGAGGCAAGGGGTATTGTTTTTGGTTCAGTTTGTTTGTTTGTTTGTTTGTTAAGACTTTAGCAGCAAAACTCCTGGTTGAATTCATACCAAATTGGGTTTATAGATTGCCAGTGACCCAGAACAGATATGATTACATTTTGGGAAAAGCAGGTCAAACTTCAATTTGTTTTTAGGAATTTTTAAAATCTTTTTTTTTTCTCCCATTTTCTTATAATGGACAAAATTTCAAATGTCTGTAGCAGCAAAACTATTGGTTGAATTCATATTAAATTGGGTTTATAGATTGCCAGTGACACAGTATAGATGTGATTGCATTTTGGGAAAAGCAGGTCAAAGTTCAAATTTTAATTAATTTTTTAAAATCTTTTTTTCTCCTCCCATTTACTTATAATTAAATTTCAAATGTCTATAAAAACATCAATTTAGTTTCAATTTACTTCAAACTTTGCACATATATAGAGGCAGTTGATATGCTGACATCAGGACATGCATGGACATGATGACATCAGCTGGATCGATGCCAAAATAAACTACAGTACGTGTGAGGGGCGGGGTTTGTTTTGCCTGGCACCACTTGTTTATTTTGTATGCAGTACATGATAATTTATTTAATGTATTTTTCCCCCTGGGCTTTTTCCAAGTACCCCTGGGGGTACGCATGCCCCCATTTAAGAAAGACTGCGTTAGTTGAATGTAAGTATTGGAATGGTGCAAAAAGTCAGGTGTGATGGATCGCTTCCAAACCAATAGGGTCTCGGAATGGTATATGTTTATACTTCTCATCCAACCACTGTCAAATTCACTTTATCCGAATGGTGCAATTTATCTGGATAGTTTTTTGTTTTATTTGAATGATGACAAACAAGCCAAAACGAAATAGGAGTAATGAGGCTATTTTTCAAATGTAAGAAGCAGAAAGTACAGATAACTGTGTAATAATGTAAGGAGCAGAAGTAAAAAGTTGACTGAAAAATAAGTACTCTAGTAAAGTATAGATAACTAAAATTTCTACTTAAAACCCATGGAGACCCAGTACTTCTTCTGTGGCCATTTCAAAATGATTTTTTCTCTCTATTTATTCATTCTTAATTGATTTATCACCATTTATTATGATATTATCCTCTGCATTTTGTGTTGTCTCAGTATAAATCATGTATTTTCCTATATTTAATTTCTGATCATGTAGATCACAGGTGTCAAACATGTGGTCCGGGGGCCAAATCTGGCCCTCCAAAGGGTCCAGTCCGGCCCCTGGGATGAATTTGTGAAATGCTAAAATTCCACTAAGATATTAACAATCCTTTTAGTTCAGGTTCCACATTCAGACCAATTCAGTCTCCAGGGGGCGGGACCAGTAAAATACTGTCATAATAACATAGAAATAATGACAAGTCCATTTTTTTCTCTTTGTAAATGTAAATATTTCCATGTATTTACACTCAAATAAAGTATAATTTCACAAAAAATGTGAATAACCGGAACAAATATGAACAACCTGAAATTTCTTAAGAGGAATAACTGTAATTTTAACAATATTCTTCCTGATATTAAATATTTTGTGTGTTTGTAAGTTATAATGTGCATATGTAAGTGATAAAGTAAAGCATAATATTGTTAAAATTACACTTATTTTTTCAGTTTTTTCATGTTATTCACATCTTTTGAAAGGATAGTTGGTAGATGTTAACCTTTTCATAACGTAAATGTACTTTTTTCACTCTAAAATAGAGAAACGTTTGGAGTTGACATTATTTATATATTATTATGTTATTACCTCCGCCAAGGAGGTTATGTTTTTGCCAGGGTTTGTTTGTCTGTTTGTTTGTTTGTTTGTCTGTCCGTTAGTGTGCAACATAACTCAAAAAGTTATGGACAGATTTGGATGAAATTTTCAGGGTTTGTTGGAAATGGGATAAGGAAGAAATGATTAAATTTTGGTGGTGATCGGGGGTGGGGGGGGCCCACGGGGGGGGGGGGGGGGGCACTGATCAGCCTTGGCGGAGGTCTGTGCTCTCCGAGTGCTTCTAGTTATTTTACTGGTTCGGCCCACTTCAGATTAAATTTAGCTGAATGTGGCCCCTGAACGAAAATGAGTTTGACACCCCTGATGTAGATGTTCATAAAAGCTCAGATTAAAGTTGTGTATCATTTTATCAGAAACAGAGAAAACTGAGGAAAAAGTGATTTTTTCAACAAAATATATCATTAATCGAACATAAAACAAGTGTCTAAATCCACTGTGATTGATCAAACTCCATGGGTTTTACTGGTGAATCAATGTTGTAGAAGATGATAGTGTTTCCATAGTAACTACAGAGCCTCTGAACATCCAAATGGGTCATGTCTGATGACCATGAAAAAATTACAAACTGCATATAATATAATATAATATAATATAATATAATATAAATAATTTAGGGCTACACGGTTGTGCAGTGGTTAGCACTCGTGGCTCACAGCAAGAAGGTCCTGGGTTCGATTCCAACACCAGTCGATGGGGGGGTGGGACCTTTCTGTGTGGAGTTTGCATGTTCTCCCCGTGTCTGTGTGGGTTCTCTCCGGGTACTCCAGCTTTCTCCCACCATCCAAAGACATGCACTGATAAGTTAATTGGTTAATCTAAATTGCCCATAGGTGTGAATGTGAGAGTGATTGCTTGTCTCTATATGTCAGCCCTGCGATGAACTGGTGAAATGTCCAGGGTGTACCCCGCCTTCGCCCCTATGTAGCTGGGATAGGCTCCAAGCGACCCCCGTGACCCTAGTGAGGATAAAGCGGGTTCAGAAAATGAATCCAATCCAACTTAATTTGTAAAGCACTTTAAAACAACTGCAATGGACTAAAGTGCTGTACAGAAGAAAAATTAAAACCAAAATAGAAGTATAAAATACAGAATAGAGTTAAAGACATAGAAACTGTAGAAAAACAAACAAAAAAAGTGCTATACAGAAGAATAAATAAAACCCAAATAAAAAGAATAAAATACTAGAATAGATTAAAAGCCATACAATTAAAAACAACAATATAAATAAAATAAACAAATAAATAGAATAGATAAATAAGAACGACTAACCACTACCAAATAAAAAAATATAGAATAAAGATAATACCTTCAAAAATGAATGAATAATATAATATAACATCATATATAATTTTGTAATACCATTCTGTCTTATTGCGTAAGGACGAAGCCAACATCAGTCGGTCACAAATAAATGAATGTTCACATAAATGCAACAGGAGGAACATGGGCATGACTTCTCCCAGAAAAAAGCTCTGAGTTTGTTTGGTCTGGTCTGTTCCATTGCGCATGCACAACTCACGCGCACACCTCACCTTTGACTATCGGCTAACCTGTTCTCGCTAGCCGCTTGTCTTGATAGCAACCTGTTTTTTCCCCAAATAGCATCGAAAAAGCAAGAGTCGGGGTGCAGAAAAAAGAAGAAACTTCGCACCAAAGCCCATGCATCCTTGCAGGTAGGTCATGTTACTTAATTATGGGGAAATGTTTTATCATTGACATACAAATACAAAGCCACAGTTAGCAGCTAGCTAACCAGTTAACAGCATATGAGCAAGCAAACAGAATCATGTTGGGCCCTTGGTACAAGAAAGTCACCGGAACAGTCTGTCAGAGCTGGGGGGTTAGGGGTGGGGGTAGTGGTCCGTGATTGTCAGGGGTGGGAGGCTTAAAGGCGCCCCAGAGAGGACATAAAATGGGCATAAAGTTAGCTGTTCCCTGTGCTTCAGACTAATATAGCCTACCTTGCAGTGCCGTCAGTGTTTCACCAGGCATTGAATGTTCAGAGTTTACCTAGCATAGTAGTTGTTATTTGAGAACATATTTTGTGAACTTTTGACAACACAGTGTGAAGGCTACATGCTAATAAACATGATGTGATGAACTAAGAGATGGAATGGTCACTATCGCTCTGCAGATGCTGTGACAAGGGCGACATCTGCAGGTGGAACTGAAGTAAAAAAAACAATGAAGTTCTGAGGGCAGCTGGTTAGCATTAGGTTTGTATTAAATTATTAACATTCATGGGTAAAATATTTTTTAACACTGATATGTAATCTTTGCTTAGGCTGACTCTTCTACAGTTTTATTTCAGAATAGATTTAGAATAATGTTTCGATGGAGTGCTGTATGTATCCCAAACCAATAATTGTGTTAATTACAATATGATTTATATTAGATTAAGTAAAATCTAAATAGATTAGACTCAACTGCATTCCTTTCCCTACAACAAACTGCACCTTTCTATCTAAACTGCATATAGTGCTTTCAGAATAAGTCCATGTTTAAAGATCAAGAAGTGTTGTGGTGTAAAAGGGGCTGGACTGGTACATGATTCCAGTTTAAAATGTTTAAACTGCATTATGTTTTTTTTTTTAAATTCCTAATGTTTGAGAATGTTTGAATCTCTTCCTATGTTAATCGGTTTTCTTTCTATTTCTAAAAATTCGGCAGGGTCAGTGCTGGCATATGTACAAGGAGGAGCACAGGGCCAAGAAGAACCAGATGACAAACAACCAACCACCAGCAGTTCATTCATCAGTCAACCCCAGCCAACCCATCATGAACCCCAGCTGACCAGCAGGTCTGTACACTCCAGCTCTGATCATCTACCATCACCTAGTAATTCAGGTACACAACATGCAAACGATATTTCTAAACTACTTGTTTAGAAGGGTGCAAATCTATTTTTGGTCTTACTTTTGTTATATATGCAGTATTACTGAATATGATTGGTTTTAACAACAGTAGTAATATTTATTTTTCTGGGGAAAAAAGCACCTGTGCTTAGGGCATCCAAATGGTTAGCACAGGGTTTCTGTGCAAGCATGGAAAGTATGGAAAAATATGGAATTTGATTTTATAAATTTCCAGGTCTGGAAAAATAAGGAAAATGGAAACAAATGTATGGAAAAATATTCATGTTTCCAAGACTGTTACCACTTTTCTGTTTTCTTAAACATAAAATTATGAATATCTAAAAAAAGAAATGGATCGATCTGTTTTTTTTTTTAAGGTGCTTTGTAGCACAGTTAAAATGTTTGTGTGAGAGCACATACAGTAGGCTACGCGTCTCAGAAAACATTTGGGCAGATTGACAAGTTGAGTACCCAGCCTTCTGCTCTTATCCTCCTCCAAAGTTTCACTGCTGCTTCAACGGACAAGTGATGTCCACACACTGTTTGTGAGCGAGCTATCCACCATGCCTTGTATGATCGTTGGCAGAACTCATATGGGTAGATGTAAATTCTCTGACGAGTGGCTCATAAATCCCAAATATAAAGACTGGTTGGAATTTTTTAACCAAGACATCTGGAAAATAGGGTCTGGAAAAAGTATGGAATTTGGAAATTTCAAATGTGTAGGAACACTGTTAGCAGTGGCCCTACAAACACACACACACACACACACACACACACACAGAGCACTTGAGGTACAACTCAACCTGTTGTTAAGACCTCATAAAGACTCAACATCTGTTTACTGCGATGCATGTCTAAAGATTCAACAACATGGACCTCCACCCAAAAAAATACACACACACACACACACACACACACACACACACACACACACACACAGATCTGACATTCTACAGTAGTGTGCCAAAACATACACACGGAAATGATGATGGTGATGATGATGATGATGATCACTTTATTGCCCAAAAGATATTTGTTTCCACACTTTATTTATGTTAATGATATAATTAGATTATAATAAATGAATGCTATCATTAAAGAAAATAGAAATAACTATTTAATAATCAATATATCAAATTAAATGTTAAAATTATTGAAATCCATGACTATTGCATCTTTAATTGAATTTCTAAGTCTAATCCATATATACCTAGGTAAATTTTTTTCCTACTGAAATGGTTTAATATTTAATTAATAAGTAATTTCAACACATTCCATTCAGTTTAATATTGGTGAAATATCTTTAGTCTATTTATTAAATAAATGTTGCTTTTATCCATGCATTTTTCATCCACTGACTGTTTTTTTTCACCTGTCTCAGATGTCTTATATATTTCAGGATGTTGTGTGTTTAATACATGTGTGAACGTACACATGTACATACACACAGTACATGTATACAGTCCATGCTTTGTTAATATTAATGACCTGACTAGTGCTGTACGATTGATTATTTATTTGTAATTTGTCGTCTGTTCTTTTTCCATCCCTGTTTCTTTCCATTTCCACCTTTTCCTCCACATTTTGTCTTTTCCTGCAAATCTGTTTTTAAGGCCTGGTTGGGTTTCAGGGCTCTATTAAAAGTTCAAAGGCAGCGTTTACTACTGTAACTGGAGCTAGTCTGCACTGAGGCTGTTCACTAATGAGTGCACAGCATACACACACACACACACACACACACACACACACACACACACACACACACACACAAACGCATACCCGCCCAGAGAATATACATATACGTACACACACACACAGTCAAATAGCACACACACACAACACATGGTCCCCTCATGGAGGCTGTGGTGACATTCCTCATGAAGTCTATTGTTACTACACGAATCATGTCTCTTTGAGTGCCAAAGATCTATCAGAAATACTCACTGGCCTTTTCAACACCCTGTCCTGGTTTATTCCCTTCTCGCCCTGCTCCGTCTCCTTGAACAATAGGTTGGGCTGTTTCCTGAGTGATTTTACTTTTTAATAAAATCAGTAATCTCTCAATCAAATACCTAGAACGCTGCCTATATAACCTGTTTTTATGATGTTCCCTTAGCTGTTTGTCGAGTTTAGTGAGCGTGTCGTGAAGATATTAACATGAGCTTTCATTTATGTAATGCAGATAAATGTCAGATAAGTGTATCAACATATGGCATAAGTTATTTCAATGACATGATTTGTTTTAATATGATTAAATTTGTATATTGTTAGTCATACACTATATGGACAAAATTATTGGGACATGTTGAATTCAGGTATTTTTTTTTAACGGTCTGGGATACAAAAAAAAAAGGCAAATGTCATTATTTAGTTTTATATTGTGATGAATATCATTGGATTGTATTGGTTAGTTTGGATTAAATTGTTATCTTTGCTTCCAAAATCCCTCAGAGATGGTATTAACTTAATTTCTTTCAACATTGATTTTGTTTTTTTAATCCATGGCTATGATTTTAAATGTTCTACCTCTAAATTTCTAAAAATTTTCATGCCCTGACTGTAAGTAATGTTTTTTTGTCACAACTAACTATCTACTTTCTTCACATCTCCTTATTAAACTTAAAAAAACGATCCACTGATGTTTGTAAACTATATAGACAAAAATACTGGGGCACATCATGGCTTCAGCTGTAAGATGTCCTGTTCATGCTGATTTGATATATAAACATCAATATTTATAATATTTATCACAATATAAAACTATATTATCACATTTGTCATCATTGTTTTGTATCCCAAACCCCTGTTAGAAAAGAAACGCCTGAATTCAACATGTTCCAATACTTCGTCCATATAATGCATGACTTAGGCAATTATGCTATGAGGCTAACGATATGTGGGCCACGCTACGTCACTCTGTTGCCGTCTCACTAAGCTCTTAATTCCCTTTAGGTTTTAGTTTCATGCTGTTTTTATGGCACTTCCTTTTATCATGTTTCTGTGCAGGCTATAAGCATGCATACAGATCCTCCAGACGATATGTGGACCTGCTGTTTTTGTGCGAACGTCTCAGTTGTTGAGTGCATGTATATTTTCGATGTAAAGTGTACACGCTCCCACAGTGCATGGAGACCTTCGAGGACATGAAAATAACCAGAGTAAACGTTAATGGTCTCACTACATTGCTTTCCCTAAAAGTTTTATAACAAATTAGAATTTAATAATGTTTGTTGAGTCTTTAGAGCGCCATGGTTTTGACCTTCATCTGAGCCATGCCCTCGGATGTCTGACATTCCAGAGTAAACACAAAAACAAACAGTGTAGACGGCAAGGCCTGGGATTAGACGGGTGGTAGAGACATACTTCCACTATGCTAAATCGTATGTATGTGTTTGTGTATGTGTGGACACATTGCTCTGTGTTTGTCTATCAGGAGAGCTAATAGATGTGGGATTTATCTTCAGACTGTATGTATTTTTTTTGTAGCAGCTGGATTTAAGAGGTAATATGTCACTTCTTTGGGGTAAATTACTTATAGGGTCATGCAGGTTGGGGGGTTGTTGCGTAATTCTGCACAACATGAAATCAGATCCTTTCACTCCAGTAGTTCTCTAGTGGAATTTGTGCATTATTTTTGAACAAAATCCTGAAAACCGTAAGTCTGCTGGTGGCCTATGTGGTGTGTTATACACTGCCCAGGAGGGAAAGTCACATACATCATATGCACTCAAATGTCATTTGGTCTGTCCTTTCGTCCGTCTGTCTGTCCTTCTGTCTGCTGGGTACTGCTGTATTCCATTGCTTTCTTCCATTTGATTGGAGCAAACAATTATTTGAATAGGTGAAAAAAAAATGAGTAAAAATGTGACAAACACATTTTCCTTTTCCAGAACCAGCTGAAACAACAACCACCAAAAGTATAAACGTAAAAGGATATATATAAAATATCTATATACAGCAACAACAAGCAAGTCAGATGACATCTACATAGACTATAAGCCGCTGGCTCAGAATGACATACACATTTGAATTTATTCTGCATCTTAAAAACCACTGATCTGCTCCACAGCTCTCATGTGTCCTAATGAGGGCACTGAATTCTTCTTTAATCCATAAAGACCCAATTATTCACCAACTGATGTAAACTGTAAAATACCTGTTGAGCCACTAATCCTATTTAATACATGTAAATAATTGGTGTAAAATGCAGTTTTTCATCTTTTCATGGTCATCAGATATGACCCATTTGGACATTCAGAGGCTCTGTAGTTACTGTGGAAACACTGTCATCTTCTACAGCATTGATTCACCAGTAAAACCTATGGAGTTGGATCAATGGCAGTGAATGGAGAAACTGGGTTTATGTTCAGTTAATGATAGATTTTACTAGAAAAGTCACTTTTCTTTAGTTTTCTCTGTTTTTGATATAATAACCTTCAACTATAACTTGAGCTCTTATGGACATTAAAGTACATTAACTACAGGACAATACCTTGTTCCTCAACCTCACCAAAGTGCAAATGATTGTTGGAAAAATGGTCAAAAGTGTCAAAATCACACTATAAGCATTTGTAAAATGGAATAACATTAGTGCACACAAACCTTACATATTGAACCACTGAACTTTGTACCAGATGGATTGTCTTGATTGTATCTTTTTTTTTCTATTTGACTGCCTTTTAAACTGGACTAATAGAAGAACAAAACAATCTTCAGACTGATTATGCAACATATCACAGATGTCTTTATTTTGCCATTTTTTGAAAGACATGTTAATTGCAGTTTTAGTTTGAGACAGCTCCTAGAAGGCTTTATGGGTATTCAGCAGGATCCAAACCACGTGAAGAGTCTGGCCAGCCTGCCTTTCTTCTTCTTGTCTTTTTTATGACATCTTCATGGCGTTCATGTCTGTCTCTATCTCTGTAGACTCCTCATACCTCTGCTACACATCTCTCTGTGGTGGGTTTGGTCCCATCCTGCTGCCACTGTTCAACCTGGACCTGCACCTGCACCTCTGCTTTTTTCACATTTGCAGCTGTTTTACTGTTCACATCTTTCAGGTGCTGGAGCTGAGCCTCACAGCCGGCTCGGATCCTCTCCATCTCCTCCTGGAACTCAACTGGAGCATTGCTTTCTCTAGTTCACATATTGTGGACTTGACCTTTTCCATGTCCACATGCTTTTGAAGAAGCTCCTGCTCCAGTTCCTGGCCCTTTACAATGATCTGCAGTTTGAGTTCCTCCTCAGCTCTGAGGGCATCTTTGAGCTGCTGGATTTGAGACACAGTGCTGTAGACCTCATGGACTTAGACAGCCTCTCTCTGGTTCTGCCTCAGTCCCGTGTCCTGGTCCTGATCAGTCTGCTGCTCCTGGTCCCTGTAGATTCAAGTTCAAGTTTAAGAGATCAGTTAAGTGCCGCTTGAGTTACATTTGAAATATGGCTGTGCAGGTGTCTGCCTCCACTAACTGCTTCAGTTTCTGTTCACATCCATGTCTGTTAACACTCTTACAGGTAGGAAAGGCTTTGAGGGAAGTTAATGAACGGTATTAAGTGCATGTTCAGATGCATCCGCATGTTTCTATAATAGGATATGTCCATTATCTGTAATTATGTTTAAAAAGTGATATCTCAGAAACAGCTTGACAGAAAGTTTTAAAACTCAAGTAGTTGGTAGAATAAAAGTCAAACAAGTTCAGAATAAAAGCCATTAGAGATAATCAACAATTGTTTACACAGTGAAATGACATAAAATAGATATGAGATGTTAACAGATCTAAAACTAATCAACATGTATTTACACACACACACACACACACACACACACACACACACGTATTAATACTCAGTACTTCTGTGTGTGTCCTTGTCCATGTCTTGCTCTTCCTCATCCTCCTCCTCACTCATCTCCTCAGCAGACCTCACATATGTAGCTGTGTTCAGTGTCTCCTGACACCGTTTTCGACTCATCTGCAACATCTTCATATGCCGACTCAAGGTGTTTCTTATAGAAGTTATTGCTTTATTGACCCCCCCTTTCTTAAAAAAATAAAATAAATAAATTTATTTCCACTGTGCCTCAGAGACGTCCTTTTATTTAATTATTTATTTTTGTCTTTGTTATTTCTGATATAAAGGTGTCAGATACTCCACTTGACAGCAATGCTACATTTTTCAAACACAAATTTAACCTCCTAAGACCCAGGAAATGTCAGCAAAGTACAAGCTTTTTTTTGTTTTTTATTAAATAAGTGCCTATATTGGAAACATCATGATGCAACAGTTTTTTCAGATGCAGTTTTTAAAATTTTTATGGAATGTCCTTTGTGGTGGACAGTTTGTTTTTTTTTTGTATAAAGTTGTGAAAGTCTTGTCCACAAATGTGGACAGAAAACCCATAGCTGGGTCTTAGGAGGTTAATAATCACATCATAGAAATTCCTCTAAAACATTAAGTGATAATGTTCCTGAAATTTCAAACATGTTTTTCCATGCATTGAACAAATACTTCCTAGGCTGAAATGTTTCCCTATTTAAGTATTTCTATTTTTGATGCATTATATCCTACTTCACTGCAGTTATTTGACAGGGTTAGTTATTAGTTACTTTCTAAAACGTTACATACCAAGCTTTTACACATTGTTATAGATTAAAGCAGTGGTTTCTGACCTTTTGTCGCTTATGATTGGCTACAAAAAGCAGTGTGTTCACAGTCACACTTCAGATGTCTATGGGTTGTTAACACCTCCACCAAATACTAATCTTCCCTCTAAATATTCAAATCCTCCACAATGTCAGTTTTTTGGACTGTGGAGGAAAAGTAAAAAAAAAAAAAAAAAAAAAAGAAAACAAATTTGTGAATGACAAGGTTTTTGTTCTTTCTCAGCTCATGAGCCCTCTGGTTTATTAGAAGTCCTTTTTCTAAAACCAGAAAAAAGAAGTTAAAACTAGTTTCACCTCCTGCAGCTCCAACACCAACATACATTTACAACACCGATACTTAGATTAGATTAGATAAACCCTCAGGAAACTGAGGTTCCAATAGCAGCACAACACCAAATATACACACAAGAACTACCACAAGAAAATAGCAATACAATAACTATAAAAAAAATAGTAGTGAAAAATTGTAATGGCACATTGGAAAGTACTAATAGAAACAAGAAGTAGCAAAAATAGTAAAAAAAAAAAAAAGTAAAAATAAAGTTGGAATAATAAGTTTCTTATTATGTTATAATATGCACAATATGTATATATTAATAGGTACTTTAATAAACACAGGATAAAAGTTATAAGAAAGTGACAAAAGTAATATTAATAACTATTAATAATCTGATAATGTCTGATATATGAAAGGGATGAAATCAGTACTTTATCTGTATTTTGCTGCTAATCCTTAATATACATGATTTTTCACACAGGATGTTTACATTTAATGGAGTCTTTTTACATCTCTGTTCCACTGCTGAGTAAAAGCCAGCGAACCAAAGGGCGGGTGGAGGAGTTACAGAAACTCAAAACGACTAACATTTATTATTACCCAGTTTGCAGTGGCCTTGCCTTCAGGGGAGAATCTCCAGCGGTGACCTTTGGCCCTGCTGCTCAACTCCCTCCATGCATCACCCCCCTCCAACCCCCGCTCTTTTCTCCTCCTGTCTTGCATTTGTGGTCCGAAATGTTGAAAGGAGAATAAAAGAATACAACGGAACAATATCTGAGGTCATCTGCGTTGAGACTGCCATTCCGGGAACAGTGGAGGTTTCTGAGGCAATATTCTTTTATTCTTTTATTACGGCAGAGAATGAGAGGGGAGTGAAAAACATACTTCACAGCTTTTTGGTCCAAGAACAGATCCAGGGTGATAAAAGTGGACGCTCCTCAAAAGTTTTACAGTTTTGTGCGCTCTTTCTCCATTCATATTGCCTCGCTCTACCCCCCCGTCCCCGTCACCACCACTGCCCTCCTCCTCCTCCTCCTCCTCCTCCTCCTCCTCTATCATTCCTCTTACCTCTTGGGAGCGGCCGGAGTCTGCTGCCCATTGGCACTGTGGATAATAAACACTCCATCCACCCCACCACCCTGCATGTACCTCAGGGCAGGAAGCCCCACACATACGCACCTGCACGGGCTGCCATGACAACAAGGACCATCTGTCCATCAAACCAGTGCCTGAAAGAACCTGTTTCCAAGGCATATGCGAGATGATAAACACACATACACACACACACAGATGCATAGTGGACCTGGGTCAAAGGTTAAAGAACCCTGTTTCCTGTCCAGACAGACATGGGGTAAACACCCCTCCTTTCACTTCCACTCCATTTTTTCCCCTCATTTCCCCCTGACTTTTTTTCCTCTCCCTCTGTCTGAGAGCTTGGTAGTCAATGGAGTGAGCAAACATGTATTTTTTGGTGGTTTTAATGTGATTGATACTGTGTTTGTGATGGCAGACTTCGTGTAGTTGCTTTAGCTCATCCCAGTGATTATTAACCAAGCCCCGCTGCTTTTCTCACAGGAGCTCTTAACCGAGGCTGATTTAATAACTGAGTAAACTAATCTCTGCAAAGGTTACCATGTTTTTATTCTCACTACTCTCAAGAGCTTCATTAAAAGGCCATGATCTTATGTTACACAGATTTTAAAAAAGCTCTGGCGAAAGATTCCCGTTAGTCACTATTGAATCCAGTTCCTCAAAAATAATTCAGTTTTAAATCAACAGTCTGCATACAAAAAGCTTCTCAAAGACGTCGTTTTGAGGTTGTTTTTTTTTTTTTTTTTTAGAACACGTGGCCAAATATATCTAGATACGGTTTCATCCATTGGAGCTACTTGAGGTATACGTAATTTATCCTCTGCCATTTAACCAGCCTCAAAACTGGACACATCCCACTGAAACGACACAAACCAAGCACCGCTCATGTGCATGTAGAATATATTTGACTACCATTTTGCCCATGTCTGCTTCGGAGAGAGCCTCTGTGGTGCAGGGCTGGTCTGGTAATAGCCTGTGTGCTCTGCTGTGCTGAGATTAATGTGAAGACTTATTGATGTAATGATGGAGCCATGAAAGAGCACTCTGGGCCGTGGTTTGAGCCCAACACATGAGCCTAATGGACTGTGTGTATGTTTGTATGTCTGTGTGTGTATTTGAATGTGCTTTTTGACAGAAACAGATGATATTAATTGAAAGGTTTCACATTCACAAGAAGGGACTGCGGGAGTTGATTTCTGTTTATGTCTGACATTGCTCCGCTTGTATGAATACCTGACTTGAGGTGTGTGTTGATATGTGTACTTGAGTGTATAACAAACTGTATGATCTCAGGCTTCCCTTTCCTTGTAACTGTGTTTCCCATAGACTGTCCATAAAGAGTGGATGTAGCCACCATGATGTCACCCTCTGGTTTGCGGACTGCCAAGTTAAGGCCACGTGTTTGCATTTTCGTTGCCATGTTGGACTTTTTTAGACTGAAGTGTCCAAATTTGTTATAGTGGGTGGAGCTGGAGATGATGGACGATGAATCTCGCCAAGCTAACACAAGGTAAGTAACTGACGACATCTAAAAACTAGTTTATTCCTTCATTGTAATATTACCATGAAGTAGAGCTACACAAAACTGTTCTCAAAAAGCACCATTTTTGTATGTCTTTGTTTTAAGAATTTTTATGAATTGAAAACTATTTTTGAGTCACTCTGACTGAAATATGTTGCCGTAAAAGGCATCAGAGCTCTACACCCTTTGCTAAAATTACTACTTACCTATAGAAAACACAAACTACACCCGCATTACGTTAAATGCCACCAAGTAATTTCAGGTGTTTGACAAATGTTAATATATATACTTTATGTTCAATATATGCTAATTAGTGCTACCTAGCCTAATTGGCAAGCTAATGCAGCATTGAATTAGTGCAACATTAGCTAATGTTATTAAGTTTTGCTAACAGGCCAGGTATTGTAATTACATACAGATAAACATGAAACAATTCACCACTGTAGTGACTTGAATGAAAGACTAAATCGAAACAAAAATCTACAAGGCACTGAGGCGAATTCTAATTCATCTATCATGCATCATGTTCATAAATAAAGTATATTTACACATGTGAAATTCACATCATTGTTCCAAGTACTTTAAATATTAATTTATGGTGACAGTGGTCAAAAGTTTTTTTTATCTTTCAGCCTGAAATCACCGATATTTTACACACTTGTCCTTTTTTTAACAACACCACCACCACCTAGTGTTTACATCAGATATTGCATGTTAAACAAAAAACACAAAAATGGCTCCAACAACTTCCCTCCTCAAACTTAGGGTCGAGACCCA
The DNA here is from genome assembly GCF_902148855.1 of Sphaeramia orbicularis. Taxonomy (NCBI): domain Eukaryota; kingdom Metazoa; phylum Chordata; class Actinopteri; order Kurtiformes; family Apogonidae; genus Sphaeramia; species Sphaeramia orbicularis. Next base: position 16,310,862 of record NC_043979.1, on the reverse strand, counting down.
AAATGTGTTGCAGAGCTGTTTTTATTGGATTGATGTTCGAGTAAAATATGTAATTTTTTTCTTTAATTAATATACAACAAGAGTTCTGAAATTTTGAAATCGGCAAAGCCATGTGAAGCTTACTTGTGGAATCCAACTTAAAACAATGTAAAATATAATAAGATGAAAATGATGTGCAGAACAAAAATTATATGAAACACAAAGACAATGTAGAAGACACAAGATGAAAAAACATGTAATAAGTTGTAAAGTACAAAAATGATATAAAAGACAAAACACTTTAAAAGATGTGAAGTCATGATGTAATTTTGGAAATCTGGGTCTGAAGGAGACACACCGTGGAACTGTTTGGCAAACAAATCCTTTGTAGGTCTTGTTACTCTGACCTCTTATCCACAACAGTAGAGCTGTTTGGCAGGGAAAAATGTTGTATTAAAGGCTCTGAAGGTCTGATGCTGTGAACTATCAGCCAGTGTTTTCACAGTCACTCAAAGGCGTTGTGCCCATGTGGGGTCTACGGAGGTCGACTTCTTTTCATGAGCCAGTCTCAGCGGTCATTCATGGAACTGCAGGTTCTGGTACGTCGGTTTCATTTTTCCGCACCATAGGTTGCCGCTTGGTGTTTCCTTGTGTTTTCTGTACGTGTGTGTTGTGAGTCTTGTTTCTGCTGCCCGGTGCTTTCCTCAGTTAAAGGGCAGTTCATACTGAGACTGTGGGACCGCATGGTTGGAGGCAACATAGAGGGAGGCTGAATAAATATGACCATGATTAAAGTGGTACCTTCACAACTAGTGCCCTGCGGTGTGTGTGGTGTGAGTATGGGTGTATCCGTGTCCTCACTGGTTCTTCAGTGAGGCCCAGCAGGTGCTGACAGGACCCCCCTCTTCATCTCTCACTCCCCCTACTATTCTGTTTTTTGAGTGTACATTTATGTGTGTGTATGCCAGCAGGCTTGATCTTCTGTGTTGGTTTGAAGTGATTGACAGTTAAGCAGTCACAGGGGCGATTGAGACCAGTTGTGGGAAGAGAAGGACCTTACAGCCTCACAGCTTTCAGCCCTGAGGGGGAATTTCTAGACGGAGAGAGACAAACACTGAAAGGGAAGAAAGGGGACCAACAGAATGCCCACAATTGGATTAATAACGAAGCATAAAATAGTTTAAAAAAGTGAATGTTTTACATGTTGATTTAAGTCTAATAGACAAGATTAAAACTGACTCATATGTCGAGGCCTCGCTTCTTCAACAACACCCTGATCTTTTGGGCGGGAAACCCATGGGACCAAAGAAGTTTATGGGAAATGGCTCATGCTCAGAGAGTGATGTCATTCGTGGGAGACGGACCAAATTCTCCCCGGCTGATACAGCAAAGGGAGGGCAAATATGACTTACAGGATCTCAACCACCGCAGACTCCTTAATTAAGCCGAACTGTGATGTCTCACTGGCCCTTCACGTTGTCCTGAGATCTGCGTCCCATCATGTGATCCTCAGGGGCACTGCCATAATTCACAAACACGATGCAGAGGAGTAAAATCATTTGGCTTTATCCTCATGGTTGCAGATCATTAATTTTGCATTATAGGCTTATATTTGGCCACTGGATTTTATCAACGTTTCTGTCTTCATAATTACCCCTCCACTCTGCAACATCTCCAAGTATATAATATCTAATAAAAAGCAAAGCCATTAAAATAATTGAAAAGTGAATCATTTATTTATTTGAATATGCTCTGTATGACCGCCATATAACCTCTTTATGGGATACAGACGGCCAGAACTTATGCAGTGAAACGGAAATAACCCGGCGTGAATTAACAGTCTCTTATGCAGTGTTATAGACTCTGAATGGAAATGTGTATCCCACTGTGACAAGTGGACTAACAGCCACCGATCAGCCAGCACTGAAGCATCCAAGACTGCATTATCTGAAACAGCCACTTGAGGGCTAGTTCTAAAGTGAACCTGACTCACATGACTCCCCATATTAAAGCAGAAACAGCAGCTTTAAAAATAACAGCTATGGAAAATGGTTTTGGTCTCTATTGCTAATTTCGCTTTTCATGCCAGTGGTGGATACTTCTATAAATCACTAGTTAAAATTCTAAAACACTGTTAAGTTATAGGTATGGCTATTTTGATTGACAGGTAGCTGTCCTTGTCTTGTGATAAACAGCTAGCTTGACTGCTGTGTTGGACTTATTAAATAAAATATATTTTATTCAAACAGACATTTGTTACACCTCTAACAGTACTGTCACACTGTCATTTGAGTTGTTACACAAGTGTAAGTTTAGGTTTTCGTTATTACAACTGGCAATGTTAGCATAACTTAGCTACAATTGCTAATTTTAGCATTAATTCAGTACTGGCTAATGTGGATAATAATTGATTCTGTCATTAAACTCAACTCTAAGTGGTTGCTGAAATTATTTTTAATGCACCAGGGATAGCTATATTGTTGCCGTTTTCAGTAAGTTAGTGTTGACTTGACAAGTTTTACCCCTTCATCTTCTGCAGATCTGCCCTTTTGTCCAAATGTAATCACTTTTGGATTTAAAAGATCCATTATGGCAATAGCCAAGGTGTAAACTTGAGGCTTCAGGTGGGAGAATACTGGTTCCTGTCAGTCATATTTCTAAATAAAATATGTTTTAGATTCTGTCCTGTTACTAGTGGTGAAAAAGATCAAATTGGTCTCATTTTTTGACATAAATTTAGCCACTGATAGCTCATTAACTAAATATGTATATAGCCTACAGAGATTTATTACTTACTACTATTACTATTATTAATTTTTTGTTTGTCTTCTGCACTGTCTATATCCTCCTGAGACCCAGGAAAGTAAATGTTTTGGCTTTTGTCTTGATTGGAAAAAGCGTAATGCAGCAGTTTTTCAGGTGCAATTTTAATTTTATTTTTTTTAATTGAATGTCCTTTGCAGTGGACAGGATTTTTAAAGTAAAGCTGTAAAACTCTTGTCTCCTACAGAGGACAAAAATGCATTGCTGGGTCTCAGGAGGTTATGATTGCACATTTTCTTGCATTTTATCTTGTTGCTGCCTTGACCAGTGAATTTCCCAGTAAATTGTGGGATCTTTATTGTTTCATCTAATCTAATCTAATCTAATCCAATCTAATGACATCTCACTGGAATGTTTCCAAACTTTAAAAGCAATGTTAAGTAATATAATTTCACTCCAATATGATACTCCAAATGTGGGTCTTTTTTTAGATATAATTTCTTCTCAGCACATTTCAGAAAACTATCATAAACTCTGAAGTGTCTGCTCACTCCTCTGCTTCCTCCTCCTCCTTATTCTCCTCCTCCTTCTCCTCCTTCATCTGCTTTTTTATAGGTTTACAATCAGTCTTACATTTTTTAACCAAAGCGTTGGTGGCATATTTATATTCACTGCCTTTAAATCTCAGGAATGGCTGTAAATTATTTAGGAATATGAGTGACAGGAAGTAGTACTATCACGTGTGTAGAACAGATAGAACAGATCTAGTTCAGGTATGGACCGGGTAGTGACAGTCCACAAACCGATGGGAGGCATCACAGTGGTTATGCTTGTTTCTTTTATACAGTCAGCCTAAAGTGCAGGTATGTGAATAAGAAATAATATGGTTTTTTCAGACGTTTCTGTTGTGTGCAGGCCAGACAGTTTGAGCGTCTTTGCCAGGGCAGCATGGGGGAGTGTGGGCCGGTGGCCATCTGGGTTTAAAGGTGTCTTTAAATGACAGAGGTGTAAATCTACTGCCCATGTGCCGGAGGGGACGTTGTTTCTCTCTGGCCTACAGACCTGCTCACAGATCAATAAAGTTAACTCAAAACATTCACACTCTGCCATCTGAAATCAACCATTTAATGAGTTGCTGTTCCTGTAAAAGTGGAAAAGGCCCCTTCAGATTTATTAGAATACAGAGAAAGTAGAATTCCAGAGTAAAGGAAGAAAAAGAAGGAGAAGAAGAAGAAGAAGAGGAGGGGAAAACGAGGCAGAGCTATTGGTTTTTTTGCTTGGACACGTTTCAGGGCAAACATCTTGAGAGCCATGGTCTGCATCTCTACGAAACACACAAATAAACAACAGTAATCGCGTCTTGATCCATGTTTTATGAGTGAGCTTAGTTAACTGGAGGTGATTGGATGCTTTTTGCAGTGGTAAGCATGGAATTTCTCCAAACTATAAAAGCAACGTTAAGTAATGTAATTTCACTTCAGTACTTTCAGTGCTCTGAATGCGGGTCTGCTTTTAGATGTAATGGCCGCTCAGCACATTTCAGGAAACCATCATAAACTTTTTCACAAACAAGAGTAAATGTTGAAGAGTAAAGCAGTTGTGTGCGTTTTATATCTATTTCCAGGGGGCTCTAAATAACAGATACTCCTGATGAAGTGTAAAAGAAGTTTTGGACTTTTCTGGCAAACTGTTATAACTATTACAAAGACCTTGTGTGGGGTTAAGAGGGAAGTGAACAGATTTTACAACAGATCGCTCTTTATTTTGTATGAATCAGTGAATCCTGTCATGAGAGTGTGAACTGAGAGATGCATGAGGGTTCAGTGTGTGTGAAATGTGTTGAGGGAGCGTCATCAACATTTTTTAATGATGCATGGAAGGTCTTTACTGGAGCAGATGCTGATTTATATAGTTTTGCTCTTTCCTTTTACTGTATATTGTGTTCTTACTCTGGAGGTTTTGGCTGCAATTCAGCGTTTAGAAGTCTCCGCTGCTTCCTCGACTCCTCCTCTTCCTCCACCTACACCTCCCCCTCACCCGATCTGGGACACGGTCCATAAACGCACCTTGTCATGTTCATCCAAACACTGTCGTCTTACCTGACAATCACCTGATGATTGGTTTATACTGATGGAGTGCATATTAAGTGTTCCATTTACTCTCTACTTCCTCCAACCTCCTGTCCGCCACTACCGGCCAGGGGTCCCCCAAGGGCCACACAGGAAGAGGAAGGAAGACAGATGAAATTGTCCTTTTTACGGCAATGTCTTACTTTTGGGGTTTACATTACTACATTATGAGGTAAATCCCTCTAGCAGCTGCTGGACAGAACACACTTTTATGAGATTGTGTTACCTGCGCACTCAGCTTTATGGTGGCTGCAAAGAAAATCCTGCATGTTAACAAGTGAGCATGGAAAGAATTAAGTCGGACTAAAATGCGGGGTGCCACGTCTCTTCAGGTGTGAAGTTATAGGGCTAATCTGTGCGTGGGCTAGAACACATGGGGTGACAGGCGTTGACGTTTGAAGCGTACGAGCAGTCAATAACATTCTGTCTGGTTCCTCTGAAGTGACGAGACGTTTATGTGTTTTGTTTTGAGGGTGATTTGAAAAGCCCATGACAGATTCTGTACAAGAAGGATGGTTAAACATGGGTAAGGCGCTAGGATGTTTGCACTGGGAGTGAGTTGTTTGTGCGAGTGTGTGAGCTTGTGTGTTTATGCTACTAATGGGGGTTTAATTTGATAAGTGGTTGGCGGATTTCTAAATGCTCAGCTAGGAAGGAAGGAATTGGTCTGTGTATATTTTCAGTAAATACACACTCCAGATTGCCTTCTTTTTTCCCATTCTAACTATCAGTCTTTTCTTGTTAGTTTGTCATGATTATTTAAGACAGAGGCTCTACTGTGCATCACTAAAAGACCCAAAATTTAATCATATTCTTATGATCTGAAAACTTTAAGACTAGTGTAGCTTAAAATATGGATCAGGGGAAATGATAAACCCAAAAAATGCACCACTTAAGCAGTTTAGAGAGGCAATGTCTTAGGACCTAGGTTCAGAAAAGACTTGAATTGCGGTTTTTGGAAAAGATGCAATTTACTGATGTCTCAGTATTTGAAATATACTTTCACAAGATAAAAGAAGTGGTAGAAATAGTGAAGTAACATCTCGTTTTGTGTGAAATGTGTCAGTGGGCTGCATCTCTTGCATGTCACAAATGACAAAATGGCCGTTAATATGACATATTTTAAATTGTTCTTCATAAAACTGAGAGGGAGAAAAAGTGACCGTCTTCGACCACAACAATGGCTGGACATTATAGAGGGAGTATATACCATGGAAAAATTAACATTTCATCTGAGGATTAAGATGGGAACTTTTAAGTGAAGATGGGAGAAATGGACCATATTCAAAGACAGTAATTCTTGATATCAGATCAGGTACGGAAAAGCAGTCGAATGCATCAGGAACAGCATCCCCCCTTGTTGTATTGTGTGAGTTTTTTTTGTTTTTGTTGTTGTTTCTGCACTGTAAAAGAGATTTAAAATATTAAAATAAAAAGTAAAAAAAAAAAAAAAAGCTGAGAGGGAGAGGTGTAAAAGAGGCAAAAATCAAACAGTCTGGTTGTGATGAAACTGTGCAGATAGATAGATAGATAGATAGATAGATAGATAGATAGATAGATAAGCTTTATTACAGACTTATGGTCCACATTAAAAAGCAAACAGATAAATACAAACACAATACTAGAAGCACTCGGAGAACGCAGACCTCCGCCAAGGCTGATCAGTGGGCCCCCCCATGGGCCCCCCCACCCCCGATCACCACCAAAATTTAATCATTTCTTCCTTATCCCATTTCCAACAAACCCTGAAAATTTCATCCAAATCTGTCCATAACTTTTTGAGTTATGTTGCACACTAATGGACAGACAAACAAACAAACAAACAAACAGACAAACAAACAAACCCTGCCAAAAACATAACCTCCTTGGCGGAGGTAATAAAAACGCAATACTTTCAAGTGACAGTCAGGTGTACAGACAACTAAGGACAGAGAAATTTGTGCTAATCATGGTCTTTGGATATGTAGACTTTCCCTTTGCATATTTTCAGTCTGATACAAACAGTTTTGCTTTCTTGGTTTGTAAAAGTATCTAAGCCTACATACATCTTATGTGTAAATGACTGCAGAATTAAAAGGAGATCAGAAATTACTTAATGACTCTCATCATTGACTGTAACTTAATATTTTTCATGGGGCACAATGGGAATGGGTGGGATTCTGTCTATATAGGCTGTCACAGTCTTAAAATTTCAGATTGTCACACAAATAATTGCGAAAAATAATATTATGATCTATTCTGTTAACTTTATGCCACTGCTCATTAAGTCAAATGCTAGTTTGGATGCATACATAGTTACATACTGGTAAATGTAGTTTGCTGTTGCATATATAGCATAAGAATATATCCAATATGGTGGACAACGATGTGGAGACAATGATACATTATGTTAATTCTGTTTTATACAGGTGAATGGAGATGGTTGTCATGATAATGCAAAGAAATCACAGTTAGTTCAAATAATCACAATTAGATGATTATGTAAGAATCGTGACTGGTTGAGGTCAAAGACGAGTGTTTATCTCACTTTTCAAGAGCTAGTTTGTTTATAGATATTCACTGAGATGTTTTTGGGATGTCATTTTAAACTGGAAAAAAAAAAGAACAGTTTTCAATGCAATTCTGAATTAACAGTCTTGAAATTCATGCGCGACAGGGTCAAGTAATTGAATGATTTGTCCAATCTCTTCTAGGTAATGGTTAAAATGTACAAAAACTCTGTAAATGCTGTGTAGGTTGACTATCCAAACTAACTGTCTGCTTGTTCATACCTAAGAATTGTGTCTGAGAGTTCTTCAGTATGTTTCATTAGAAAATACCAAAATATTACTTTATGTACAAGTCACTTACTGCACAGTAGTGGGTTACTGAATCATACTATATTCAGTAAGTCTTGGCAAATTTTTATACACTGTTCCCCTTAACCCATAAAGACCCAAACATCCATCTCCGACCAAAACCATCTAACTGATGTAAGCTGTTGAATTCCTGTTTATCCACTAATCTTATCAATACATGTAAATAATTGGTGTAAAATGCAGTTTGTCATCTTTTCATGATCATCAGATATGACTCATTTGGATGTTCAAAGGCTCCATAGTGAACGTGGAAACACTGTCATCTTCTACAGCATCGATTCGCCAGTAAAATCCATGGAGTTTGATGAATTACAGTGGATGGAGACACTTGGTTTATACTAACTTTGTTGAAAAAGTCATGTTTTCTTCGTTTTTCTCTGTTTCTGATATAATAAAACACAACTTTAATCTGAGCTTTTTTGAAAATGTACATGATAAGTGAATTATATATAGGAAAATACATGATTTATACTGAAAAAACACAAAATAGAGGATAATATCATAAATAAATGGTGATTAATCACTTAAACGTTAAATATAGAGAAAATTTCATTTGGGAACTGCCATAAACATAGCACTGGGTCTTTATCGGTTAAAACCGGAATAGTATATTTTTATTTTTTCTCATGAAATGATTGTCACAGTGTGATTTATTGTTGATAGATAAAGTGTAACTGGGATTAATGTGATCATTGCAACAGGTTTGTATACTGATGTGTATAAATAGGAATAAAAAGAGCATTATTCCAACTTTATGGGCAACAGTGTAGAATGTTTGCTGATGAATGTATTAAACAGTATCTGTATACAAAGCAAATGAGACGAGGAAAACGCATAAGTTAGTGTTTAGTATCATCTAATCAGCATATGCATATGCACCAGCACTGTCTGGACCTGACTGATAAAATGTTTTTGTTTTGTGAAAGCATGTGACTGTTGAAACCTAGTGTCTATCCCCTGTTCATATGTATTCATATGGTGTCAGGCCTGAGGAAGGGGTTCAGTATGGGAGACATGTGGTGGTGGTGGTGGGGGGGCTGTAATGTAGTCACAATAGAGAATTCAGAGCCAAAGGAAACAGGGGTCTCTCTCCTTCATAAACAGGATGAGGGGATGAGACCACACGCATGGCCGGCTGTACACTGTACACTATATGTATCTATATATACTCAGAATCATGGTATGAGCATCTACATATCAAACAGGCTTCTGTGTTTCTAATACATGGTGAATTTATACATTTAGGTTCCGATACACTCATTATACACTGTTCTTCTGTGTGCAAAGCCCCACGATCCCTATAGTCCTGGTTTTATGAATGGCCTCACTGTGTTTTTTTCTCTCTTATCTTTTTAATTCCTCCTCCTCCTCCTCCTCGAGCTCCTCTTCCGAAGACTCCTGACTTGGGAAGTGGTCAGAGATAGACTATATCATCAGAGATAAGTGTCTTTGCTCACTCCTCAGCTTACATGCACATGCACTAAGCAAACACTCGGACGCAGATGTACTTTTTCTTCCTGCGATCTCTGCTCTGAACGCTCTCTCCGTTTTCCCGACTCGCTCCGGGCCATTTGTTCCACTCTATCCTCCAGCTTTGGCCTTAACCCTCCGGAGCATCGCCTCTGCCATTTGGCGGAGAGAGCAGTCATGTTAAGGAACAAGTGAAAATAAGGTCAAATGAATAATGTTAGCTCATAAAAACAATTCCGACACATTTTTCTGTGACAGAATTCTCAGTCCGCTGCTGACGTGGTATGTTGGTAACAAATCTACAATCCCTCAGCTACAGTATGATGTGAGTTTATAAGGTGACAGCCTGATGTAATCGAGAAGGGATGTATCTTTTCTATACTTAGATACTCTGTTCATATCTAGTAACAGTTCAGTTGTGTGTTTTGCTTATTGGTTGCCCTTGGAATGAGTCCTAGCACTGTTTGAATGTGGATGCATGCGAGTGTGCGTGTGTGTGCGTGTGCATGCACGCCATGTTTGCAGTGTTATTCCAGGTGTTTTGTCAGGGATGGTGTGTTTACATCAGTTGTAGACGGTAGAGAAGAGTGGTACCATCCTTCATCACTATGCATGGTGTGTGTGTGTGTGTGTGTATGTGTGAGAGAGAGAGAGAGAGAAAGAACGACGGGGAGAAAGAGAGCATGGCGGCAGAGGAAGTGAGGGCGGAATTTCGGAGATCCGTAGACACACAGGGATGCTTTGATATATTATATCTAGGAGCAGAGGGGGACAGGAGCCAGACCCAGCAGTGTGTGTGGTGGTGCAAGTGTGTAAACACTCTCCTCTTCCCCACCGAGCTGTCCAGCACCGGCACTGTGCCAGGAGGTACCCTCACACAGTCACACCCACTCTGAAAAGCAGGAAGTCTTCTGATCTTTAAGTGTGTGCGTGTGCATGTGTGTGAAAGTTACATGTGGACACTGTGTGCACGTTCTTAGGAGCTGGTGTTCATCGTATGAAGATAATGAAGTTAAAGGCATTAAGTGAATCTGTGTTGTAGAGTCTAATAATCTCCATTGGAACATAAACTTGCTCAACAGTTTGGTGAAGGTTTCGCTCCATTTGTCTTGACAGGGAGACGCAAAAGTTACCGTTTTTGTCTATGGCTACATTCAGACTGCAGGCAAATGTGGTCCAAATCAGGTTTTTTACCCATATGTGACCTGTATCTGATCTGTTAAAGACAGTTAAAACAGCACAAATCTGGCCCAGGCCACTTTCATATGTGATTCTAAATCCAATTTGTATCTGATATTTTGCAATGTAACTTCAGTCTGAATGGCCAGGTTGTATTTATCCGACCTTTACATCATTTAAATGTGACAAACGTCACAATTCTGCATCCCAGGAGGAGGAGTGGCAGGGAAAACATACTTACTCCTGTAAACACAGTACGTGTCTGTGTGGTCCTGTATTACATCAGAACCTCTTTTGGGTATGCGGGTCACTTCAGGGTCACTTCAGGGTCACATTCAGTTTATACTCAAAACTGGTAGAAGTTGCATTTAATGTGTAATATGAACAAGCACACAAAAAAATTGGATTACACCAAAAAATCCGAATTGTGCATTAAGACCTGCTGTCTGAACATAGTTGATGTTGTCTCTGTTTTACTTCTGTACATACAATTTAAAGATCACAGTGGATCTACAAATGCACAAAACATTTATCAACAGGCAGAATATTATTCAAATTGGCATTTCAGGTTTTCAGGTGATTCACAGTTTTTGTGAAAGGATGGTTTGAAAACGTAAACATCTTCTTGTAATTTTGCTTCTACCATTTGGAGTTGTCATTATTTATAGGTTATTATGGTAGTTTTTACTGGTCCGACCCATTTGAGATCAAATTGGGTGGAATGTGGCCCCTGAACTAAACTAATTGTTAATATTTAAGTGTAAATTTCACAAATTCATCCCACGGACCGGATTGGACCCTTTCGTGGGCTGGTTTTGGCCCAAGGGCCATATATTTGGCATCCGTGACTTACATGATCAGTAAATTAAATATAGGAGAGCCTGATTTTCACAAAAAATGCATAATGCAGAAGATAATATTATACTCAATGATGGTAAATCACTTTGGAAATGTCAAGAAAATTATTCTAGAAGTCACCTCAAAATTAGCTCTAGTTCTTAAAGGGTTAAAGGAGTTTGAGACAGTAAAAATGTTTGATAGATGACATGAGGAGATAGAAGTGGGCTAATGCCACAAAAAAGTAAAACCAAATGTAATATGACCTAAAAATAGCATGAGGATTTAATCTTTTGCATCACTAAGGCAGCTGTTTTCAGAAAAAAACAAAACAATATTTGTTACCAGAACAGCATCAAATGCAAGAGTGATTTATAGATGCACTTTAATAAAAGCAAAGCTGATAGAAAAGGAGAAATTCATGAGTAACACTGCTGTAAATATGGCCATGCAGAAAACTTCATACAGGTTTATGGAGTCCAAAGGACCTGTGATACCAACTTATTAAAGTTCATGAACTGTTAGATATCAAAAGCAGTCATAATGCTTCCCTCCATCCCATACGCTGACAGATAATTCACCATGGCTTTCTGATTACACACCATTATATTTTTTCTTTATGTTTCTCTAACTTTTAAACCATTCTTTCAGTCACTAACATATTTTTAATAAATCACTGCCTTTCCTTTTATATTCTCATTTCCTGGACACCAAAGGCAGTGATTTTTGATTGTAAAAAGTGTTAATGTGGTATTTCCATCTTATTTCAGTCCCCTGAAATAAACAAAGTAAGAAAGACAAATAACTGTCATTTCAGTTTGGAGACTACTTCAACTGGAATGCACTCAAGTGAAAATGTGTTTGTTTTTTCTTTGCCACATACTGTATATACAGTGCCTATAAAAAAGTGTTTCCTCCATGGATGTTTTTTTCCCCTTTGATTTTCTTTCCAGCAAGACAATGATTCAAAGCTACACAGAAATGGTTTTAAGACAATAAGGTGAATACAACTGCAATATTTACTACTAAAAATATTTTTTTTAAATCAGAGAACCATAGTTTTTTATGCTTCACAGTTTTTATATGCATATTAATTCTATCCTGTATATATAGTGCCTGTTTTGTTTATTGCTGCTGCATCCTGAGCCAACTGCATCAAAATTTCATTTCTGATGTAAATCTGGAATGACAAAATCTGTCTGTCTATATCTATGTCTATATCTATGTCTGTCTATATCTATGTCTCTTTCTATAACAATATGTCTATGTCCATCGATATCTATAGATTGATATCAATATCTATATCTATATCTATGTCCACATCTATGTCTATATCTATGCCTGTCTGTCTATGTCTGTATCTATATCTATGTCCATGTCTATGTCCATATCTATATATGTATTTATCTATATGTCTATATCTGTATATCTATATCTATGTCTATATATCTGTGTGTGTGTGTGTGTGTATGTATATATATATATATATATATATATATATATATATATATATATATATATATATATATATATATATATACACACACACACACACACACACACACACACACACCCACACACACACAGGGTGGGGAAGCAAAATTTACAATATTTTGAGGCAGGGATTGAAAGACAGTGTATGACCAATTAGTTTATTGAAAGTCATGAGAATTTATTTGCCACAAGAAAATTGACATAATAGAAAATGTTTTTATTCTATGTGTCCTCCTTCTTTCTCAATAACTGCCTTCACACGCTTTCTGAAACTTGCGCAAGTGTTCCTCAAATATTCGGGTGACAACTTCTCCCATTCTTCTTTAATAGTATCTTCCAGACTTTCTCCTAATAGTTTTGCTCATAGTCATTCTCTTCTTTCCATTATAAACAGTCTTTATGGACACTCCAACTATTTTTGAAATCTCCTTTGGTGTGACGAGTGCATTCAGCAAATCACACACTCTTTGACGTTTGCTTTCCTGATTACTCATATGGGCAAAAGTTTCTGAAAAGGTATGGATAATAGTGTTAGGTATGATTATGACATCAATATATGTTTGGTTTCAAAACAACTGATGTAGTGCCTGCTGAGAAGAAACAACTAAATGTTCATTGTAAATTTTGCTTCCCCACCCTGTGTATGCTTATATCTATTTTTATGTCTGTCTATATCTATATCTCTGTCTGTCTGTGTCTATCTCGTCTATGAATGTGGCCAAGATAAAGCCAAGACCTCAAAACAATACAGGATTTGTGGCTGGACTTAAAAAAGGATGTTCATGTCTGATTTCTGTTCAATCTGGCTGACATTTAGAGTTCCTGTAATAAGAATGGAGTAAAATCACACTGTCCAGATGTATTAAAATCATATTGTATCAGGACTGTGATTCTGGTCAAAATCCCATTTATCCAGTAGAGGCTTGAAAATGAGAATACTTAAGCTATAACTTATTTTATACTACATATTTTCAATGAATTGAAGTTACTTTGTTTTATCTCGCAAGGAGATGAATACTTTTTATAAGCATTGTATGTGAACATGCCTTCATGTTAAAAACAAAAAAAACAGCAATGAAATCTGTTGACTAGATACTAGTTCGATAGTGACAACTGTATATGTGACTTAGATGTCCAGATGTCCAGTCAAACAACAGTGGAAGTGTGAGAAAAACATGTTTTATATGTATTTGTTTTGAAGTGTGAATTGCTTCCTTCATACACACCCCCGTTCAGTGTGCTGTAGGTGTGTCTTTTGACCTCTTGTGTAGCGTAAAGGGAAATGACACCATTTGCTGCTTGTTACTTAACTTCTGGTGACCTTCTAGGGTCCCAGCCACCACCACCACCACCACACAGGGTGGTGCAAGGATGGTGTCCCTGCAGCTGTAGACCTTTAATGTACAGAAATGGTACAAGTATTCAGATCAGATCCTTAACCCTTTTTTTTCCAGTGAGTTGAATGAATTTCTCTCTACATTTTACCATTACCAAGTGATTTATCATCATTTATTATAAGTGAATATCAGGTATTTTTCTATATTTAATTCACTGACCATGTAGGTATTAATAAAAGCTCAGAGTAAGTTCAAAAGTCATTATATCAAAACAGAGATAATAACAAGCATTTATATCCACTGTCATTTGTCAAACTATATTTTACTGATGATAGTGTTTCCATGTTCATTTCAGACACTATGGATAGATCTGAAAAAAGACGTGTTGCTGCTGAAAAGCTGAGAAACTATATTTATCTGAATTATTTTGACTGTATTGATAGGATTAGGAGTTCAAAAGCTCTTAAACATTTTAGATCAGTAGACGGTTTAAGGTTTTTGAGGGTTAAACAAAATTATGAATGCATCACTGTAGAAAAGTACAGCTTATTTCTAGTTAATGTTAAAATTCTGATGTAAAAGTGCTTATTTGGTTTGTCTGACATATATTGTTATACTGAGGTTTGTAAGTTCTTAATAGTTATGTGATTGTGGTTGTTTCTGCTGAAGATGGCGAAAGTCTGAGCCACTTCATCTCAATCTGAGGGCTCGTCACCTGATTAATCGGAGAGGATAGAAAAGGGACAAAAAAATGTTGATATTTTAATATTCTTTTTAGTTTCTGGACATTCACTCTTTGACCTTTGATACTATTAAATGATGAAAGTGTTTACTGGAAAGAAAAATGTCTGAAATTTAACAGAAAAGGTCACTATTTGGAGAAAGGGTTAATGATCTTAATTTAAAAATGTGCTCTATTTTAAACCTTTCGCACATAATCAACTGAGTAAAATTGTCTGAAAAGTAAATAACGCTGTAAAATAAATATAGTGTAGGGTCAAAACACAGTAATGTCCCGTCAGAGAGCGAACTTTAATTGATTGCCATTCCCACATTTATTTCAATATAAAGTAGCTTCTTGTTTTAGATAATCCCTTATGGTACAACTAAAGCAAAAATGAATTTAAAAGTAAAAGTGGGGGTCATTTAGCAACACTAATCTGTCAAATTGTCTCGAAAATGTCCCGTCAGAGAGACTTCGAATACAGTGTTTTGACCCCGTAGTATTCTCTGTGCAGGTTTTGTTAGGTAGAAGTATAAATTTGCACAAAATGTAAGATGTGGGTACTTCGAAACTGAGCACTGGAGTAATCACCTCTGACTTTACTGAAATAAAAACATCTAGAATAACTGTGTTCCATTTATCTGTAAATGTACAGTTTAGCAAAGAGATCATAAACCCCCCTTTTGCCTTTTTGACCCTTGCTTCTGTAGAGCCGTGTTCATAAAGCTGCTATATCGACTAATGCAATAATTCAGACTGTGATGTGTTACATATAAAGTCTCAGAGATCGTCCGCTGATAGCTAACTCAGCACTGTTAGCCTCCGAGCCACGTGAAGACACACACACTTACACACTGGCAGCAGGTAGTGGTTTTTCAGAGGATATAGAGTGTGCTGGATCTTGCTGTGACTCCAGGAAACCCTGCACTCACTTCCACCTTCAGTAGGATGAAAGGAGTTCAGGGAGCTAGAGTTCCACTCCCTACAGAGTGCGAGTGTGTGTCTGTTTGAGCGAGTGTGTGGGAGTACAACACAGCTTTGGTGTCCCTATCTCCTGTCTTTGCGGTTCCAGCATAAGCACATTACAAATTCACACATCCCCCCCGACCGACACCCCCATACTCCTAACCTCTATCGCTCTACATCTGATACAATCACAACATGGCTACAAAGAGGCTGCCGGGCGGGGGGGCACCGCCGTGTGTATGCGCCTCCAGCTCTATTCATGGGACAGGATGAGGGTTTTTGGCACTTGAAGTAAAATGGTGAGAAATTCTCTTAACCTCAATGACACATCAGTAGCCACACTCTCCTTCATCTCTGCTTTAGTCTATTTTAAACACAGACACCCGAAACCGCCAAAAAGCAGGAAGGGGCTTTTTATGATCTTATGCTGCCTTCGCGGGCCATCGGGAAGATGATCTTTTCCCCTTGTGAATTTGTTGTGTTCAAGTGCTTTTGTAATCGTAGCGAAATGAAAAATGGCTGACACACAATTTATCGTGACCTGCTACTTGGGTAAAACAGTTTTGGACATATTACTTCATCTGACACGGCATTTTTTCCTATCTTTCATTCATTCATCTTCTGAGCTTTTTTCTGGAGAGGGTCTCAGGGACATAGATACACTGACATATACCCTTCCTTTCTTTTGCACTGGTGTGTTGCATATTGCTGCTGTAAACTGTTAAATTTCCCCATGAATAAAGTCTTATCTCATCTTGTCTTATCTTGTCTTAATTTATCTTATCTTATCTTGAGACAAACAACCAATCACTCACACATTCACATCTGAGCTTAACCCATAAAGACCCAGAACTACTTTTGTGGCAGTTCCCAAATGAATTTTCTCTTTATTTAACCAATATTATCCTCTGCATTTTGCAAACTTTTTTTTTTTTTTTTTTTTGGCAAAAATCAGGTATTTTCCTCTATTTAATTCACTGATCATGTAGATGTTCATAAAAAACTAAAATTGAAGTTGGTGGTTTTTATATCAGAACAGAGAAAACTGAAGAAAGACTTTTCCAGCAAATCTATCATTAACTGAACGTAAAGCAAGTGTCTCTATCCACTCTCATTGATCCAACTCTGTGGGTTTTACTGGTGAATCAATACTGTAGAGGATGACAGTACCCCTTGACTGAGGGGTAAAAACTGAGGAAAGTGACTTTTAGAGCAAAATACATCATGAACTAAACATAAAAACAAATATATGCAACTACTATCATTGATCCAACTCCATGGATTTTACTGGTGAATAAACGTAGAAGATGACGGTGTTTGCATGTTCACTACGGAGCCTCTGTACGTCCAAATGGGTCATATCTGATGACTACGAAAAGATGACAAACTGCATTTTATGCTAATTATTTACATGTATTGATAGGATTAGTGGATCAACAGGTATTAAACAGTTTAGATCAGCAGATACTTTTAGTCACCACTGGCTGTCTGGGTCTTTATGGGTTAAACCATTAACCTATTAATGCATGTCTGTTTTTGTTTTTTTTTTTGTAAATTTTTTTTTTTTTTTTGCAAATTGTTTACACTATAAATGTGCAAAATCATCAGCTAACAGCAGCAGAATGTTAATAAAAGCAATGTTGATCATTCGCGATAAGCCCTTGTTGCTCTTAAAGGTTAGTTTCACCTCAGTAACTTGTGGATCTAAATTTTTTCCCAATTCCTCGGTGGAAAATACAACGTAAGGGGGTGTTCATGTGCAATTTTCAAGTGTCTAAGAAGTGTTTATCATAATCCCCACATCACATGAAGGCAGCATAAGGGTCTCCACTTATAAATAACCAATTCTGGCTATTTTTAAGATATTTAACTTAATAGGGTGTGTCATACACTTACACATTAACTGTTCACACGCCCACAGAAGCTTTGATTGACACACAGTTCACGTATTAACACAGAAACACATGGGTAGTTACACACCCACCCACAGACCCACATGTCCACCCACCCACCTACACATCTATATGCAGTGTCTGTGATTGTGTGAGATTGACACACAGTAAAGTTTTACAGGTGCGCTGAAGCGGATAATTAGCCTGTTAGCTGTAACTAATGAAATCTCCACTGCTGTGCCCTTAACTGCTGCCGGGGCAGAGGCCACTTTCCTGTTTGGATAGGCAGCGCTTTAAAGCAGAGCGCAGAGCCGTCGTCTGCATGTGGGCGTGGGCTACATGTGTTATGTGACACACGGACAGACACTGAAATGTGTAAGAAAGGCATGTGTGTGTGCAGTTCTAAGGATGAAAGAATAATAAGTCAGCAAAAAGGAGTGGAGAGTGAAAAATAGTGCATGTGAGCGTTTTAATATGGGACCACTACATGGAAATACAGTTTTTTTCCCTTTTGAAACTTCTATTTATTCAAGTTTTATGACACCTTTACAAATGGTAAACAAAGAAAAAATAAAACAGCTGGTAACATTAAAATTACAAAGATGCTACAAGACTGGTTTGTGTAATAAATGCTTGTACAACATCACTAGCACACTGAGGTAGTACATTATGTTTGCACAAAAGCTCATATTGTATAGTAAAATACAACACATATGTATGTGAGTCAACAATATTATTTCTTTACAAAGTGAAAAGGAAGACAAGCAGAAAAACCATAACAAAAAGGAAATACTGTTTTAAATATTAGCACTGAGAACACAACTGAACTCCAGTATGAGGGTGGGAATAGATTATAATTATATTTACATAGAAAAAAGTAAGAATTGTTGAAAACATTTGATGAAACTTTCCTATATATGTTCAAGATTCAAGATATCTTTTATTGTCATGGTATATGCAGAGCAAACACAACAGAATTCTGATGCGCTTGGAAAAAACGGTACTACATGAAGTAAAAAAAGGGAAGTATACAATGCAAAAAAATGTAAATACTAAAAGCAGTAAAAACAATTTTAAAAAAGACACGCACACTCCACCCCTCTCCCATTCAGTCAAGTGACAGTGAGAGGTAAGAACAGAAGGCATTGCACATTTTAGATTTTCATTATTGCACATTGTTGGTTGTTACATATATTTAATAAGGTTATTATATATATATGTACTGAATATACAGTATGTGCAGGTTTATTATCAAGTGACATTGCAGTTCGTGTTTTAGCTTCGGTGTTGCAAAGATTGAAACAATTAATTGACTCGAATCGATTAGAAAAATGATTTGATTACAATTTTCCTGAATCAAAGCATTGTTTCCTTAATTCTACTGCTGCTAAACGTTGGTTCCGCTGTTGTGTTTCACACGGACGCTTAATGTGATGCACATGATGCCAGGATCAACACAAACAACATGGAGCGTAGAACAAAAAGGCAGAAAAACTCTTCTTCATTGAAACCATCACTTCTTTAAAATTTCAAGCTTTCACGCAAACATTAAAAATACTTAGCTTTATCTTTGTTGTATGGTTGTTGCATCTTAAGTTGTTGGTAAGTTAGTAAGTTGTATACATTTGTTGAAAACTACAGTGCACATATTTTTTATATATGCCATTTGACTGTTGGTTTTTTTTTGTACATAGGTATCAACATATACTTTAACTCGTTTCAGCTGTTTCTGGAATAACAGACAAGTTTTTCATTTTCAGACATGTCTTTTAAACAGTTTTACTATTTTCTTCTGTATATTCAAATAATAATTTAACGGAACTGAAGAAAATAATCAATAGATTAATCGATTATGACAAAGAAATTGCAAAATGTTAAGGCTCTCATTTTAACATACAAAGAAATGTAATTTATTACATTGGCTTACTTTCAGTACTGGTAAACTGGGCAGTAAACTTTAAATCCTAAAAAGATGATGTAATCATAATTATTATTTGTTTAATTTCAATATTAAGAAAAATAAGTTAATTTGTAAACGTCAGCCCTGTGATGACCTGGCGATGCGTCCAGGGTACTGCTGTTTGATACCACAGATTTCCTTTCTGATCCGATACCCAATAAAATTCAGGCTGGTATCGGCCTCATCGATCCAATACCAATACTTTGTACAAATACACTTAATGTCTGGAAAATCTAAAAAAATATAAAAAGAAGTGTATTTCAAATCGTAACTTCATAAAGAATACAAGACATGAGAGTAATTATTGTTTTATTATTAAGAACTATTATAAACATGAAAAGTTGTATATTAATTCATGCTACATGAATGTGTTAACATGAAAATACTGAACATGTAACATTTAAACAAAAGCATCCAACACTGACACTTTCCCTCATTCAAAAGTTAGCATATTTACTGTTTTCCCCTTCAGTCTGTTCCATTTATTTGCTCGGCACAGACTGAGTCAGAATTAACTGACTGAGAAGAGTGACGCAGTACACACTTACCCAGGCGGAAGAAGAAGTAGTTCCCACCAATTGCATATCAAGATCCCAATAGTTTAGCTACTTTCCACTGTGTTCCTGATATACATTACTTCAAATGAATGAAGTATCAAAAGTATCCATATTTTGATTTGTGAATCGATTCTAGAGTGTAAAGATCTGGTATCGGAGATATTGATATTTCACTATCAATCCGCACATCACTAGTCCAGGGTGTAACTGCCTTTGACCAATGGTAGCTGGTCAAACCTTTACAAGGACAAAGTGGACAGAGAAAAATTATATAGACAGTTATCACATTCACATTCACACTGTTATTCCACTATTGTTCCATATATGACTATATTCTGAAATTGATGCGTCATGTAAACAGTTTATTGCATTTGGATTTTCTGAATAAGGTTTTTTTTTTTAAAGGAGCATTCTCTGATTAACGTGTGGGATATAGTGACATTTTTGTGGTTTTATCAGAATGTTATGGACATGTGTACACAACATTTGGAAGATTAATTAAATGTGCATGTTTTGTTGCAGATTTTGACACACTGTATTAGATCCTGCATTTGCATTATTTCTGTTAGCCAGGTAAACAGCGTATTATTTTCAGAATAACAAAAAACAGATTACTTTGTGCAATTCGAGTGTAGTTGTTTGGTTGTGAAGAGCAGATAACTGATTATTTTTTCCCCAATTCTAATTTGATGTAGACTAAAATATATATTTAAAAAAGTGCTTCACTGCACAAGAATAAAAAAATCTTACCAAATACACAGAGCCTTGACATATGTATATGCTTAAGGTGACTCTGAGCTTTTGATTTGATTAATTATACCACACACAGTGCCATGTTTTGTTTTTTTTTTTTCCCTGGTATATTCTATGAAGAAGTTTAACAACATAATTAGAATTGAGATGTATATTTTAATCAACACATGCTCTTTACCCAACCCAAACTAATAATAATCATAACAATAATAATCAGGCAGAAACAGTGCCATCTCTATGAAGTCAAACATAAATCCTATCCCATACTATAAATAGATGTTGACTATGCCATTTTGTCACTTATTTGTGCATATCCCTTAAGTTGGATGTAATGCTCTGTAATTACCAAGATTTTTATTAGTAACTAAGTTAATTCCATATTTTTTGTCAGTGACTATAACTGATCACATTTATATATATTTTATAGTTTATTTTCATAAGGTCATTACATCACCCTCCCTTACTGTGTTTACATATTAGCATCATCATCCCATATATTATTGATTAAAGAATATACAAAATACATATTGAACTTTACTAACTTTACCAATCATAGAGGTTCTTAATTTTTCAGCCCATCAAGGTGTTGTTGAGTTAAATCAAGGGTCTCAAACATGTGGCCCGGGGTCAAATGCGGCCTGCCAAAGGTTCCAGTCTGGCCCGTAGGATGAATTTGTAAAGTGCAAAAATTCCTCAGTCAAGGCTGTCGAACTCATTATCGTTCAGGTTCCACATACTGACCAATATGATCTACAGTCAAATAAGAACAGAAGAACCTACAAAAAAATAACGACTCCAGATTTTCTTCTCGGTTTGATGTGAAAAAAATATTACGCTATGCCTATAAACAATGACAACTTCAAATATTTGTCTTTGTTTTAGTGCAAAAAATAACATTAAATTATGAAAATATTAACATTTACAAACTATCCTGAAACAATAAAATATGAATAACCTGAACAAATATGAACCTGAAATGTCTAAAGAAAATTAAGCACAATTTGAACCATTTTCTGCCTGTTACTAAGTGTTTAGTATCTTTGTAGATCCGATCCATAATGCACATATAGAAATGGTAAGTTGAGGCAGAATATTGTTAAAATTGCACTTATTTTTCTAAAGAAATTTCAGTTTTTTCAGGTTATTCACATTTTTTTGTTTGGATAGTTCATAAAAGTATTTTCATAATTTAATGGAGGGTTTTTTGCACTAAAACAAAGACAAAAATTTAGAGTTGTCATCATTTATAGGTTATTATGTTATTATTTTTATGATCCGGCCCACTGGAGATCAAATTGGGTTGAATATGGCCCCTAAAAGAAAATGAGTTTGAGACCCCTGAGTTAAATGCTCCTGCTGTTTGTTGCTATGTGCATTCTTTGTGCATTACCATTCACTCTGTCCTTCTACCCTCTTGAGTCACTTAAATAGAGTAAGTGGTCCACAAGTGTATATGCTGAAGTGTGTGTGTGGTGAGATTTGGTGTCCGGCCCCCCCAGGAGAGCTGCTGAGGGGCAGCATACGGCTGACCGCTGACCCCACCACCATGTCAGGATTTGGAATGTACAGACACACACTCACTCACACATACATAGCGCTCCCTTTTGCTCTTTGACCAACTGCTGACAGAACGGATTGCTGCAGTTACGATGGGAGCTGATTGATGATTGGCTGAAGGAACAGTCACCAACATGTCAATGGGGCCTAACCCTGACCTGTGACCTCTGATCCCGCAGTCAGGACAGTGGTATGTTATGGGGATAACCACGTTGTACACAAGGCCTTTGAATGCAGATAGTTTCTTCTTATTTTAGTCGGGGTGTGATAAAGAATGACAAAGCTTTAAAGACCAGAACCTGTCATGTGTGTAATTGAAATTCTAAACCCATACTTTTACCCGTACTATATTTAAGTCATGATCTGTGACCACGAGACTGTTGAAACATTACAGACAGGCTAACACTAGTCGCTTTTCCATTGGACATCTGCGCAAAACTTTACCGATATTTACAAAATGTCGAAAAAACAGAAGTGCGTAATGTCTGTTTTCCATTAAATCACAAATGCGATGATTTGTTTAATTATTATCATGAGATGACACGAGAAGTCATTCCATAAACATGTTGATTTACAGATATATTAATTATTATTATGTATTACCCCTATATCTCATACTAAATTAAAAAATGATTGGGTTTCCTGGTGTGTCTACACATATTGCGACATGTTTCTTCTTCTTCTTTGCTTGTTGTAACGTACGTCAGCATCGTTTTTTTTAATTCACCTGACTCTAGTTGCGGAAAAAGGTCTTTCCATTGCAGTTTCGTGTGATATACCATTTGTGCTATGCCCGAAAAACCACCTCTTGCCAGCGCAAAAACTTTTAATCGATAAATGAGACTTTTGGTGAAATTGTCGTTTTTCCATTAGGCAACTTTTAATGTGCAAGTTATATTTGCACAATTTGAGGGTCAATGGAAAAACGACTACAGACATTTTTTTTTATGAATATACCACTTCTTGTCCTTACTTTTATTTATTCTATTTTTATTTATTTATTGGTTTATTTAATAGGGACCATCCATATTTATGAACATTGTATAAAAAATACACCCATGTAAATATGCCAGAATTAGTAAAAATAACTACATTTCATCTGCAGTCCCTAGGCAGGTGACAGAAACAAAACAAACAGCCAACATTAATACATCACTTGTTCGCTAAAAATTAAAAAATACACATAATGATAACGTAGGGATCATCAAAACAAATAAACAGACAAACAAACAACAAAACAAATACACAAAGGATGATCACATGGGGCATTAGTCTATACATTCACCTCTATACTTACATACAACTAATCAGATAAAGTGTATGAATGATGAAATGCCCTGTATGTCAATTAAAAATGAGTGCATCTCTGGTTTTCTTGGAGCGACTGTTTTTAAGTGAGTTTTAAAAGTGTTGTATGTTGGACTCTCTTATTGGGAGGGGCAGGTTATTCCTAAGTTTACCTCCTGCTATTGACAGTACGTTTTGTCCAAAAATGGTGCATCTGAATGGTGTCACACAATTCCCTTTTGGTTTTGTTTAATTAAATGAATGTGGCTCCACTGCAGGTTCCGTGCTCTCTGTGAGATGATGTGACAATGTGGGGGGTCACTGTGCTCACTAGGTGGTGCTGGGTGTTAAAGGCCGCCGTCCAAGTGAATGTAATGAGCTGGCAAGATGCTGCCTCCAAAGTGGCTCATTTCATGCATGTGTGTGTCCTTTTGTCACCAGCTGATACGACTTCTGCTTTAGTCGTTATCGCCGCGACCTTCGTGGTGCTCCTGCACAGCAATGTCACCCTGATTCTGCACCTCTTTGACTTTCTAAAATAACTCTGTTTGAATGTGTTTGTCTGTGCAACACACACATTTAAATATAGTCCAGTTTTAGTGAACGTTGGATGGTTGAATCAAATATTTTTCCCATATTTGTTGTTGGAAAGATCTGCGGGGTTTCACTCTTGATGATTGCGGGCACGCGTATGCATGTACAGATCTGCTGATAAGTTTGTCACAGTCTCGGTTTTGAAGTGAACTATTTTCTATCCTGTTTCATATCCTGTTTCAAGAGCATCACGTGTGACCTAAGGATGAAGGAGTTATGAGCAAGACAGAAGAACAAAGGAGGAAACTAAAGAGAGGCAGCGATGATGATAATGGGGTTTTACCATGTAAAAGTTCTGATGGGAATTTCAGCTGCTTTTCTAAAGGAACAAAGCAGATGTGTGTGTGTGTATGTGTGTGTGAGTGAAAGAGGGGGGTGACTTTTCAGATCTCTTTCTCCTGTTTTGTTCTCTGAGGACCAGTAATTGTGATCCATGCTCTGTTAAAATCTACAGCCCACTGGGATCAGCATGAAGACATGACACACGGACACACACATGGACACACATATATACACACACACACACACACACGCACCTACACGTGGACACACACACGCACACATGGACACACCTTTTAGTCCATGCAGCAGTGGTCCAATGAAGACATCACACATGTACAAGCTGTCACTTCATCTGCCCTTACACCCCTTTAATATTCAAGTGCCCGGCTCATCCACATGTGGACCCCTCCCACCCCCACTCCCCCCTCCAGCCACATGTCCCCCTCCCTTTGTCACAGCTGAGTTTCCTCCTTTCATTCTGAAGGAGAGCTACGCAGTAATGAAAGCGGCCTCAGGGTGGAGCTCTCTCTCACCCTGAATTAGCCTGTACCCTATGAGGACTTAAAATACGACTATGGGAATACGGTACAAGGGAATCTTCAGCATGTCATCACCATCACCATTAATTATTACGATTTATATATTTTTATCTCGCGACAACAGGATCTGCTTTTTTTTATTTTATCTCAACATATGTTTATATTTTTGGGAGACAAAGCATTTCTTGCCTATAAAATAAAATCACTCGAGTTAGATCAAATTGTGCGTATTATTTCTTTGTGTTGTGATTCAAGTGTCACCAGATTTAATCCAGCAGGGATTTTTTTTCTTGCCATCTCTGTTCTTAATGTTCTGTCACTGCTTTTTTGTCTACATGTTTTAACAGTAGCTCAGAACAAGAGCATTTTAGCATTTTTTAGATTATTATTCACATCTAAATAATGGCGTAGGTTGATCTGACTGACCTACAAAAACACTGAAAATGTTAATTTAAGATGATACAATGATGTGGCTATGATTTGATTAGGTTTAGGCATAAAAAAACAACATGGTTAAGTTTAGGAAGAGGGTCTGAGGAAAAGGCTAAAACTAGAAGAAACAGAAAAAATGGAGCCCAAAATAAATAGTGTTTACTGTTGGTTTGGACACTAGTCTTCTGTATGAATGTCCACAAAAAGTTTATTTTTCCATCACATCCGTCCCCAACTGCCTACTTGTCCCTATTTAACATTTTTCTTTCTGCACTTATTCATACAAGCTACAAGAGGTCACCAAAGGACCCCAAGAGGAATGTAAATTTGGGTTGTTTTACTTTCATATTTTCATTTTCACGGTGGTCAGGCCTCTGTGGATACATACAGGGTGAGATGAGGTGTTCTCAGTTAGTCTCAGTCTGCAATTTCACTGTTTACAGTTGCTAAATCCAACACAATGCGCTTAAAAATATATACTGTATAACCATGACATCAGTGCAAGGGTATCTGTAATTGTATAATTCCGTATTTATCCTCAAAATGTAAACTGTTAATAAGTGCAAGCAGTAGATTGGGTATGAATGTCTGCAGACAATTCAAGCTTGTCCCAGAAGTGTCCCGCTATGTTTATAAAGATTTCTCCCATTTTAGCCTAATTTTGTACTTAAATAAACCATGGTCATGATTCGTAGACTTGATGACTGCTAAATGTGGTTTTATGTTTTAGTTTTGAGAAGTGCAGTAAAAAGCCAAGCTATTTAAGGCCAATCTCAGTTCTGTCTGTTAATTAAATTCAACAGAGAGTCAACTTCCTTTGAAGAAAGGCCGTTAAAATGTTTGGGATATTTCCTTCACATTTGCTTTCAAAAATAACCAAACCCCGAGACCACAGTCGACATAAAGTTTCACCCTCTAGAAACATGAAAACTTTTTGAAGAGACGTGGAAGGAAACAATCAAGATAAATCTGAAACCAACAGGGTGAAGGCGCACACACACACACACACACACACACACACACACACACACACAGAGTCATTGCTTGGCAGAGCGTCGAGGCCAATGCCATGAGTTGCATTTCATGTTTTATGTTCATGTATACAGGGTAACCGTGAGGAGAGAAAATAAACCAAATGCTATTCTGATTGTCAGCACATTTAAGCCTATCCTTAACCCAGCGAGGAAACGATTAACAGACTCAACAACCCTATTATGGATTTTAAGAGGGCAAGAGAATGACTTAATAGTTATTGTTTCATGTGGTTCAGCCAGTGTGATGATTTCCACTTTGTAGTTGTGTCAACTCCAAAACTGTTTATTTTGCGGATTTCATTTCCCAAGAATTAAACAAAATCTGTTTGTGCGTTTCTGTTCATGCATCACCACCTTGTACAAAGACAAACACATTCTCTTGTCACTCATTGCAGCTAATTCACTCTGAGTTCATTCCAAACGCATTAGCAAGATTTAGTTTCATGTACAACACAGCTGAATGAAGATGTATTAGAAAAACAGTTAAACAGGCAAATATTTGATCTGGAATTGACATTGTGCCATTCGTTTTTTAATATAATTTTTGTACATGCTTATTTGTTTGCTAACTCTATCTCAACACTTACTGTAGCTTCTGTTGTATAGTTTTATAATGCGAGAAGCACTGAGGTCATTGGTAATAAGCATAAAGCTTTTAAGGGTAAACTGATTTTCTACATAGAAATCACTGAAAAAAGGAACACTTGCCATCTGTTGGATTTATGCAACTATTTTTAATCAATCTCTGATGATGGTTTCATATTCTGAAGCTAAATGTAAAAGCGTAATGTAGAATCTACACGAGGCACTAAAAAAGTAAATGAATATATGAAGCTTATGCTCCTCAGACATGGCAGTTTAACCCTTTCATGTACACTGGTCACTACAGTGGACAGTTATTCTACAGCTGTTCTATTGTATATTCATTGATTTTGTTGTTGTTGTTTTGTTTGTTTTTTTTACATATATCTTTATTAAAGTTTTAAGACATTACATATTGTTTCTGACATGGATTGATAACATTGTGTAGCTCTCCCCTGAGTGTAATAGTTTTCACACAATTATCAGTAAATGCATGTTTCTTCGCTTCAAAAATTAAATGCATGGTGTCCAGCTGAGTAGACATTTTTGCAACTTCATGAAAAATAGGTTCCTAAGAATTTTTTTTTTTATTATTATTACTATTTTTCTTTAAATGTGTATATATATATATATATATATATATATATATATATTTTTTTTTTTTTTTTTTTTTTTTTTTTTTTTTAACTTTTTAAAAAATTTATTTTTCATAAGAAAATTTTTGATCGCATTGTTTTTTTCATGCCTAAAGAGGAATAAAAACACTCAGGAAAAAAATCTTGATTAATGTTCTCATAATTAGTGCATGAAAGGGTTAAGATAAAGTGATTCAAACAGGGAAAGTTCAGTCAAAAACTCTGAATAAAAGAGGTGAAAATCCCTATAGCTCTAGTCACGCTGAGGTTACAGAGACATTTACAGTAACTCTGAGCAGTTTGTGTATAAAGAAAAATCACAATATGTCTCCACTGTGACTTTTGGCTGTGTGGTCTTTCTATTTACTTATTCTATCCATGACACTTAAACACTTTCACAAAGAACTACAACTTTCTTGTGTGGATGCACCTCACATTAAAACAGCCCCCTCTGTTGATGCTTTTAAGTCCCGTTTAAAAACGCACTTTTACTCACTGGCTTTTGACCTGGCATGAGAATTGTGTGGTCCCCAACTGTCTTTTATTCCATATATTTATTATATTGTTGATTTTATGCTCATGAACATGTTTTTATTTGATTTTTGTTTATTTATGCTAGTTTGTACCACTAGTTGTATGGTATGGTATGGTATGGTATGGGGGCATTAGTCAAACAGAATCAACAATGATTTCACTCTAGCCATTGAATGCATTTGTTCCCTCAACATAAGGTCCCATGGTGGTTACAGTCATGGTATCTGTTAGGAATAAATATTAATACAATCAACATCTGTCAAATACACTTGTCAACCCAAACCTTACAGAGCAGACATTAAAACGTTTCTTAGCCTGAAAATCTTTCTAACAGAGAGTCATGTATAGATCAACCACTGAAACAGCTATTACACAGCCTGTATAGAACAAAAGAGACCAGAATGACTCCCAGGGAAAAGTGTATAGTCTGATATTTATGCAGCTTTTCCACCGCACCTGTCCAGTGCGACTCAGCTCAACTAGACCCCACATGGTTTTAGCGCCTTTCCACTAGGGGTTGTACCTGGTAACCGTACTATTTTTTTGTATCACCTCCGGCGAGGTTCTATCCAGCCTAAGTCGGTACTGAAATTTCACTGCACTGATTGGTCAGAGGGATTGTCGTTACACGTGCTGGTCTTCAGCTTCATACTTCTATATGGCTTTCATAATTACCTCCGCCAAGGATGTTATGTATTCATTGGGGTTTGTTTGTTTGTTTGTTTGTTTCTCTCTCTGTTAGCAAGATAAATCAAAAAGTTCTGGAAGGATTTTGATGAAATTTTCAGGAAATGTTGATACTGGCACAAGGAACAAATGATTATATTTTGGTGGTGATTGGGGGGGACTGATCTGCCATTGTGGAGGTCTGCGCTCTCCGGGTGCTTTTCTAGTTCTTTGCTTTTCAAGTGTGTTTCATCTCGCCGTTTGTATCCATTTCTGACTCGTTTCACCTTTTCTGTTACAAAAAGCCGCAGACCGAGCAACAAGTACAGCAGCGTTACTGCTTATTATACCGAGTGAGACTTATGTTGCCTAAAAACGATGTTGTGATAGTTTTGACTCCGCTGACCACACCCATCTCATTTGCGCCGAGGTGATACCAATTGCAGTGGAAAAGCGATGGCACTGTGTAGAGTCGAGTTGAGTCGAGTCGAGCTGGTACCATGCAGTTTAAAAGGGGCATTAGAGACAAGTTCAGTGTAATTCTATTGGAGCCAGACCTTATTGGAGCCAACATCTAGTGGTCGTCAGTGGTATTACACTTGCTTATTGGCTTCACTCGCCCCTTGAATATTGGTTATTTTAAAGGTTAGTTTGTATCTGATTTAGTGGAGTGTTTTTTAACTTTGACGTCGCCTGGAATTCAAATGGGGTCGCCTGAAATGTCTAGTAATTGATTAAAAGTGAGCAGAGAGTGGAAAAATTTCTTCGCCCACCTGACCTTGCTAAGACATCTGCAAGAGAAACAGAGAAGCAGACACCAAAAAGATGCATTGTAGACATTATACAGGGTGTCCCATAAGTCTCCATACATAGGAAAAATAAACGTTTCTTGACATAAACCATTTTTATTTATATAATATGCTCTATATGACTGCCATTTTGTCAGGAACACATTTTAATGCGTGTCTGCTGAAGAACTATAAAGAAGAAATATAAAGAAATACATGTTAGAACCATATATGTATGGAATGTAATATGTCTCCTATGTATGGAGACTTATGGGATACCCTGTATAGCCTAAATGTCATCTAAAATTAGCGATTATTTGTAACATAGTATAGTAAACTATTACATGATCAGAAACAAATTAATTTTAGCAAAAAAAAAAAGTCTCCGTTTTGAATATCTGGGGTCACCAGAAATTTGTGATGTTCAAATGGGGCCACAAGCCAAAAAAAAGGTTGGGAACCACTGATTTAGTGTGTTTAGAAAAAAAAAATGCCCTGTTGTTTTCATGTTCAGATTCATGTCATATTTAGGATCTAATCTCACCTACTCACTAGTTTCTCTCTGTATCTCTAGTACGAGAGCCTCTGTTTTAATGCTTAAGGCCGGGCACTTATAGGTCTAAGAGGTCTTGTGGTTTTTGCGTTTAGATATAAGAGGACATGAGTGAAAGAGAAAGTGTGCAGCGTATTTGTGTGTGCCACTGCTGATCAGTTTTATAATGGAAAAACCAGGGCAAACTCAGGAGGACGGAAAAAACGAATATTCACCTCCAGTTTTATGTGCATTGAATGCGCCACAAGTCTGGTCGAAGTGCTGAGAGGATACCTGTACATCGAACTTCAACACATACACACACGCACATACACACAGACAACCACACACACCTGGCAGATACACTTGTTACAGCTTTATGGCCATGCTAGAGCACTTAACCCTTACACAGTTTTATAAGTTCATGACATGCACTAAAAGTCTGTAATGGAAAGAATGTTAAAGAATTCTCCATGTATTATTACAAACTGATTCATCACAGTAGGTACGGTCACCAGCATGGCCGTGGGTAATGATTTAATTTTCCTTGTCATCAGAAAGTATCATAATTTTGCAATTCTGTTAGATACTGACCATCAAGGTGTTTTTTTTTTCAGTCAAAGTCATTGTAGTTCAGTCTCAAATGGGCTGGACTAGTAAAATACTAACATAATAACCTATAAATAATGGCAACTCCAGACTATTTTCTGTGTTTTTTGGTTGTTTTTTTTTTTTTACTTTATTTTTGACAGATTTTGCGTTTTTTAACAGACGATAAAATGAAAATGCAAAGACATATGAAGAGACAGACGTCAACAAGCACAGACAGGACAGTATCAAAACTTAAAGTACAACGGTAACAAAGTGTTTCAGCGAGTCACAATATTATCCCATCATGATAAGAGGGTTGACTTAGCTTGGGTATTGTCCTGTTTCAGTCCGGGTCAGATCATTCAGATATATTTTCATGTAGCATCAGATCATGTCCAGGTGGGTGGAATGGTTCCTCTGTGACATCACTTTGTATTCATTAAGGAGTTTCATCCATTTTGCTATTAGATGTAATTGAGGACACACATCCACCCACAAGTCTACATGGACTACTACTTAATGGTATCCTAGTAGATACAAATTCATCTGCTGACATGATTACATCCACCATTTTCATAGACGTTTGTTCGCACTTTCCTGGAGTGCATATTTACACATGTTGATGATGAAACACACAGATGTTGAGATGTATGTGTATTTTTCAGGAGAATAACAAGGTGTTGTCCCATTGGGGTGTCACATCTGATTATTTTCTATGTTTTAGAGCAGGGGTGTCAAACTCATTTTCTTCCAGGGGCCACATTCAGCCCAATTTTATCAGAAGTGGGCCGGACCAGTAAAATAATAGCGTGACAGTCAATAAATAATGACAACTCCAAATTGTTTTAGTGCAAAAAATAACATTCAGTTACGCCAATATTTACATTTACAAACTATCCAAACAAAAAGGATGTGAATAACCTAGAAAAAAATGAAATTTGTTAGGAAATATATGTACAGTTTTATCAATATTATGCCTCGACTTATCATGTATACATGTGCATTACAGATGAGAGCTACAAAGGCACAAAACATTTAGTAACAGGCAGAATATTGTTAAAATTACCCTTAATTTTCTTCAGACATCTCAGGTTGATATTTGTTCAGGTTATTCCCATGTTATTGTTAAGGGATAGTCTGTTAATGTAAATATTTTCATAATTTAATGTTTTTTGCACTAAATCAAAGAGAAAAAAATGGTGTTGTCATTATTTAGAGGTTATTATGATGTTATTTTTGAGTTCGATGCCCTAACTTGCACTTTGCAAATTCATCCCGCGGGCCGGATTGGAAACTTTGGTGGGCTGGTTTTGGCCCCCGGGCTGTATGTTCGATACCTGTATTGTAGAGTGAAAAAAGTAAAATTGCATGATTAAAAAATTTACATTTACAATCTGTCCTTTGAAAAATGTGAATAACATGAATAATGATGAACAACTTGAAATTTCTTAAGAGAAATAAATGCAATTTTAACAACGTCATGCCTCAGTGTATCATTTACACGTGCGTTGTAACTTAGAGATCGTAGTGAATCTACAAAGACGCAAAACATTTAGGAACAGGCAGAATATTGTTCTCTTAAGACATTTCATGTTCATATTTGTTCAGGTTAGTCTATTTTGTGTGAAAGGAATTTGTAAAGGTAAATATTTTCATGTAATTTAACTTTTTTTTACTTTAAAACAAAAAGAAAAATTTTGAGTTATTATTTATAGGTTATTATGATAGTATTTTATTGATCTGACCCACGTGAGACCATATTGGTCTGTATGTGTGTAACAGGGTCCATTTTTTCGCAGCAATGTGGGTATGGAGATTGTGTATTGTTTGTTATAATTACACAAAATCTGTTCATTTTATTTTGATTTCTTTTGGTTAATACCTGACATTATGGGCCTCCGAGTCAGTATGTGGAACTTTTAATTTGAGTCTGTTTCCCAACGAGTAGTGTACAGTGTGACACTGCCTTCTATAACTAGAGTTTTTGTGCCTTTACCTCTTCCCTTTTGTTCCGGATCTCTGTGGGAGAGGTAAGCAGCCGTAGAGTCTGAGAAAATTTTTGATTTAGCCTCTGCTAATTTAATTTTTTGTATGAACTGGCTACTTCAAACTGTATGAGGTGTTCTTATGATGTGCTGAAACACATTTCTTTATCATTTGGTTTGTGTAGGGGAATGTTTTACGGGGGTTGCTGACCGGAGGTTTTTGTGTTTTATGTCAATTTTGTCAGGAACAAAAGAAACAATAAACAGAGACTGCCTCCAAAGTCGTACGTGCGGGTCTCATTCTTCAAAAACACAACGCAGAGTCCGACACAAGTGGTTACATGTGGAACCTGAACTAAAATGATTTTAACATCCTTGACTATTAAAATCTTCAGTGTCATTTTTGCATTTCATAAATTCATCCCACAGGCCACACTGGACCCTTTGGCGGGCTGATTTTGGCCCATGGGCCATATGTTTGACACTTCTGACCTAGAGGGAGTGCATGGGTTCACTGTCTGTATTTGAGTGTCCATGATGGATGCAGTCTGTTGGGGGGGTCAGTGCTATCAGTTTGATAGGACAGGTTCAAGACAAGTATGACTTATTAGTTTGGCAACTGTCTAAGCCGAGGCGTGACATGGTTTTCTAAGGTATTAGATGATAATGTTCAGTGCTTGTGCTTCTGCTGTGTTTCAACTGACTGACAGACATCCTGACCTCAGCAACACTTTTCCTCCCTCTGGTGCCATTAAACATGTTTCCACACTGGAGAGTAACGCAGTTTGCAGTGTTTTCTGGTCTCCATGTTAAAAAATGTAGAATCCTTTTGTATTTTAAGGCCAGACGAACAAAGCTACAAACTCTCGCTCAGAGTAGGGCCTTAATAACATGACGATTATGACGGTAGATGAAGAGCTGCCGCTGGCCAGAACGAGCCTGGCGTCAGGTCGGCTATGACATCATCATGGTCAGAGAGGAGCACTTCAGGAAATTTGATGATAAAACCAGTCAGTCATATATTCACCCACATACACTTCCACATAAGACCAATAACCCAACATACCTCCTACGGCTTTGTGGGGTTTTGGTTTTTGGCTAATTACTACTCGTATGCGTTCAGGTTATTACTGCTGATCACTTAGATTTTTGCAAGTATGTCTTTTCCCTTACTTTTTTTCTGTATTTCCTTATTTTCTGCAGTAAACGCTGTGATGGCTATACAGACATAAAAAGGGCATCAGTACAGAAAAATGTTCCGATTCTGCCATTAAATGACACGCGTCACATAAAAAATGGACGCAGACAAGTTGCCTATATGGAAGCATTGAACAGTTTTTAATAAATCGTTAACACTTGTCCATTTGAGCTTTCTCTGAATCACTTTTTTTTGCTGGAACTGTAACAGAGCCCTTTGAATTTCTAATTTATGTCAACAGAAGTAACATCTTAAAGACTTTGACCCATTTCATCAAAAGTTCGGCACTCTAAAACGGTTGGACGCAACTTCAACCTATGACTATTTTCCTGGCCTTAACCCCACAATCTGTTTGCAATGGGGCAGTGAAAATTGAGCCTCTAAAACAGTTGGAAATAGACCCATTGAAAGCTGTCAATGACAGTGGTTACTTAATGTATGGCCCTGTACCCGAAATAAGTCACAGGCCCTCTTACTGGTTGGTCTCCATGTGACAACAGCAGCCAAGGTCTCATTTAGGCTCTAAGCTGAGAGAAACCTTGAAATGAAGTCTTTATATCATCTGAATGTCATTAAATGCAGCCGGTAAGTCCTGAAAATGTGTGAGCAGTAGGATATTTGAGCAGAAGTGAAAGGAATGTCACATCATGAGTGTCGTTCAGGCCAGATGAACACCATGCTTTCACTGTTGGTCCATGTATCAGCCAGCATGACGCTCCTCAGATCCTCTGTATGTTAGTTCTACCAGGTTTAAATGGTGAAAAAGTGATATAGAGCGCTGTATTATCTATAAAATACAAGACAAACTGAATAAATCAAGGAGAATAAATTGAGATCACTGCTTAGCTCCAACATTTCACAGGCGAGAGGAAGAATTACTATTGATCTAAGGCATCAAATGGCTTTTTATGCACATCACAGACTGATATTTGTTTAATCAGTAACCTGAATCTGTAATTATAAATGAATTAATAATTATATGGTGCAGTCCTGCCAAACACCAGAGTTTTAAGATGTGTCTGGTCTTCACACACAGCTACATTTTCAACAGTTGAGAATGTGATGATATAACTCTGGATTTTATAGTATTACAGACACATGGTATGAGTCTGACAGCTTTATAATCACAGGACAAGACTGTATACCTGATCTTAAAACTACCTGATCTTATCAAATTAATCAAATTTAGTTTTTGCCTTTTGAATATTGTAAAAGCACCACCTTAGTGCGTCCTTCAGAGGAGCTTGTAAATGCACCCTAATTTGTATTATTTCCTTTTACAGTACTATGCAAAAGTCTTTCTTTTAGTCAGTTCTTGTCGTTTTTGAAGGTTTCAAATGACAATACATGGTAATTTCTCAGTTTCTTTCCTTCAGACGCAACAAGAAGATACAGGAAATATTTGTATTAAAAGCACACAAAAATCACAACCAAATGGCTTCGACAGGCTAAAGTATGTATCTAATGTGACCTGTGTTTCCTTTACGCCAAGTAAAATAACACAATAAAAAATACCTGACATTTACATATTGTATTGCAGTGGTTCTCCAACTTTTTACAGTGGAGTATATTTTTTTTCTCCAAGTACCACTAACTCTCGCTTAAGCAATTTGGATTGAAAAAATGAGGAAAAATTTGTTCCTGTGCCAAAGGTGTCCATTCAAAATTTTGTAAACAAACAACATATTTAACTTTAATATATTAAAAATAACAAATCTTTATAAGCAAATTTTGTGCGAAATATAAACTGAAAAGTGCCCTCTTTCATTGCTAAGAAAAATAAATTAAACGGTCATGGATGAATAAATAAACCTTTCATCAACAAAAAATAATTACTGAATTGCTCAAATAAACTGATCTCAAATAATATAAAATAGAAATGTTTTTAAAATGGTACCAAAGCTTAAACAAGATGACAGACAATAATAATAACAATAATGTAAAACATAAAAATATTGAAATTAAATAAGGTCAGGAGTGTCAATTTTATTATATGAATGTATTTGTGTTTTATATTTCAGCATTAATTGTCATTATTTATTTTGTATTCAGTACATGATGACTTAGTTAACCCCCTGGGCTTCCTCCAAATACCCCTGGGGGTACACATACCCCACTTTGGGAACCCCTGTTCTATTGTGCATGCATTGAATGAAGTGTAAAAACAGCAGAAAAATAATGCCATCTGAACACAAGACTTTAAGACATGTTAGTGCAAGGGAGGCTACACTAAATACTTGACAATTTGGTTTGTAGAGACCATCTTTTTCCTCTGTAACATTGGTTATTAAATGCTGTACATATTTTCTATACATCCTGATTGTATCTTTAAACAGAAACAGAGAATTGCATATGTGTGTTCATTAGAACTTTACTAAAAATGATAATGATGATCATGGCCTAAGACATCTGCACCATACTGTAAATAGATTTATTTAATTTTTTTTAATATGATTATTATTATTATTTTTATTTTTTTTTACTTTTTTTGAAGTGACACCAAGTAACAAGGAGACTTATGTGCAATAATACACAATATTTACATTTACATTAAGTCATCATAATGTGGGAGAAGGGGAGGGGGGTTAAGATATATGGCATGTAAGAAAGAA
This sequence comes from Sphaeramia orbicularis, assembly GCF_902148855.1. Taxonomy (NCBI): domain Eukaryota; kingdom Metazoa; phylum Chordata; class Actinopteri; order Kurtiformes; family Apogonidae; genus Sphaeramia; species Sphaeramia orbicularis. Next base: position 16,274,116 of record NC_043979.1, on the reverse strand, counting down.
ACAAA